>NC_056579.1:15367551-15967551 GCF_018340385.1 Cyprinus carpio | reverse complement strand
CAGGCTGACCTTTCCTTGACTCCCACACCAATCCTGACCTGCTTCCTATTAGTGGCTGTCCAGCCGGGCCGGTCGACTGAGCGACTCTTTGGGCTGATTGTGCAGACGTTGTGCACTCACTCACGCACTCTCAGGGTGCTGGGGCGGAGGTTTCTAAAGTGGGAAGCCTAACACATCATCAAAACTGCTCGGAATAAACAGTGTGGGCTCATTTTTTTCATCTTTGCGTCTGAATTATATAGTCTGGTATTTTACAAGGGAGAATTTTAAACGTAATATGTGTGGTTACTACAGTTGCACAAAAAGTCATCTCAAAAATATCACCTCAGAAATACAACGCAGCGGCGACAGTGTATGGACGGATTTAGTGAGATTGTGTGTTGACTCGGAGCCGGAGGAATTTGTTTGTTTATCAGCATCTCCAACACACCATCACTTTTGTTTTGTTGTCCGTTATAAGGCCAAATTTTTTAAATAATGATTGTGGCTACGTAATCGTCCTAATACCAGAAAAAGCGCCCTGATACAAAGCACTTCTGAACTTTCATGTTGTCACGACTGTTTCAGAGTGATATTTTTCAGGAAACTCAAAAGTACAGTTGAGTCTGTATGTGTGGATGGCTGTGTTTGAGATCCTCACTTCTTTTTAAACTTATTGTCCTTTACAAATTGGCTCATATGGCAGGGGAGCTCTGAATCAGGGCATCCATCTTCAGAGGCGCTAGCTGTTACTATGTGCTGTGCTCTGCATTTATCTTGCTGACTCGCAGAGGCACAATAAACAGGGTGAAGAGACTGGCCCGAGGCTCCGCCGAAGGGGCACACTTACTAAAGGACACCAGACAGCTACCACCTGCATCTGAGTCCCCATGGGGCAGTGTGTGTGTGTGTGTGTGTGTGTGTGTGTGTGTGTGCGCGCGCGTATGTGTGTGAATGTGGGGAGGGAGGGTTGTGAGCTGTATTGTGTGTGTGTGTGTGATTGTGTGTGTGTGTGTGTGTGTGTGTGTTTGTGTGTAGGCTATTGTGTGTGTGTGTGTGATTGTGTGTACTTTTTGTTGTTTGTACTTTTTGTATGCTTTTTGCATGTGCATTTAACAATAATGCAGCAGGGTTTTGCACCTGAATTTACCCCTCAGGGATCAATAAAGTATTTATGTTTACCTACAGAATCTATGTGATATATTGTGGATGTAGGAGGAATCTTTGATACTGGATTGCTCATGACGTTGTTGTACCATAGTATTTGCAAGTATTGACATAAAAACTTTAATAAAAGTAATTTGCATATTTATAATGTTTATCAAAGTTCTTGGCTTAAATAAAACAAATCTCACCAACAGAGCAACAATAAGCAAAATAAATACATAAATAAAATAATATAACATTCTGTCATTTGTTTAGAAAAAAATAAATAAATAGAATATTAATATTAATAAATAGCCTACTTTTCTTCGTGAGAACAGTCATTGTTTTTGTCCACAAATGGCATGACATGGTTTAATGTACCACTTTATACCAGTTTGCTACTTTTTAAATAATTTTTCAGGATGTAAGCATAATAATCATTTTAAGTTATTACGTATTGTATTATTGTTTGTTAAAGGTCTTGGGCTGAGATTTTTGTTTTTTATTTTTTATATATATCTAAAATAAGTAAAATAGGCCTACAATGGGTAAAATAACAATCTGAAAAAAAAAAAAACATTTAACCTGAAAATAAATTAAAAATACAGTTACTTACAGATATATTCTTCAAAAGAATAACTGAAAATGTTAAAAAAAAACTATTTATATTGATATACAGTATATACACTAAAAAAAACGTTAAAATTTTAATTGTAAGTCGCTTTGGATAAGCATCTGCTAAATGAATAATGTAAATGTTTAAAATGTCACTGGAACAAAGAGAACACTTGTCCACATTTGGCACAATGTGCTTTTATTTACTTTTTTATTATTTGCAGCATAATCAAATATTTTTACAGTTAACATAATCTTTAAAAATCCAGACACCATTAAGGGAGAAATTGAAGTCAACAAAAATAGTGTTGCCTTACTATTTTACGATGCTAAATTAATTTAACAGTTTTCCTCCTATTAAAATACTGTATTGAATTACATGGTCAGACTTCTCTGAATGGTGTTAGTGGAAGTGGTGGGAGTTCAGGCTGAGATCCCAGTCGGGACTTTACAGTAATTGGACCAGATATGATTAAAACATTCCCCAGTCAGAGCTAGTTGGGCTGAGTTACTTGGAGCACCGCATGTGTCCCAAACGATCAACTACCTGCCACATACTGTAGACTAATGTGGCAGATATCAGCGGCTGAAAACACCTTCTGTTCCTGCTGTCTCTCCATCTACATCAACATCACCTTCTGTGATTGACCAAGAAACATATTTTGATTCTAACTACCACTAAAGCCAAACAAACAAAATTCTGATGGTAATATCACTGAATACAACACAGCCTCTCCAAAAGCTCATTCTATGAAGTTTATGCAAATTAGTGATTAGTAATTGTGAGGTGTTGCCAATAATGAATTAAATATAGAGTTTGTGTTGACCTGCTGTGCAAATACTAACATGTCTGGCTGGTTTAGATGACTAACAAATTAGAAGATATAAACCAACACCATAACAGCCGACAACGCTTGTTAGAAGGACTTCTAAAGTCAATTTCATGTAAGTCCGAGGTTTTATTCTCATGACACTATTTCTTGGTATGATTATAGCCTCGTAAAATAACACTGTCTGGCATATTTCATTATGTGATTCAAGAGCATATTCTCAAATCTCAATAGTGGTTTCTAATTCACAATGTTGTAGCACAACTGTTCAACCTCTGTAAGTCAAAGTTATGTCACTGGTGTAGCTACAGAGAGAAGAAACCAATCCACAGCAGCTCAGAGCCCATAGTATGGAAATAAAACTTCTCTCAGTTCAATACTGCCCCCTACATTTAAGCCTGTGCACTACAGACAGAACACGATGATTGACGTTGAAGTACAGATGGTTGATGTTTGTTGACACATAATTTTATTTTATTTTATTTTATTTTATTTTATTTTATTTTATTTTATTTTATTTTATTTTATTTTATTTTATTTCTTACCAGACGAAATCAAACAACATTTACATAAACAGTACATGTAAGTATCTTATTTGGAAAAAACATACTAAATGTTATTTAGAATTTTTATTTCTTCTCTTTATATAGATTGATAATGATTTTGACACAGTATATTTTATTTTATTTTATTTTATTACATTGTATTTTATTATTCACCCTTTTAATAGAGAAAATCCATCAACATTTACATAAACAGTAAGCATCTTATTTAGAAAAACATTAAATATTATTTAGATTTGTATTCACTCTCTTTATGTAAATGAATGGTAGTTGTGACAATGTTTTCTTTTCTTATTTAATTTTCTTATTTTATAATATTTTATTTTTCATTCTCCATTTTACCTGAGAAAATCCAACTTTTACATACACAGCACACAAAGTATCTTATTTAGAAAAACAATATATATATTAACTAATATGGAAATCATAATGGCTTTGCTGACATTATTTAGAGTGTATTGCCATCTAATGAGGTTGCTGACATTATTTAGAGTGTATTGATGTCTAACGACTTTTCCAAACAACAAAATGAAGAAATGATAATTATGGTGAGAGTATTGATTGTGCTCTCAGTGATTTTCTTCTGCAGATGCACGCTATTGTATTCAGTGAGTGATATGTTAATGATTCCAAATTTTACTGAGGGCTGTTCGCACCGTACGACTGCAAAAAGTAGTAATCTAATTTGTATTTGTAATTTTATTAGGTGTAATCATAAATGCTCATCAATGTCCAACAGCAGCACAATAGGGAAGGATGAGTGTGCATTAAAATTAATGCTATTAAGAGAAGCTTGCCTTCAATCAAAAGGCCATAAAACTCATCATTATCAGACATGACCGCTCTGGAGACCCATCCGCCCGCTCACTAACCTGAGTTATGGCTCAAATCACTGCTTTCATATTCTACACGATATTGCATGATCGTTCCTGAGAACACTACTGAAATGTCTTTAGGTTCTTCTCATCATCTTCTTCCAAAGCCAATTTCCTGGTCTAAACTACAAGCTTTCAAAAGAGGTTTTTCACAGTGATGCCATAAAAGAACCATGTGGTTCCTCAAAAAAAAAAAAAAAAAAAAACCCAAGAACCACTCTTAGTGTGACCCATTCTAATATTTTAATTATCTAAAGAACTTTTTCCTACTATAAAGAACTTTTTTTACAATGGAAAGTTTCCATGGCTGTTAAAGTTTCTTCATAGATGCCAAAATAGAACCTTCATTTTTGAGAATGTACCATCCTGGAATTCCTAATATGCCCTGCAGTACACTAACGATGCTTTAACCTCTGACCTCAGCCGAGAAAACCAGTGCTGAGTTGGAGAATCATAAAGGCAGACACGACGCTCCATGGGATCCCATTCTGGACAATGGAGGACACACCGAGGGCATAAATCCCCCTCTCAGTTGTGGGCCTGGTCCGATCCCCATGTGAAATTCCTGAGAGGGGTCTGGAGGAGCCTTCAGGGCAGAGAGGACTGGCAGGGTGCAGGGTTTGTGGGAGTCTGAGGAGCCTCAAGATTTAGGTGGGGACACGGGTACCGCAGGAGGCTGATTTGATGCACATTCTTGACCCCCTCATGCTTTTGGTGTCTCGTACATGTAAGCGAGTAGGTTCAGCAAAAGTTGGACCACGCATCACCCCCCTCGTTTTTAAGTCTCATCTAAGTCTCAGCTTGCCTCATGCCAGGTTTGATTCCAAGAGTTTCCATGGATGAGGCTCAGGGACCGGGGGTAATAATGTATGCCTTTGTGAGGAAGTTCAGACTGAGGAGAGGTGCACGCAGAGTTCAGGACGAGGTCGAGGGCGCTATGCTAGGGCCAGACACACATCTCATATCGGTGACTCGAGAGAGGAGAGGCACTGTCTGTCTGTGAGAGAAAAAACAGCATGAATCACCACAGGGAGTGGGAATTGTGGCAAGCATTGCAGTTTTTTTGGTAGGCCCCCGAAACGCTTACGTTTTCAGTGAGGATTTGTTTACTGAGACAGAAGTGTTCTTAGTGTCTGTTTGTTTTAGTAGTTATCAGAATACTCTGGAACAGCACTGAGCATTTGAAGATGAGCAGGAACGGATGTGGCCTTTCTGGATGGAGAGAAGAAAAAGAGGTTTTATGTTATAACATTATAACACTATACTACTTCACTGTTACTTTTGATCAATTTAATGAGTCCTTGTTGAATAGAAGTATTAATATCCTAAAAAAAAAACTTACTGACCCCAAACTTTTCAATGGTAGTACATATCACAAAAAAAAACACAATTCCTACCAATCCCTGCTCTAAACTGTCATCCTGGAAATGCCTTATATGTCCTACCATACACTAATTTCTTTGAAAAAAAAAAAAAAGTACACTCTTACTGACCCCAAACTTCTGAATGGTAGTGTATGTTAAATTATCATACTCTCCGACTCTGGAATAGCACTGAGAAGAAAAAATAAGTTTTACATTATAACATTATAATATGCTTCTGCTTCTGCTGTCACTGTCACTTTTGATCTATTTAAAACATACTTGCTGAAAAAAGTATTAATTTCTTAAATAAATAAATAATATATATAATTTATATAATATATAAATCTTACTGACCCCAAACCTTTGAATGGTTGTGTATATCTGTTTTTTATATGAATTATTTATTTTATTTTTGTTTTGATATATTATATTTTTTATTTTTTTGTTGATTCTCATGATTGAATTATTGGATTTTTGTCAATATATAAACTATTTAAAATATTATCTGGTAAATATGTAGACATTTTTCTATCCAGTAAACCTAAAGAGAAACATTTTTAATTTGATTGAAATTTATTTGTGTTGCACTTTTCACATTGAATTTCATTCATTCCAAAGCAGCTTTACAGAGAACTGAGAATTCTGCAAGATAAAGGTAAGAAATTTCATAGAAATATGCTATACCAGAAAAAAAATGCTATTTTTTTAAATAAATGTTTTCTATTTTGCTACAATTTAAAATGTAAGTTATTCCTATGATGGCAAAGCTGAATTTTCAGCACCCATTACTCTAGTCTTCAGTCAGTGTGTCAAATGATCCTTCAGAAATCATTCTAATATGCTCATTTTAAAAAGATGAATAAAAGTATTAATTTATAAAAAAAAAAATAATAATAATAAATAAATAAATACTCAGCCCAAACATTTAGTATATATCAATCTGTTATATAAAAGCAAATTCAAGCTTGCAGTTTTGCCTTATAATTACACCCAAATCACAGTTCTGCTGATATTCAGTACAACAGCACATTCTGCTCATGTGATTCGCGTCATTTTTAGACTTTTGTAGCACATTATACAACGCTTGTGTTTTCAGTAAGGATTTTTTTTTTTTTTTTTTCTGTGACAAAAATGTTCTTAGCATCTGTTTGTTTTAATAGTTATCAGAGCTCTCAGCACACAATACTCTCTAGCACTGAGAAGTTAAAGAGGAACAGGAGCGGATGTGGCTTCTTTGGATGGAGAGAAGAAAAAGAGGTTTCTGGTTTGATGAAAACCAAATCCTGTACGCTGCTGCTTCAGCAGAATACCAAACGAGGAGAGAGGGGGACAGATGAAACGTTTGCCGTGGAGTCTGCCGTTCTCTCCCTGCTTCTTGATGCAAAGTGAATTTCAGCATAATGGCACAAGATGTTTAGCAATCTATTCCTTCGGTCAAACAGCAGATTCTCGAGCAGTCGTTTGTTACACTTTATACAACAGTAAGTTCTGGCCCTCGAATCTGATTGGCTGAGCAGCATTCCAAACTTTTTGATGCCAGTGACCCCCAAATATGATGATCCACTTGTGAGGGATCCTTTACCAAAATTAAAAGGTAACTATATATTTTTATGTATAAAGACTACATATTTCATATTTTGTATATTCACCGTTTTTTGATGATCATCATTCTGCTGATATTCAGTACGACAGCACATTTGCTCATGTGATTTGCTTAATTTTCAGGTATTTGTAGCACATTGTACAAGAGACTCCAGCAGGTCTTCAATGCAAATGGTGGTCCTCAGAAAGCCCTTTGATTGTGAAGCCATTCTGGAGGACACAGGCTCGTGAAGAGGAGGAATGTGCATCTCCGCCATGCTAGCAGGCAAGCGTTCTTGCCTCAGCCCCACCGAGGGGGCGTCTCTGGTCACTGTCCATTAGCTCTGACTGGTACTGCCCGCACAATGGGCGCACTTTGTCCTGGCCTGTCAGGGATGCGCTGCGGTAGACATGAGGGGGTGGTTCGGGAACCTTTGATCCGCAGCAGCTCACTCGCTGGGGTGTGCCGTGTTGGAAAACCGATCTTCTGATATTTCTGTCTCTGTGCATCACTGTGATCCAAACTATATAGCGAAGGAGGGGGAGGTCGAGAGAGAAAGAAAAAAAATGCAAAAAATCTGCAAATTATTAAAAGTTCTGCCTTGAACTGCTCTGTGTAGCTAAAGAGGGAAGACATTTTTTCTAAGCTATTTTTGTGTTGTATGTCTTAATTAGATTTTTTTAAAAAAGAGGGGGAGTGAGATAGAAGAGATAAAAGCTTTTGTAAGAATGTGTATCTGTAATGTTTATATAGATCTGACCCCGAGTCTGACTGTCTCAGACAGTATTGTTGAAAAGCAATGGGTTATGGCCTCTACATGTTCTTATGTATCAGATGTACATGTTTGAACTCTCTCGTATGTGTGTGTGTGTGTGGCAAGGGTAACCACTTGAAAGTGCTCACTAAAGTGTGATGACACGGAGACATGCTGATCAGTGCACCCATGAAACGGAGAATGGGAGTCATGTCTGTGTGTGAGTTAAAAGGCATAGTTCAAGCAAAAATGAAAATCCGATCATTATTTACTCACCCGCATGTTGTTCCAAACCTGTTTGACTTTCTTTCATCTGTGGAAACTGAAAAAGATATTTTGAAAATGTTTTGCTTGCATACAGTGAAAGTCAAAGGGGTCATGTTGTTTTGAATGGGCGCAAAAAAGTTGCAACATTTTTCAGAATATCTTCTTTTATGATCCACAGAAGAAAGAATGTCATACAGGTTTGGAACGACATGAGGGTGAATAAATGATTTTTCATTTTTGGGAGAACTTTGGATGAATCTTTTTGACCTTGAGGGAAAATCTATTCCAGTAGCTCCTTTTGTATGTCTTTGAGTAACTCAAGCTGTTCCTGGACTGTATTTAATTCTCTTGTGTTTTCATCCAGTATTGCTAACTGTTATCTTTCTCTTTTTCTTTCTTCCTCTTCATATCTTCCCCCCTCGTCTGTCCTCTCCTCAGATAAGATGGTTTCTTCCGCTCATTTGTAGCCAGTCTCTTCAGATTTCTCTTGATAACAATTGCTTCTCAGGTCAAATTATAACTCTTGGTGCGGTTCTTTAGACATCTATTACTTCCATTTAAATATTTAAGCAGCAAAGTTTTACAAGCTCTCCCTTGGGTGCATTTAAGAGGGCCGATACTGCCTGCTCACTGTCCCATGATGAGATGAATGGCGTGGTGGTGGAGTCATCCCAGATCGGGTAACTGGCCAAATTATGGCAGACACTAAGAAGCGCTTCTCACAATGACCTACAGAAAACAGTAGACAAAAGACCCTATTCTAGAGCCGGACAATGAAGGAGGTCAGGGAAGACACCTGAGACAAGCGTCGGCCCATAGGACAGAGTATGACACCATGTGGTGTACTCCTCAGATGTATACAAAGACATTACAGTACACATGCAAACACATGATATTTACTGTACAAACAAATATACAAACAATTATCAAGAGGATGCGGAATTAATTTAAAAATAAGTAAATTCTATAGAACAGAAAAACTGTAAATGCTTTATAGGTGTATAACATACAGTATAAAAATGCAATAAAGCCACAAAAAAGGCAGTGCGGTTCCTGCATTGCATGTCTTAAAGAGGCTCCGACCCTTGAGTCAGGCGTGTGTCCCTGTGAGAGGCCTCCTCAGCCCCGTGTCCGTATCATCTGTCATCATCATACTCAAAATTCTTTCACCTGCACCCTAATCCCTTATTATTTACCTGAGAGCCAGGATGACAGACATCTCTCTCTCACTCTCCCTCTCTTTCACAATCATATCATTTTACTGTTCCCTCTTTACATTTTTGCAATGATGATTAATTTGAAGCGCATAACACAAATTGGAGAGAAATTACACAGGTGACAGACAGTAAGGGGTCCTCATCTGGGTGGAAGCCAAATGGACTAATTTGTTAAGAATTTGTTTTGGGTGTCACACTGCTGTAGTCTCTCTAAATTCTCTTTTGCACTTTTTTGCATTCTCCGTCTACATTATTATGTGACCCTTTGACCTTTTGAGGTTGTAAATAAGGTTTTATACCTACTCACGGGAGAGAGCATCATAGGTAAGCAAAGAGTCTATAAATAATGCACTATGGCGTTTTGTCAGCTGCCCATAAACCACAGATCAGGAGCAAAAATGTGAGGCTTCATCATTTATTCACTGGCAATTTCCCAGCATTGATTTCCCTTTGTTACCACCTTCCCATCTGAGACATTCTGAATAATTGATAAGAAAACAATATTCTCAGCCTGAAGCTGAAGCCTGTTACACATGACAACTTGTTCACATGTGGTTTTCCTACAAACCCTGCTAGAGCTAAGTCTAGAGAGCTACAATTTTGGAGGCATAGTTTAGGTTTTAGGAACCAATAAAGACTTTTTTAAGGACCAGAAAAGTGTTTTCTTTGTAAACATTCTGTTCATGATGTCAATTGTCTTCTGAGTTTGTGATATTGTACCATTTTTTTTTTTTTTTTTTAACTTTTTGACTGTATGGTGAAAAATAACTCACATTTCCAGCTTCTCATGAAGTCCGTGCATTTGATTTTTCATTTTTTTCTCCATATAGTTTTGAACATTCCTTTGTTGTATAAATCTGCTTACTGCATTTGTAGCGTAATGTTGATTACCACAAAACTATTTCTTAGTTTTAATCAAATAGAAGTAATGCAATAAATGTTAAAATACACTAAGTATAGCCGCAAATAAATATTTTACCATTGTACCAAAAATTGTTACTAGAATATTGTTTACATAAAGAAATACTGAAGTTCCATTTTTAATACACATTTTTAAAGTAAAATTCTTTTTATATATGGAAATAGGCTAATACAAAAAAAAAATCTGCTTTAATAGATAACAGCATCATATTTTGTTCTTAAACCTTTGAAGTTAATGGCCTTGTCTGTTCTTCACTGTAACAGTTCTGTTCTTCTTTTTTCCCCTTTATTAAAGCTGCAGGATGAATCAAAATTATTTTCTATGGTACTGTAATTTGCATCATGCCACAAGTGCTGTTGATAAATTTAACCTATTTTAAACTTACTTTAAACTTATTTTGAGCATGATAAATTCTAGTAAGTTGACTCTATCAATAATAAATCATCTTTATTTTATTTATTTTGTTTTTTTTATTTTAGATTTTATTTAAATTTTGTGATTTAATTTATGTTTGGTTTTTGGTTATTTGTTTGATTTTGGGGGGGATTGAGTTATCTCAGTGGTGCAGTTACATCAAATTCGGCATTGTAATGTTTCTCAGTACTATAAAGAAAAGTAAGACGCTGAGAACATAACACCCTGACACAAACTCTCCATGGCTTGAGGTTTCAGGGGTGCATTGACTGAGAAGTTTATGAAAACAAACAGCAGACACTGGGTATTGAAGAAATCTCTGCTTACATATGGTTTGCGTTTCTCGAAATCTCTCAATGCTATCTTCCAGTCCTTCTCTCACAGAGACATTCTCAGATGGTCGGAACGAAAGGCTCGGAAATCCAGTCTTAGACTGGGAGGACTGGGACACTGGACAATATGTGTCGAATCAAGCCATTCTCTTATTAAAATGCTAAGTGCATGTTGCTTTTGGAATTTTTCAAAGGCTACATTTAGGGGAAGTTGTTACGCTGGGAATTATAGGAGCAGTCGATGGAGGAGGACAGAATGCCATCTGTGTAAACACACAAGAGCTTAGCATGGCTAGCTGCAGGCGATGCACTTAATGGCCTAAGCTAACTCTACTTTGTTAAAAATGAAGGTTAGCAGGGATGCTAAGTTAGCATTCGGGCCCAGTGCAATTCTCTGAGAAGCTTTAGCTCCATCATGTCCAGAAAAACTAATACAATTGTTTAAAAAAAAAAGGGGGGGGGGGGGGGCGGTTATGTCTGTGTGTGTGAAACGCTGATAAAACTGAGGCCTGAGCGAACATAAAACTAACATTGTAGAATTGGCTGCTTTTCATACAGATTCATTTCATGTTGATGTCCAAAATCTTGTTTCTGTGCTTCATATATTTTAGTGTTGACTGCTCTTTCTTTCCTAAAACAAATGTCCTGTTATAAATGTTTTTTCTTTGACATTTTTATTGTGAATGTCAACTGCATTGTTTTATTGTTACCATTTTTTGACAGGCCATCCTCCAGCCTAATCTGATGACGATAGTGAGATTTCAATCTTGCAATGCAATATCATCCAAGAATATGATGCAAACATATATTTCATGCACATCTGTCCTTGTGAGGGCTGCACCTGTCAGACAAGCCACCTTTTCAACACCATGTCATTTTGTTGGATATTTTTTTCTTTTTTTTTCGTCACCAGAGTAACTTAAAATCACATTGAGAGGAGGTCACAGTATGCATATACTCAAAAAATTGCATGCGAACCTCCATGCGCACTGCCACAAGAGTTAAAACTGCAACTTTTCCAATTGCTACTGATTTATGCATGTCCTTTACGGAGCTGTCACGACATCTCACAGCATGCAATAAATTCTCATTCTTGTTCGACTTGTTTTTCCATATCAGCAGAGCACCTTCTCCTGCAGGGCCAAACAGCTGTGATTTCTGTCATTTACCGCTCTATATCATCATCCACAATGTTAAACCACAGCTGTGAAAACACATCTGAAATAAAACTTAAATAGATATAGTAGATTACACTGTATAATAGTACATAGTACAATAGTTATAAAATGTAATATTTCATTTATTATTTATTAATTATACATTTAATTGTATCATTAGTATTCTCTATATGTATAATTTGCATATTTATAGCTACAAATATATAATATACATTTTACTTTATACGATTAATATCACTGCAATTAAATATTTAATTTTAAGTGTAATGTAAAATGATTTAAAATAATTTGTTGATAAAACTAAAACAGTATAATATAATATAAATTTTTATGGAAAATTACATTGTATAACTGTACAATAGTTATATAGTATAATTTAATATTTATAATATTCACAATCTTTTACTTTATTGCTGCAAATATAAGCAATAATAGTTTATATTTTATTATATTCTAAGTATAATTATTACTGTAATATTTAATTTTGAATATAATGCCAAATAATTTATTGATAAAACTATAACCAATATATAATATAGTATAATATAATACAATATAATATCATATAATATATTTTTATTTTATTATTATATTATTTAATTGAATTTTTTAATTGTTTTTATTATTTTTATTAGTATTTTTGTTTTTGTTATGGTTTTAGTTCTTATTTATTGTCTTTAATTATAAATCAGTTTAATTTAGCAGAAACATGTGCGGTATCCTTCCGCTGACAATCTGAACTTTGACCTAAAGAGGGGTGAGTCCCTGACTAATTGAATTATGCTTTTAATCACACACACTGCTTGTAAATATTGTTTTGAACTTCTGCCCCTCTTGAATCATCACTAAATTTGCTGTGTATACATTAAATAAGTGGATTTTGCTTTGACCTTCCCTACAGAGTAAGATATGTCATTAAGACTTTACTCTGAAATATCATGAGAAATTAACAAGAAACACATCTGTCTGTTTATCTGTATATCTTTTAACCTTTTTTTTTTTTTTTGCTTAAACTTTGCCTCCTTGTGGTTCTGTTGCAAACAGCAACTGCACATTAATCCCTCCAGATGTTGAATGTAGTAAGAAAAGTGACGGGATCTCTGTTTTCCAGTCAAACATGTGCAAGTACTGTATTTCCACAGCACCGTCATCCACCTGTTTGATCCATACTTGCAGTGTTTTTCCCTTTGTGTTCTTTATAAGGAGCCCAAGAATGTATTTCTGGCTCAGCTGTGTCCTCATGGACATGCATATGTTTTATTTAGGAAATCGGAGTTGAGATCCCACATCAGTGGGAGGGATTTAAAGGACACAGACTGACACAGTAAAGGCCATGACTTTTTGAGCCTTGGTCAGGGCCATGGTCGTGTCACTTATTGCATTGCTCTGGAATGAAGTGTGAACAAAACGTCTGCCATCATTTTGCCTCCAGAAAAGCCCCATTTAAAAGCAGGAGACTGGCGTTCATCTCGGGTTTATGAGCAGCCTTTAACAACTCACACATCATATTGGGAGAAACAGTATTGGGAGAAATGGAAGATGGTTCTAGTAATCCAAGTTAAAGCATGACGCTTACCGCATCTGTACTCTTGCCATGATCATTTGTCAGTTGCGTGGAAATTCTCCACACTTCTGAAGTCCTTTCATTATCACATTTCTCGCCGTTCGTATGAACCTTTTGCCAAGTGGCTTTCGCAGTCTTTAGGTCCCTTCCACAGAGATCTTCAGGGAGCCAATTAAATGGCAGTGCACTTTCTTTATTAAAGACCTAAAACATCCTAGCCTATGAGAGACTGACAAGCCTAATGTGCAGGGAGCTATATAGTTGAAATAAAATTCATACATATTTACTGAGATATTCAAAGTGGTATAAAAATGATTTCATCCATTGGCATCGCGAAGAAACCGAGCAATTAAGCAGAAGGGAAAATGTATTTGTATTCCACATACGGTTCCATGAACGATTGCGCTCAAAACCAAAAGAATTGGGAGATTTACGGCGACCACTGACCCTGAGTGCTCATGGTAGAAAGCCTCAGGAGAACCCGACTCAGGCTTCATGCCAAACACTTTAAGATTTAAAGAGGTGATGAGGAAACTATCCAGATGAGAAAGGAACACATTGGTAGGAGCACAATACCCTTTCTCTTTCCTCCTAACGCACATACACGAGCAGAAACCCTTCAAGCAACCGACTTGCTCTCTCCCGGCTGGCCGTGTCGGGCCCGTCCCTTGGGGTTTGGGGGAGCTGTGGAGGTGAGGTGTTACTTGCTGGCCACTTTGCCGGTGTTTATAAAGATCGGAAAATGAAACGAACGGGTAGGTTGTTTTCACTACGGGAACATTAACCACCACAGAAAGAGCCTTTGCCAGAGCCTCCATTTAGGAACGGAAATAGAGAATTTGTCTGAGTAATCGGAAGGTAATTAGGTGAAGCGGAGCAGTCAGACCAGATGAACGTTGGTTGCCCCCCTTTGCTCTATGAGGTGTCAACTGCTAGCTGTCTCAGCTTGCCAGAAGTCTTAACCCACAATGGCAGGGTTCGAGAATCTGTGGTGGACCTGCCGGCTCGCCACTCTGCTGAAACACAGTACTGTTGAGCCAAACAACATGACATGATCACAAATATCCTGAAAATGTAGTTTTAACAGAGCTTATCCTCAGACAGGAAACAGGGTCGTGCTTAAAGTCGACGTATCATTTGTATTCGCAGCTGCTAATTGGCCAGCCGTTGAGTGTGACATCATTAAGGATAATAGATATGGAGAGTGCTGCGTTCCCTTCCATTCTGAAAGTGGGAATTCCCAGCATATTTGTTGTTGTTACTTGATCTTGTTGATGTTCAACTTTTTTTGTTATTAGTCATAATGAATATTGTCAATAATTTAAAAACACAACACGTGCCAACCATCTTCCTGAATTTATCAAATTAAACATTTATAAATCTGTTGTCAACAGAAGAGATTCTTTAAGTTTTCCTGCAAATTTCTGCCAACACAACAGTTCTGTGTTTTAATGTTTGAAAGCAAAAAAATAAAGAGAGTCATGAATATTATACTGTAAAAAGTGGTAAAAAAAAAGATTAGAGTACATTTTACAAGAAAATACTATTTTCCGTTTTCTTCTTCTAAATTTTACATTTAATTCTGTTACTTTCTGCTGTTTCTTTGTAATTGTTTGTAACATTTACTACAAATTTCTGTGTGAAAACTGTTTGTACTGTAATTTAAAGTCAAGTCAAATTTATTTATTTATTTATTTATATAGTCATATTGAATATGTTCCATAAAAACAATAGTGTATATGTGCAGGATTTAAAAATAATTCTTTATATTATATATATATTCTCATATATACAGTAATTAGGGAACTTTTGACCAGTTGTTTGTATTGTGGCATGAACAGATTATTAAACTCTCAGTCATTCTACCAGCATTGATTTTAATTCATTTGAAAGAAAACTGTTACTTTCATTATAAAACTAATACTACAAAAAAATCCCACACTCATTAAAATGCCCATAGGTCAAAGGTTGATTCGGTCAGGTGCAAAGGTTAACTTGCATTACACAGCTGTAGGCATCCACCACTTACTTCACCTGAATGGCCAGTGAGTGAGCACAGTTATGGGTCATGCAGGCCTGGTTAAACGTGGTCTGGTTGAGTTATGAGAAGTACAGTCCAATGGGGTTTGAATTCTCTCAGGCAAGCACCTGAGCTCGCTGTCTGCTCCCCGAGCGCTGACCCTCATGACTGAGATATTACTGCTCCAGGCTGTTGTTCTGCACAAACCCCCCTCCCACTCTTTCTTTTTCTCCTGCTCTGTTTTGCTGTTGGCAGATTGAGCCTATAAATGGGGGGCTTTCAGGCTTTCATGCAAGATCACAGGTGCTTATTTAGAAAATGACAATTTTGCCTTTCCATAATTTCATGTTACAGTATTACCAGATCTTATCAAAAGCCGCCATCTTATTCCTGAGGTTGTGTAACTTAATGAAAGATGTTTCGCCTTGCTTCTCATACAACAGCATACACACAGACCCGCTTGAGGGCGAGAGGAACAGTTCTTCTGTAGGATCTTGATCTGTTTTTGACTGGAAAGCATGGAAAGGTTGAGTGTTGCATAATTCTGAACAATTTCTTTAGCATAGAGCTTGTTCTTGCAGATTAGCTTCAGCCGTAAAACAATGTAATCTCATAAAGCAGATCTATTTTAAATGCATTTGAAAATATGCAAAAATAAATTACTTATATAGATTTTAAGATATGTTTACATAAAAATATTTTACATAAATTTTAGTTACTTATAATCCCTCATATTTTAAAAATATATTTTCATTCTAAATTTATTTATTATTAATTATATTACCCAAAATGTATTTTAAGATCAGAAATGTATTTTCTTTCCCCTTTAAAGTACATTTTGAATATATTTTGGCATATGAATATGATATCTGCATGTTTGAAGGTAATTCAAGACTTTTTAAAGATAAATTAAAGAAAATTAAAATATCAAGTTAAGGAGAATTTGTGAAGTGAATTTGTGATTTAAAAAAGGTAAAAAAAATTGCCAACGGGCTCAGAAAAATCTGCTTATTTCAAAGAGGAGACAGATATTTGTTCTCATTTTAATTTATCAAAAACAGACATCATTTTGCTTTGTTTTGTGTATTTGTATTGGAAAACAAGAGAAAATTACTCTTTTTTCATTTCTTTTTTTGCAGTTTTTGTTATAATTTTAATTTATCAAAAACAGATACACAAATGAAGACCTGCAGAAACCTTGTATATATATATTGAATGGGGTAAAAAGTTCAAAAGTAAACAACAAATCTGAGAAACTGGGATTCAAAATCTAATTTAAAACTGCAAATAAACAAAGTTTTAGGATTTTGAGGGGGAAAAAATAGGAAACAAAATATTCAAATTATCCACAATTTAAAAAAAGAAAGAAAAAAAAAGATTGAAATAACAATGTGAAAACACTATCTAAGGAATTGCATTAAATGAGAAAAATGACAGCATTTTCACCGGTGGTCTCAGACATTTGAACCCTTCTGTATATCTTGTGAGCCAGATTTGTCAGATGTAACCAAGGCATCTACCAGGCAGTTTATCATGAACAGCACACAAGCATGACATGGAATAGGTTTGAAGTTGTTTAAAGTTGACCCTGAAGAGGTGTGTGAAAAGTCAAGACACTTCCTGCTGCGTCCTTTACAAACAGGAAGTTTAAATCCTGGGAGCAGACAGTGTCTGAGACACATACCGAGGTACTTGCGTTTGGAGAAATATTTTTACAGGATTAACCCAGGCCACAGTGAACTGTTTTCAGTAAAGGGGTTTAGGGTCCACGAAAGCTGAAGAAACATCTTGAAGGCTATAGGTGAACTACCATGAGTTGCCATTTTTTTTCTTTTTTCTTTTTTTTGTAGAGGCTCCATAACTCAAATTGCTCCATCAAACCTTACATGTTTTTCAGGAGATGTAATTTCAGCTACTTAAGGATCATTAAAAAGAGATCAATATTAAATATCGCCGGTTAAGAGGGGGGTTAGAGACAGAAATAATGAGGAGATCTGTTTGTCAGTCAAATTCTGACCAGCTCAGTCCCTCTAGCTGTCTGAAGGCGAGCAGAGGGTCTTTTTCTTGTGCAAATCTACCAATGAAATGTTGACAAAACAGACAATTTTGTGTAATTTTCTTCGTGCCACTCTTTCAGCGAGCCGGTCACTCAGAACCCACTCATTTGGCGAAGCACTACGCCGTGACCTTTGACATGTATCTCGTCCCAGACTTCTTCTTTTGAGATCTGGCGAATGGACGTAACAGTTGTGCCTTTCAGGTCAGGTGGACACGGCCTTGGAGTTTAAGGCTGAAGGGCTATAAAGGATCTCTTTGTGTGTCTTTCCCCTGCGGAGCATGAGCAGAGGGATAAGAAATGTGGTTAATGGCTCAGGAGTGGGCTAATCATCGGTTGCCATTACTGCTCCAATATCAGCAGGGATGACAGACTTATCAATGACAATGGGCCCAGGTGAAGACCCAGACCGGCCCCTTCAGTTTTGATCTCTGGTCCGCAAAGCAGGAGCTTTCATTCGAGCTAAGCACTAGTCTGTATACTTCTCTCGCTCTTACTCTTTCTGTCTCCTTCTTTCTCTCTTTTCTCTCCGCTTGTGCCAGGAATCACTCATCTGCTCTCCCCCCGTTCAGGCCCCCACGTTGTGTTCTCTCAAGCCTTAGCCATTATAGCCACAATTTGGCTTAATTTCTTAGGCAACTGCAATGTGATAATGCATCTCTGTGGAGAGGATATAAAATCTCATGATTGTTCTTTTCATTTAACCTTTTTTTGTACATTGTGTACAGTCCCCCCATTATTACTTAATATACACTTGAATATATATATATATATATATATATATATATATATATATATATATATATATATATATATATATATATATATATAAAACAACCTAATATATTTTGGGTAAAACTTTATTTTACAATATATTTTGAACATAAATGTTTTAGAAATATAACAACCTAATACATTTTGGGTAAATAATTTTGAATACCTTTGAGGAACTAAAACTAAAATATTTTTATATATTTTATATTTTACAAATCTGTACTACTGATTTATTTTAAATGTATTTCACCACACACACACACACACACACACACACACACACACACATATATATATATATTATAAGTATATATTTATTTCAAAATCTTATAATAATGTATTCAATAGGAAAAAGAATACTTCGTGAAGACAACTGAATACATACTGTGACAAAATCTAATGGTTATGTTTATCTGCCATCGTCGCCTTTTGCAAATGTTATTAAATGCAAAAGCCGAATAGCTCTGATCACCCACTGGGTGCCAAATGAGAGCGCTTTATTTCTTAAATTCAATCATCCCAGTGTTTCTGTGTGGGAAAACTCACATCAATATGCTTCAGGCATATATTGCATGATTATCATCTGTCATTAGAGCTCGTTATATTTGGGTGCAAAAGTGGTGATTAGGTGTAAAATTATCAAGAGAAGAGACAATGAACTACAGATGGGAGTTTGAGCAGGCCAATCATTACACACATATGTATAACTGCCTGAGAATATCATTTGCTTCTAAGGACTAAGTGCGATATTAAATTAATGTTTCAGGATTACACCACAAACTCTTACATCGTACTTTGTAGTGATGATTATGTCAATTTTAAACTTTTTTTTGTGCTTCTCGCAGTCTTTATAAAATAATAACTCCAAATAATTAGTCCTTTGCTCATATTAATAAAAGCATTGTGGCTTGCAAGTGGCTTTCACAAGCTTATGAACACACTGAAATGTGTCCAGGGAGGAAGTTCAAAATGAAGAAAATTGAGTTTTCCAGCTAAATAAACACTGTTCTTTTTTAGCACAAAAACACTCTAAGAAAATGATTTGAGAAACAGATATTTTTGGCTTTTTTAAATAACAAAAATGCATTCAGGAACCCTCAGCATGACAGGATGTGAAAACATTTTTAGTAATGTCTCTGTAAATGTGTGAAATAATGTGCATTACACTGACAAAACATGTGAGATATGAAAATACTCAACAATCTGATTGCCATATAGTATGTTTCGATCCCCAGGTTTGCCAAATAGTAACCTTAGAGGAATAAGTCCTGCACACACACACATATGCACATGCACACCTGGACAACCAGAGCCTTTCACCGGCAGTCGTGGTGAGGAGCAGGTACTGACAGACTCAAACACCTGCTATTGGAAAGTATGTTCTCCCTCAGTGATCCTGGGTTTTACAGGACTGGGAGGCTTTTGTTCTGTCCCGGTGCTGACAGCCAAGGTATTTCTGGACTCTTGGAGCACATACAAAAAACAATGGCCAATTCATGTAAGTTAGTAGCCTATAGGAAAAACAGCTTTACTATTTCAAGTCACTTTCCAGCTTTGAACACAGTGTGTTACTAAAATGTAACAAAGCTCTGTCTCATTTGTATTCGAAAATGTCTGAATTCCTTTATAATATCTTTATCTGAGGGTCAAGCTTGCCTTTTGAAGAAATCTAAAGCTCAGTTAACACCCCGCAGTGACATTCACCTGTAACACAGCGCTGGCTGGCCAAGAATGCAGTGCACCTGTAAACCTGAGGTACTCTGATCTCTGTCTTCAGCTATCAACGGCAGACCATCAATCAACACTGGACTTTTTGATTTATCACTGGCACGGTTACGGATAAAATAATTTTTTATGTGATTTGAAGGTGCATAGTATAGATTTTTGATGTACTGTATAAATCACATTCATAAAGACCAACATCTATCTCTTGGTTGATTTATTGACTGATGCAATCAGTAGTTTCATCAATGAAAATAAATACAGATGTAGACTACCATTCAAAATCTCTTATGTTCACCATGGATGCTTTCATTTGATCAAAAATACTGTAAAAGGAAAAACAATGAAATATTTAAAATAATACTTTTCTGTTTTAATGTATTTTAAAATGTAATTTATTCCTTTTGGCAAAGCTGAATTTTCAGCATCATTACTCCAGTCTTCAATGTCACATGATCCTTCACAAATCATTCTAATATGCTGATTTGCTGCTCAGGAAGTATTTTAATGTTGAAAACAGTTGCAATAAATACATTTACTTGCAATTTTCACTCAGACATTGCTAGTAAATTTCACAAACAGGTACAAAAAATAGCAAGTAACACTGAATTAATCATTACATTTTTAAGTAAAAAAAATAAATAAATAAATGGTATTTTCTTGTAAACGTACCCCATTAATCTTTATTCACAACTTAAAATATATATATATATAATATTTTTGTGTAAACTGTGATAAACTTACAACTGATAGTTCAAAAGAACTGCATTTATTTGAAGTAGAAATCTTTTGTAAAATAAGAAATGTATTTTCTTTTGATTAATATAATATATCCTTGCTGAATAAAAGTATTAGTTTCATTCAAAGCCTCCAATCTTTTAAACAATAATGTTTTTGGAGTCAAATAATGTCGACTAGGCATTTTAATCACATACTTAACTTGCTGTTTTTGATCCCTGATGCGCAGACTTGGGAAAGACTAGAAAATGATCATCCCGCTAGGCCTGTCTTAAGCAGGAGGGGAATTTGCAAAGTCACCTGGATACAAATCGCCACAAGTCACCTCTGAGCTCCAGGGCCACCCAGACTGGTTCCCCAACTCAGATCCCCAATGCTGACCCCGCTCAAAATCATCCCCATTAGCTTACACATGAGGAATTCTCGGTCAAGTGAATGGCACAGTGGCAAACAAAGCCCTATTTCAAGGAAGATTACAACTTCAACAGGAAAGGCTTTGATGAGCGAGACTGTTTGAAAATGTTATCAATATCACCATCACCCCTTGTGGTCAACAAAACCATTTCTAATCACCCCATACCTGTGGCTATGAATTTTTTCGTATCTGCGTGTGTGTGTGTGTGTGTGTGTGTGTGTGTGTGTGTGTGTGTGTGTGTGTGTGTGTGTGTGTTCTTTAATGTTATATTAATTATACTGTTCGTTTTTATTTATTTTATTTTTTAAAGAAAAAAATGGGCAAATTATCTTACTGTCAGAGAATAGAAGAGGGGCTTGTTTAACATGGGCCGCGCTCAAGAGCACGTGCGATGACAAAGCGATTTTGCTCCTTACACTGGTCACCCACCTGCATTCAGATTAGGTCAGATATTCATTTCTGAGGCCAAGCTGTCCCTCAAACAAGATGATGAAAAAAACTCATTGTGGATAACATTCTTTCTTGGGCTGAAGTGGAAAAAAGTAAAAAAAAGTAAAAAAAATAAAATAAAAAAAAACTTAATACCTCATTATGCTGCAGTGAGAAGAACAATGGTGCTGTTTTAGAGACTTTAATTACTGAAACCTTTTAGTTGCATGAACTATATTATATTTTTGTTGAAATATCCACCAGTAATTTTAGACATGAGGCCCAAAATGATTTACATCGACCTGTATATTTAGTGCAAAAACTACAATATTTTGAAGCAACAGAAAAGACCAAATAAGGCATATGATTTGTTGGAGTATGATCATGTGACTGAAATGGCATATGTAAATATTTTAACAGGTATATACAAACCGTAAATTACAGTAATGAAGTCCAATATCCAATCTATAAATTTGATATGATTGTAGAATGCACCAAATGTGCTCCAAGGCATCCTGTATTTGTAGTTTAAATATTTACTTCCAGCAAATAAACACATCTGTGGGATTTCAAACAGACCTCTTTGCATACATTGGTTCATTTCCAAATATATCCCTCTAAATGTAGCCCTTGAGACTATGTAAATGAATGATGTAAATGAATCAAAGGTTTTGAAGCATAACATGATTATGAAATTTATGGGTGCTCCAGACCCCCGCGTCTGCTACACCCCTGGCTTTAACCATTCAGCAGTCGCGCGCTTGTCAGGGACGGTGCGCTCATGCACACTCAAAGCGCGCACACTTCATGAAATCAGGCTTGTGTTGTTAGTCAGCTATTGTACAGCAATTTTCCCATTGTATAACCAAACATAATAAAATTATAAAGTTTTTCAAATGGATACAGTTATTTTCCTATGGAAAGATCATATGTAATGTTCATGTTAGGAGCAAATTACTGTAAAGGAGTTCTGTCAGCGGTTCTTTAGCGGTGCTTTCCAGCAGGTTCAGCAAAGAACGATTCTGCTGTGCAGAGTTTCTGAGTTTGCTCTATGACTGAAAAAGGTTGCATCACATATTCTTCATAGACTACCCGTGTAGGCCTATTGGTTTGCAGGCTTCAGTATGGAGAACTACAGAAGAAAACTGGCTGTAAAAACTTACCCAGGTTCTTCTAACATTGCATCCCGATTAAACAACGTCTTGTCGACTGACATTAATTTGGATGCTACAGTGCTGCAGAACAGCTTATTTAAACATATAATAAACACTAGCCTAAGTAATATGTTATTTCTGTCATTGTTTTAGACCAAATTATAGCGATGATTATATAACCTAATTTATGCTTATATAGAGTAGCTTTTGTAATCAGGGTCGTTGTTTATTGAACAATGTGAAAAGACGTCTTCTCATTTAGGCTACTTGTTAATTTAGCCTATGGCGCCCTCTGCTGTTAGATTTAGTAAAACAGCTCGAGACTGGCCAGCTGAAGTTATGACTTCATTTCGAGTGATAACACTTATATTGAGTTGAGACTTTTTTATTATTATTATTATTCAAATGGTAGGTTAACTATGCAGGTCAGTTAATATCCCACGTGCTATATTTATTTAAAATACAGTATTGAATTAATATTGTTTTACATTTTTCTCTAAAACGATAAAAAACGATAATACAATAAATAAAAAAATAAAACAAACAAACAAACAAGTAAATAAATGCATTTTCAAATCGTTTGCTCATGCGTATTGTTGTATTTCATTTTATTAGCCTATTATTATTATTATTATTTGTTTGTATTGTTTTATTGTTGCTCTTTTATGTTCACAATTATTATGTTTATAAAACAATATACAATAAACAATATTTTATTATAATAAATAATTATAATTAATAATAATAAAAATAATTATAGTATTATTATCATTATCATTAAAATGGTTGATATTTTATAATTATTATTATTATTTTTATTATATTTATTTAAAAAGTATATACATTTATAATAATAATAATAATAATAACTATTATAATTATTATTTATTGTTATTTATTATAATTATCATGTAATATTAAGAAGAATTCTGTATTAGTAAGTAGACTTACTGGCGTACTAGTAATTTTTAGACCTCTAATGATTTATAAACCGGCCCCAAAATCTGATTTAGTAGGTATTCACGGAAATGAATTCTGGATACCCTTCACTGAAATAATTGCAACAAAGCTAACATACTTAAACACACTTCCTGACCCTTGTACCGCAAAGTCGAAGGGAAGGGGGCGAGCCCTACCACTGATCTCTATAGCATCTCCTGCGCGATTTCCTTGACATCACGTAAAGACACTCGAGAGACAGAGCGCGTCCCCTGGAGACAGCACGCGTCCACTTCCGGTTGGGCAGAGAGCTGGAAAAATAGCAACGGCAGAGGAGCACAGCTGGGGAAGGAGGAGGCCAGGCTGGAGCGAAAGCGAGTCGCGGTGCACAGGAATGGGAGACGTTTGATCGGAGAAGGTGAGGTGTGATATTTTCAGCCGCGCATTATGTTTGCTTACACGTCATCGTTGTTTTACTTGACGCGGTTATACCGGACGCTTCCAAATACACACAGCTAACTGGCTAACTTGTTAGCATTCCGTGACAGCTTTGGTACGAGCTAGCCTGGCAACAACTCTGCTGGCGCAAATGTAAGGAGTTGGAGTTCGCATGCAGCGCTGGGCAGATTATCTATCCGAGCGAAACTGTCATGATCTGACTTTACCGTTTTACACTGCACTTTAGCTCTTCAACGTAGCTTACGTGTTCATTTTCTCCTCAGATGCAATCAGTGTTAGCCGCCAACCTCCACATTCCACATTCCCCTCAATCACAAGCAAGTGGGCCACTTCCCACCCTCCTGTTTGTTTTTAGACAAGTAAAACTTTTGATTACAACCGGAGACGTGAGGCAAAGGTACCTTACACTTAACTTATTACATTAAGGTATTTAAATATCGAAAGTGCAAGTAATTGGCTGTCTCTTAAACTAGTGAGCTGCCTAACTTAACGTACCTAGATAGGTTTTTTTTTGTACATGATAGATTCATTTGATGGTGCCTGTTATGCCTAAAAATGCTGTCTTGGTAGGCAGCCCACTAGGTTTTGAAACAGCCAGAGTGTCAGTTGAGCTTTTAATGATTTATTTGACGAAGTGGTAATGATTTATTTGAAGTTAAAGTGAAACTACATTTAATTCGTTTAGTAAGTTAACTTGATCTTGAAAAGCCACAATTATTGTATTCATTTTATAACATTTGTAGTTTCATGTGTTTAAGGGAATGACTTTGTCACAGGCAGTCTAGTTTTAGTTCACACCGAATGACAATGAAAGGTATTTAACATTCTGCCATTTTTGGGTGAGTTGTCCCTTTTAACTTCCACATATCATAATATGTGTGACTGTCCACAAACAGTGCTGTGTCTATAAGATGGCTTTTTAACAACTTTAGAAAACTTTTTTTTGTTTGTTTTTTGATTGGCATACAGGGAAAGTAAAGTGTTGTGCGAATGAGAAGACATCTTTATAGTTTCACTTTCAAAAGTTTTTCTTGCTGTGATTTCTTTGCTGTGAATGTGTTTTGTTTTTTTAAATCTTTTTAAAACTGAATTGTTTGACATTGCTTTGCCTGTTAATACTGTACATGGCTTTATTGTAAATTATTCCTTTTCTTTACCTTTCCACATTTACAGTTCGGCTCTGGTTTTTGCAGTACTGGTTTATGTGTGATGAATTGCTTGCATTCTCTTTTGTTAGTCTTTTTGGGTAAAAGTAGCTACTAAGGCCCCATCCACAAAGAGACGCACTTCGCTGTATACGCAACAAAAACATGAACAAACACTGAACCATTGTCTTTTTATTAACTAACATTAACACTAATTAATAAATGAATTGTTCCATGTTCGTTTGTATACCGCGCACAAGGTTTATGCATACAGTCCAAGTCTTCTCCGTTTTTAGTGTATCCCTGTTGCAGAATTACAGCACCACATGATGGTCTTCATTTCTCACATTTTCTTTTTTTTTTTTACAAAATGAAATTGAAGACATTACACAGTAAATGAAAAGGTGACCTACTAAAACCTACTCACGCTGCATGTATGCTAATGATTAAAATCCAGTGGTGGCCTCTATTTTTGAATGTAAATGACACAGACAAAGCCTTAGTTAGTTCATATTAAGTTTTTTTTGTGTAACTTTTTTCTTTTTGGTGTTTGTTTTAAAATGTCAATATAGTTTTTGTTATTTCAATTTCACAAAGAAACATGCAGCAATAGCCTAATAAAACAACACCTTTTCATTTACTGTATAATGTCTTCAATTTCATTTTGTTAAAACAAATTTTTGAAAATTTGAATTTTGAATTGAATCGTGTGTTGAGTGAATCGTTACATCCCTAGTTGTGATTCACCTCATTGATTATTGGCTTGGTTCATGGCTTACAACCTTTTTAAAAATCTATGGGAAAAATGAATGGGAAATACATTCCTAGAACCAACAACACAGAAAAAAGTGGTTGGGCACCATTTCATTCTGTAGGAAAGATATCTGGTTGAAGTATAAATTATTTATTGATTGATTGATTAAATAGAAATATCTGGCATATGTTTAATTGTGTACCTGAAAAATATCTTTGAGCAATAGCCTAAAATTGAAAGTAAAAATACTTGTATTTGCTCATCAGGAAGTTCAAAGTGTCTTCACTGTGGATTCCCCCACTTCCTTGTCTTTTTTCCCCTTGTCTTTTTAAAGGCGTTTTCGCTCACTACTCCTATAGGTGCATTTATGGCATCTCCGGAGGCATAAACCGTCTCTCTTAGCCACTCGGAATGTATCCCAACCTGATTTGTCTAAACCGACGGAGCCAAACCAATTAAGCCATGTGCACGAGTAGGCATTATTGCTTTGCACTTGATAAACCTTTCATTTTTGTGGCTGTGGCTGCTGTTTCTCGGTATTAGCTGTTAAAGGGTTTTGGTTTTAAAGTCCTCCTGTTATGGCAGATTTATAGCATGTAGAAAAAAGGATTTTTCATGTACCTTACACAAGACATCACCTTCACTGCTGTGGCTTTTGTTAGCTGCTTCTGTATCTAATGACATCTGCTGTGGGTATAATATTTGAATGTTTTGGGAATGTTGAAGAGCATTTTGTCCCTGAAGCGGGCTTTGGCTGTGTATTCCTTGTCTCTTGGCCAGCTTCAATGGGGATTGACTTGGGAAAGAAAAAAGGATGCTTTTGACCTGCGTACCCGAAGCAAAACGGGTATTTTTATCCGCTCTGATTATGCAAAGCCTGGCTGATTTCCCTTGCCAGTTCTTTTATTGCAATTCTTAATTATCCTTTCAAATTTGTGCAGCAGTTTCCGTTTGATGTAGCTTTTCTTTTCTTGCCATCAAAATGACTGGACTCGTAGATGGTGATGGGAGGAGGCACAGAACAGGCCTGGACTATATTCCTGATGCACACTGGCCTTTTTTATGATCTTTCTCCTGTCACGGTTGGGAGCAATATGTTAGTGTTTTAACTAAAGAATCCTTTAGTATAGCCTCATGCCTGGGACCAGGGATGTTACCCAGAGCTTCTGACCCATTTTTTTAGTAGCTGTTCAAGCTAGCTACTGCTGTGTTGTTGAGAAATGTATTATCATGATAGATATGCTATCAGCATGACATTATATCAATTGTTTGACAATCATGGTTATATAAATATGTGATTAGAATTTATAGTTAGTTTCTTTGTAACTATCTGTTCGAATCAAATACTTTATTTTGTTCAGGAGTCAACACTAGGAATTTTTTCTACTGGCCCAGTCAGTTCCCTGCTAAAATAAAAGTTATTCTTTTCAATGTTTTCGACCCATGTAACCTTGTTTTCTATAAAATAAGGGTGTTACAACAGCACCACTTTTGATACCAGTGAAAATGTACAATTCTCGATTACAATTTCCATACCACAGCAAAAACTATACACTATAAATATATACTATAAATTATTAAAGACAAGTAAACAGTAATAAAACAAGAATAAAAAAATAGCACAAATAAATACAATAGAACAAAGATATTAATTAAATAAATAGTGCTTTAAAAATGTTCAGTAGGTCTAACAGTAGTATTCGGGTAATTACAGAAACTGAATTAAGTAATTAAATGTAAAATAACACTGCATAGACCTCACTGTATAAATTAAATATAGATTCAGTGTTTCCCACAGACTTAACACTCAATGTGTGGCGGTACTTCCCCCGGGGGAAATATATGCTATATATAAAACAGTCTCTGCCAGCAGGAGGCGCTTTAGGAGCGGCAGAAATAGCGGCTTCCCCAGTAACAGCTGTAATCAAAGCAGCGCTCTGCTCATAAACGCTGCTTTATCAGGCATTATAGAAAAGATTAAATGAAAATGGCATCGAAACTTTTCTAAGGATAGTCCGTGCCCTTCAAAGATACATTTATATAAAAAAATTTTGCTCCAGCATTGTGATCCCCCCCCCCTTTTTTTTTGAATGCACGATTGCTTTTTAGTTTCACTATCATGTTCGAAATTTGCAATCGCACATACTCTTTATACTATGTAGCAGCAGTACTTACCACACATTTTGCAAGATTTTATGTTTGTGAGTGGTATTGAGGCTCTGCAAATCATTCACCATCGTCCTCAGTCATCTCTCTTTACACCGTGTCTACACCGGACGCGGGCGGCAGTTGTCATGCAGCGCTGCATCAGCTAAAGACTGTCTACACTGGACGTGACAAAGCGACCATTGAAAATTATTTGAAATTTTTGTCAGCACATCATAAATAGAACGAGGCAGCAGTTTACTATTGGGCATTTGTGGTGTCATGCCACGGCGCATCCAGAGTAGACAGCATCACTGATTATAATGAGTTCTATTGACTATCTATATATAATGAATCTCTTATTATAGATCAGTGGGTCTTATCTTGTATTCTAATAAAAAAGCTTATATGACACCAATATTTTAGATACCAATTAAATTTTACAATTCTCTATTTCAATTTCGATACCACAGCAAAAGTCACTAGCCAAAAATAAATATAAAGTTTAAACATGATTAAAAACAAGTGACAGCCAGTAAATAAGAACAAATGAACAAATTACAAGTAATAGCACAATTAAATATATGTCTATAGCACAAAAATAGAAATGAAATGATGCTTTAGGTTTTCATGTTTGTAGATGTTTAGGTACAGAAATTGAGAAGTCACATATAAAATAACATTTGCATATCCTTCACTCTGTATTGCATCTTGGATTTTTCATAGCCAATTGTAATTAGAGACAACCACTGCATTTTAATCTTGAATCAAAAAAAAGTGTAATGTTTGATTTATGTTAGACTGTATATTTTCAAAATCTTAAGCAAAAACAGAATAACCTGACTTTAGCTTTGTGAAATTATGCTGCATAAAACATCTGTATGAAACAGAAACAGCAGGTGGGCTGAATGAGATGCAGATTGAAATTATGCTGCATAAAACATCTGTATGAAACAGAAACAGCAGGTGTTTCCTTGGTTACCGCTGTAAACACAGCAGCGCTGCGCGTTAACACTAATTTAAATGCATTTAACGGAGACAAAATGAAAAGAAAATGCCATTTCTGAAAACAGTGAAATGAGATGCAGATTCCGTTCCCTTCAGAAACACAATAATATACAATACAATATTTGGCTTTTAGTCCTATATTTTGCGCGTTGTTGTTATGTATGTTGTTGTGTTTTCTACTGTTTGTGCCCATCTTCAGCATCTCTGGCCTCTGTTTATGGCCGTTTACAGACTAAGGATAATAATGACGTAATATTTCCACAGTAGACTAAGTGTATTATTGGTGTTGTATTTTTTTGTAAGTTTTTAAATAGCACTTTAATTACAGTTAAAGCTAGGTTGTTGTCACTTTAAGATGTCATGTGCGTATATTAGAAGAACATATGGAAACAATGTTTTTGAGGATACCTACTAGTTTTTTTTTTGTTTTTTGTTTTTGTTAAAGTGTTGCTGAGATAAACCACATTGCTCGCATGCTCGGTGTTCTCATGGTAGTTCTTGAAAACCATTCCCCCAAATGTTTGCAAGCACTCCTCACCATTTTTCCGCCCTCTCACGGCCTATCGGGTGCCTCCTGGCAGACTGTGCGTTAAGCATTTTTGGCAGTACTGGACTAGGTTTTATTTTGCAGAATAGGCTAAAAGCTGCTTATCTTGAAGTAGGCCTTCTGCAGCGTTCATTTGCCAATGCTGATATGGCAGTTTTCACTCTTAACGGCTTGCTCAGTGAACCGGTAAAAAAAGTTTCCTCCCATTTTGCCTGTGGTTTACTTGATCCGATTGGAAACTAAAAGGGACTGTAATACAGATTTTACTAATTTAGATTAACCTAAGAAAGATTAATTTGGCTAAGATGGTGTTTATTTAATTTAATCATCGGTTTTGGTCTGGTATGTAATACAAATGCGTGTAAAATTGCACTTTTTGAACAAACAAACATGCTGATCCACGAGTTGAGAGATACAATAAGTAACTTATGGTTATACATGAAGATGTGTTATGCAGTGAACCAAGGCAACTCGATCACTTCAACTGGAACAGCTCTGTTGATGCCAAAAAATTAGCCTTTGACAGGCTGTTGCCAAATCACTTATATCACTGTTGACGCTGCCGCATTATCTCATTGAGAAATTGCTAACCTTTAACAGACAATCTTTTCAACAATCCGTATAAATATGCCCCTTGGTCTGTTACACATGCAACCCATATGAGGAAGTAGTTTCATTATTTTATTGTTTTTAATGATCGAGAGCTGTTAAAATCCCCCTCAACTCTCATGAGCCTGATTGTGAAGCCTGTGACTGCATCTCGCTGGAGTGCTGCCAAGACACTTACCCCTTAGGGTCCACCAGATCAACTGAATATACATTCTCTGGCAACCTGTCAAACTTGAGTTCAGCTTGGTTCACATAGCAGTGGCGCAACAGCTTTCTGACATGACTTCATTCTGCATGTACATGTGAGCATAAAGGGCATAACAGGAATTAAATTTGTAACACAATTTTCCATTTTTTTTTTCACACCAATTTAGTTTTTCGATTTAATTCGAAATCTATTTCTTTAGGGGATGTGCAAAACTACATATTTTAAAAACCAACTAGTGGGTTGCTTTGCCAGACAACTAGTTGACAAATCTGTCTGAATTCTTAATTTAACTGGCATAATTCTACTGGTTTCAGGCCTAACTGACCCCAATTGAATGTGTTTCTTATACACAACGTTTTTGAGAATGTTTTTAAGATCTCTGGACTAAAGTTGGGCTAATTAAACTCGATAGAATAGGCAGAATATATATACTGTGTGTGTATATACACAGAGAGAGATATTGGAAAACATCTAGGTACACTACCATTTAAAAGTTTTGCTCAGTTGTATGATTTTTTCTTTTTAGGAAATTAATATTTTGTTTCCCAAGGATACATTAAATTAATTAAGTGACCTTAAAGACATTTTATGTTGTTCGTATAGACTTCCATTTCAAGTTTTTTTTTTTCTTTCTATTCAAGCAAACCTGGAAAAATGTCACAAATGTCATTTTAATTTGTAATAATATTTCACAACAATACTGTTTTTACTGTATTTTTGTTTAAGTAAAGTGTAGTACCGGTAAATGGTAGTATTTGTGTGTATTTCTGTATTTTTGTTTCTTTTTATGTATATGTGTGTGTGTGTGTGTGTGTGGTATATATATATATATATATATATATATATATATATATATATATATATATATATATATATATATATATATATATATATATATATATTAGTGGTGGGCATAGATAGATTTTTTTTTTATCTAGATTAATCTCACTGTGATCTTGAAATTAATATATTAGAGGTGGGCATAGATTATAATTTTTTTTTATCTAGATTAATCTTCAAATTATGTTCAATAAGATGTACTTGTTAGTACTGATAGAGCTGTGCTGCACTCAAACACTAGTTTTGACGACGACTCTTCCCCTGCACTATATTGGTTGGCCTGGCATCTTCCGCATTAGCTAAGGGATGCTTTGCGTTTAGGTGGTACTTGAGACTGGAAGAACTCCTACAGTAAACTAATTCCGCATTGCACAAGTTGCAAACAACCTTACGCCTGTTTCACACATTCTCCATCTGCAGTGCGTATGCTTTGGATTTATTTTATTTTTTTACGCACCCATGTTAACGGATTCCAGCGTTCACGCAGTTGTGGTCCGTCAGTGCGTTCCAGGAGCGGTGCGTCTGCAGCAGTGCAGCGATTTAAAGTGATAGCGCATTGTTCGCGGTAAAAATTAACATGGATTGACACGGAAATGCAGTAATTTCACAATAAATGAATACTAATTAAAGCCTACTGTTTTTCACACGCAACACATGGGTTTTTGGCTAGGTTTAAAACAAGAAAGAGCACCTTTAACGAGGCAACATGATATAGGCCTATGCACTTTTATGGAAGCAGAAAAACAAAGTTTATTAAGAACCGTGCGATTGCTTGTAATAAAGTTTTAAATGCAAAAGGCACGAGAGTCGACTGTTTCTGTCAGCGGTGCTTTAATTTTAAATATTTGCGATATCCCAAGAAGAAAAGTAGGCTAATTGTTGTGTTTAAATGTTTTTGCCGCTTGCTTGAGCAGCTTATTATACAAACCTAGAAGTGAAATGCATGAATAATATGTTGTTTATATTTATTAAGTTTAAACTAATGTCTATGATTATGAAAGATTGTTACTGTTCTTTTTTATACATGGTTTGAAATATAGAATAATGAACAAATGTTGTGTTTGTGGACTAAACAGCCACAGATCAGTAGCGGACTGCAAACGCGTCCTGTGTGAAAGCACAATGAGTCCGTGCTGCTTCTGCACCACACACACACGGACTGCATACGCACTGCAGACGGAGTATGTGTGAAACCGGCGTGAGTCTGTCAAGTTTTTTTGGGAAGCTTGGTAATTTCACAGTAGGCATACACATAGGTTCGAAGACTCGTTCTCGCCCGGACAGTGCAATTCGTCTAGGTATACATCCAACAGAAACTATCACTGTGAAAGTCATCATAGCTTGCGCAGTATAGACCCAGCTCCCAACCCAACTTTTAGAATAGATTAACGGCGATATTTTTTTTTTATCGCCTGATAAGAGTCTCACGTTAACGCAGCACGTTAACGCAATAACGGCCCACCACTAATATATATATATATATATGTGTATATATATATATATATATATATAATATATATATATATATATATATATATAGATATATATATATATATATATGTATATGTATATATATGTATATGTATGTATATGTATATGTATATATATGTATATGTATATATATGTATATGTATATATATGTATATATATATATGAATATATAAATTAGTTGAAATTGTTTCTTTTTCTCTAGAGTGTTTCTATGATTCCTCCCCTTTTTGTTTTTCTTTATATTTGTATATTATTTGTTTTTGTTTATGTTTCTCGTCAAGCCCTGCCAATAGGAGAAAGTAGTTACACTTCCAAATTGCTGACTGAGACTCATGCTGAATCACTAGAGATAGAGAAGAGAAGACTTTAGTAGGTTGAGGCAAAGGAGGACTTTAAGAGAAAATTGTAAAGAGCAAAGATAGGAAGAACAGCCTTTCCTTTATGGAATTCTTTTGAATTTTGCTTTTTCCCATTTCCTTTTACATGCAGCTTTTATAATGTGCTGTGCTGTTCAACGTATAACTGGCAAGTTACGTGGCTGCAGTAGTACTTTTATGCTCTTAATGCTGGATCACTCTTTCTCCCACATCGTTCTTGGCCATGCATTAACTTGATCTAATGATTTTCCTGAACAACACGCCTGTGATTACTAATTAGTTCTATGATGATTTGTCTGCATTTTAGACTTTGCTCTGGATGACACCTTTGCTTGAGAGGATTTTTTTCCAAATGTGTTTAAAGACCCCTCATGGCTAGAAGCCTATAGCTTGTCAGGTAGAGATGATTTTTGAGTTTTTAAAGTGCTCTAGCTTCAGTGTACGCAGCACAAAAAGATTGGATTAAAGTGTGCACTAAAGATGCTTTGCTAAAACTTGTGCTGTAGAGCCACAGTGAACTGGCCATATGTTCCTTTGTCTTTTTTTTTTCCTGCTTTGTGAATCTCTGTGGAATTGGTGCAGTGTCTTATTATAGAATATTCGAGTTATTCAAAGCATTTATCCCATTAAGATCCAAAAAAAAAAAAAAACATTCCAGCATGTACACTACCATTCAACAGTTTGGGGTTAGTCATTAAATTGATTAAAATGACAATTAAGAAATATATAATGTCACAACAGATTTAAATTATATCAATAGATTATATATTTTTTAAATGTCTGTTTACCAAAGAATCCTGACATGTTTCCCCCCAAAAATTAAACGGCACAACTGTTTTCAACACTGATAATAAGAAATGTTATATGTGTTATTTATTTATTTATGGTGGTTTATATCTGTAAACAGTGTTAATGGGTGTTGTGGATTCTGATTTGTCATCACAGAAATAATTTATATTTTAAAATGTATTCAAATAGAAAGCGTTTTTTTTTTTTTTTAAATGTATTAATATTTTACAATATTACTTGTTTTGACTGCATTTTTATTGATTTTGATTTTGAGCTTTTGAGCATAATAGACTTCTTTCAAGAACATTAAACGTCTTCAAACCTCAGACTTTTGAATGGTTCATGTTTGTAAGTGCATATAATAATACAAAATGGATGTTCCTAAATCGAAAAAAAATGCACTAGTTAACAAATGTCTTAAGTTAGTAAAATAAACAGTTTTAACATGTGCATTTTAAATTTGCTTATACCATGGTTGGTCTGAATACTTGATTTTGATTGGTTTGCAGGTATGAATTAAAACTGCTTAATGCATTTCCAAGTTAGTTTAATCACCATTTTTTTTTTTTTGCCTGCTTTAATTGACACGCACACACGCAGAGGGAGAGAAAGACAGGGGGATGGAGAAAGGTCGGAGATCGTGCTGCTTACATTGCCTGCTTTTCAGGAGCAAAGAAACACGTTGTCATCGCTGCCCTGCGACTTTTATTAATAAAATAGCTTTATAAAAAAATCATTGTTTTTGAAGTAAACTCACAACTTCATTGTTTGTGGAGAAAAATGCACAGATGCAGGTAATTCACACACATAACTGATAATTATTTTAAATAAATCTTATAATTAATTGATTTGAATAAATGTGGTCTTACCACACTATTTAATCTCTGTGTCTGATTTGAAGCAGGCAGAATGCTAGCTCTAACGAGCTGTAACTGACTAAAGTAACCGTCATTTTAAACCCTTTCAGTCGAATATTGCGCTGCAAACATCATGTTTTAATGCTTTCTGTAGAGTGTTGTGATTGAATAATGTTGATTTGGTTTTTGATTATTACTGTTAAGGTTTTCTTTTTTTTTTTCTTTCTCTCTCCAGGTTCTCTACAAACCAGGAGAGAGTCACATCAGTGAGTCATGGAGGACTGCGGTAGCCTTATAGAGTTTGATGTACCTGAGTTCAGCAACACCGTCCTGAACCAGCTCAATGAGCTCCGTCTCCAGGGCAAGCTGTGTGACATCATTGTGCACATTCAGGGCCAGCCATTCCGAGCCCACAAAGCTGTCTTGGCTGCCAGTTCACCGTACTTCCGAGATCATTCAGCACTAGGCACGATGAGTGGCCTCTCCATCTCTGTAATCAAGAGCCCTGAGGTGTTTGAGCAGCTGCTCGCCTTCTGTTACACTGGCCACATGTCATTGCGCCTGCGTGATGTCATCAGCTTCCTCACGGCTGCCAGCTTCCTCCAAATGCAGGCTGTGATTGACAAATGCACACAGATCCTTGAAGGTATTCACACTAAGATCAGCATCCCTGTGCCTGGTGGGACCGATCCAGAAAACGATTGCACCACCTCAAGGGTGGGACTCAATGGTGTGAAAGATGGAGGAATCTTTGTAAACCCCACCCAGATTTCCTACTATTCTCGTCAGAATCATTGCGCAGAAGGGCGGAACTCAGGTAAGGGAATAGCCGAGGAGGGTCAGTCAGACCGAGGGAGCAGCGACGGTATATCTGAGCAGGAGGTGTCCATGGAGGTTGAGTCCGAACAAGTAGACCTCATCGGCAAGGATGGACGAGTGACTGATGTCCATATCAAGCTGGAGAAAACAGACCGGCCCAGCCACTCCGATAGCTCGTCGGTAGGTGATGATGGCTACCACACAGAGCTGGTGGATGGTGAACAGGTGCTGGCTGTCAGCGTGGGATCATACAGGCCTGTGCTTTCCTCTGCTGGATACACTTACTCTGCATTACCTTCCTCCTGTTTAGTCAGCCTGAGTTCCTCTAGCCCATCTCGTTCTTTGCTCAGCAGTGTCCGGGGTGGTCGTGCCCGACCGAAACGTCCCGTGCCTCTTCCAGCCGATCTGCTAACTCCGCTCAAGCCTGGTGCCGATGAAGGAGATTTACCTGCGACGACAGCTACCTTTGAGAACGACACAAGGGAGCGTTGTTTCCGTGGACAGTGGTACCCCTACAATGAGCGCCTCATCTGCATCTACTGCGGCAAGTCCTTCAACCAAAAGGGCAGCTTGGACCGTAAATGACGTCTGCAACATGGCAATTCTACACCCTTCGTAGGCAAGTTCTGCGGCAAGAAGTACACCCGACATAAGACCAGCTGGGCGCACCACATCACGCGGCCATCACGGACAACAAACCCTTCCACTGCAGAGTCCATGCGGCAAATGCTTTCCCTTCCAAGGTCACACTCAATAGGCATTTGCGCAAGAAGCACATGATCCAAATAGAAAGCGTTTTTTTTTTTTTTTTAAATGTATTAATATTTTGCATTTTTAACCAAATTGATTTTGACCACAAGCTTTTGAGCATAATAGACTTCTTTCAAGAACATTAAACGTCTTCAAACCTCAGACTTTTGAATGGTTCATGTTTGTAAGTGCATATAATAATACAAAATGGATGTTCCTAAATCGAAAAAAAATGCACTAGTTAACAAATGTCTTAAGTGAGTAAAATAAACAGTTTTAACGTGCATTTTAAATTTGCTTATATCATGGTTGGTCTGAATACTTGATTTTGATATATATTAAAACTGTCTAATGCAGTTCCAAGTCAGGTTAATCAGGTTTTTTTTTGTTTATTTTTTTTTTTTGCCTGCTTTAATTGACACGCACACACGCAGAGGGAGAGAAAGACAGGGGGAGAAAGGTCGGAGATCGCTGCTTACACTAGGGCTGGCGAGCGATATATATACGTGATTATCACGCGAGCATTTGCGTCAGTAAAGCCGGTTCCTGATTACCTAAATGCATATCACCTGCTTTTGTGATGGGCGGCATTTAATATACAGAGCCGTAGTTCACTGACAAGCTGCATAATACGCATTTATTATCGGTGATTCATCTGCAATAATGAACACCGATATTGCGTAGCTTGTCAGTGATCTATGACTCTGTATATTAAATGCCGCTTCCATAACGAAAGCAGGTGATGGCGTATTTAGTGGTAATCAGGGAACCGGCTTTACTGATCTAAAATGCTCGCGATAATCACATCTTGATCATCAGCCAATCCCAGCCCTAGCTTACACACAGAAACATTCAGGATCAAAGAAACCTGTTGTCATCGCTGCCCTGCGACTTTTATTAATAAAATAGCTTTTATATAAAAATCATTGTTTTTGAAGTAAGTAAACTCACAACTTCATTGTTTGTGGAGAAAAATGCACAGATGCAGGTAATTCACACACATAACTGATAATTATTTTAAATAAATCTTATAACTCACAACTTCATTGTTTGTGGGTCTTAACCGCACCTATTTAATCTCTGTGTCCTGATTGAAGCAAGCAGAATGCTAGCTCTAACGAGCTGTAACTGACAAAGTAACTGTCATTTTAAACCCTTTCGTGTCAATATTGCGCTGCAAACTGTCATGTACTGCAAAAATTGGTCATTTTCCATCTGTGCTTAAATAAATCTCTATAAATGTTTTTCTTAAGGTTTTCTTTTCTTCTTTTTTTTCTCTCCAGGTTCTCTAGCAAAACCAGGAGAGAGTCAACATCAGTGAGCATGGAGAGACTGCGTATATTAAGCTCTTATTAGAGTTTTGATGTACCTGAGTTTCAGCAACACCGTCCTGAACCAGCTCAATGAGCTCCGTCCTCCAGGGCAAGCTGTTGTGACTATCATTGTGCACATTCAGGGCCAGGCCGCCATTCTAGACCACACAAAGCTGTCTTGGCTGCCAGTTCATTCAACCGTACTATCCGTGAGAATCATTCAGCACTAGGCACGATGAGTGGCCTCTCCATCTCTGTAATCAACGAGCCCCTGAGGGTGTTTGAGCACTAGCTGCCTTCTTGTTACACTGGCCACATGTCATTGCGCCTGCGTGATGTCGTCAGCTTGCCTCACGCGGCTGCCGCTTCCTCCAAATGCAGGCTGTGATTGACAAATGCACACAGATCCTTGAAGGTATTCACACTAAGATCAGCATCCCTGTGCCTGGTGGGACCGATCCAGAAAACGATTGCACCACCTCAAGGGTGGGACTCAATGGTGTGAAAGATGGAGGAACTCTTTGTTAAACCCCACCCAGATTTCCTACTATTCTCAGTCAGAATCATTGCGCAGAAGGGCGGGAACTCAGGTACGGGAATAGCCAGGGAGGGTCAGTCAGACCGAGGGAGCAGCGACGGCATATCTGAGCAGGAGGTGTCCATGGATGGTGAGTCCGGAACACAGTAGACCTCATCGGCAAGGATGGGGGTGATTGACTTTGATGTCCATTACTCAAGCTGGCGAAACCAGACCGGCCCAGGCCAACTCCGACGTAGCTCGGTCGGTAGGTGATGATGGCTACCACACAGAGCTGGTGGTATGGTGAAAGGTGGCTGGCTGTCAAGCTGTTGGGATCATACAGGCCTGGTGCTTTCCTCTGCTGGATACACTTCCTCTGCATTACCTTCCTCCTTTAGTTTGCCTCAGCCTGAGTTCCTCTAGCCCATCTCGTTCTTTGCTCAGCAGTGTCCGGGGTGGTCGTAGCCCGACCGAAACGTCCCGTGCCTCTTCGCAGCCGATTGCTAACTCCGCTCAAGCCTGGTGCCGTATGCAAGGAGATTTACCCATGCAGACGACAGCTACCTTTGAGAACACACAAGGTAAGCGTTGTTTCCGTGGATTCAGTGGTACCCCTACACTTGAGCGCCTCATCTGCATTATGCGCGGAGCCGTGCGTCCCAGCAGACACAGTGGAACACAGCCCCCCTTCAACCCCTTTTCAAGGGCAGGACTTGCGCGCATGTGTGTAACCCACTGCTCCCCCGCCCCTGACCACAACCGTTGTGGTGGAACCTTGAGGTGGCCCAAGAAGACAGCGGCTCGAATGAGCATCCAAACCCTTTTCTCAAGTTCTGCGGCAAGGAAAGTACACCCGCAAAGACATGCTGGAGTAGTACCACATTCCGCGGCTACAACCCACAACGGAACAACAAACCCTTCACACTAGCCAGAATCTGGCGGCAATATGCTTTCCCTTCCAAGGCACACTCAATCAGTCATTTGCGCTAAGAGGCAGCACATGAATCTCTGGCACAGAAGTTAACAATCACACTGACTTGCTGGAGAGAGGCAAACCAGATGCCGAGAGAGGGGAGCACCGAGGATACCTTCATAGGGAGAAGCAGCCTGCGGGCTCTGCAGCTTTACCCCGTGATTTGTCACAAAAACCCCCAGTGAAGAAATCGAGCACGTGTAGTAGTCCAGAAGACAAACCCCCCCTGCATTCCCTTCTCCAACCCACTCCTAAAGCTGCGTCGTTGCACATATTCCAGACCCAAGACAGAAAAACTGAAAAATTACACTTATTTTTGGTCTTGTTTGTTGTCTTCCTTATCTAAAGTAAGGGTGAAGACCTTCCATAACAGGTCACTCGAATTTTTCATAATTGTATCAGGCCGACAGCTGGTTTTTAAGAATGACAAGAAATGAACGCCTTGAGCATTTTCATACTCGTCCATTTTTGTGGAAAGTTCTACACAGGACAGAAGATCGAGAGAAAGTTTTTAAGAGTTTTTTCAAAGGGCGAAGGAGTCTCCTATTAATCGGGGAATTAAACTAATCGAGTGGTATAGTCCTCTGTAATCAAGGCCTCTTAAGAGTTTTATCACATTTTTTATATATCTATATATATATTTCCATGTTTTTCAACATATTTACAGAGTAATATAGGCATGTTGCAATAATGAATAATGTGAAAGCTCAGATGAGATGCTCGTCATATCACGCTTTTACCTGACCTGTTTTTGCACATTTGGCCTGTAGTAGGTCACTCACTCAAGAGGAATGGTTTTATCTGCCAGTGACAAGGCTGCCTAAGGCTCTTTGTGACACATCCATTCAATACCTCATTATACAACCTCAACATACTCATAATGGACAGTAAGTTGTAGCTTGTCGTCAACGTCCAGCCAGGTTTTACCTCATAGCAAAGAACCTGAACGGAGGGGAAGAAGCTTCTCCTCGTAAAGTCCCACTTGTTTTGCATTTTAGTATGTTTGCTTTCATAGGGTTTGAATGAATACTGCGGTGAAACCCCTGAACAAAACATCTCCACTCTACAAAGGCTTGATACTTCAGTGAAATATTCCTTAGTGATTGTATGAATTCTGCATTGATCTTGTTCAGTTCTTTAGCAGCCATGTAGTCTATGTCTGTGAGAATATTGTTAGTACAAGGTGTACCTGTGGAGTATTTTCAGGATCTAGGATCTTCCTTGTTTTTTTAGTTGTTTTTTTTTGCCATATTTTCATAGAATCACAGTTTGTCATTCTACACTCTTTCTGTAACATTATCCATTTGGTTTCAGGTATAATATCAACAGTATAATCACTGATTAGTGCTAGAGTAGCAGCACAGTAAACAATATTATTCAGTTAAGGAATATAGTCAAATGTTTGACTTTTTTTTTTTTTTTTTTTTTTTTTTTTTTTTTTTGCTTTCCGTGCCAATTTTTTATTTTTTTTTTTTCAAAATCTAGCTTGTTAATTGAAAATGTTTTTTTTTTTTTTTTGGATTGAGTTTTCCCAAACAACAATGGGTAGGGTGTGCCTTTAAAATGAAAGTTTAAGTTATATTAATATATTTGTAGATGCGCTTCTAAAAGTGGTGCGGGAGTCATGCAAGTTAGAGCCGTACCGCCTTGGGAAGAACATGAAAAAAACCAACTTCTTGGTGAAATATTTATCATTAATGTACACACTCGATAAGGGGTTAAAATTTCAGACAGCTCCTCTTGTGTTTAGCTGCCTCAAAAGCCAAAATGTATGGTGTTTCAGTACAGAAATGTATAATTGAAAAAGGAGATTCACTTACTTACTTAATGTTAAATAGTATGGAGGTGTATTGATTATGCTGGAGGTGTAGTGTAGGGTTTCATACAACAATAGAGCATTAATTAGATAAACCTACAGTGTCAGTATCACTGTTGTGGGCACTTTTATACATTTAGTATTGTGAAGAGAAAGCCCTGGATGCCTGTTATCTTCACAATAGCGCTCTTCACATCAATTTTCATTGTTATGTATCTGGTGCAAAACATCATACCTCACTTTTTTAAGGGGGTCTTTTCTTGACCTGTGATTGAATAAGGCTCCTTGTTGTCTCACATGCCAATTGTAGATACATTTGTCATTTCTTATCACCACACTGTCTTATTTGATTCATTCTAATGAATAATAAGTGGCTACATACGATGCAAAACAAGTAAATGGCATTTTTTTTTGTGAGCAATAAACTGGACGCATATTTTATGGTTCTCACTACAGTCGAGCATCTGCATCCCTGACTATCTGCTGTGAATTTGATTTATAGTTCTTGATGCTCAGACCGATTAAAAACATGCCTCATTTTTACAAGATTCAAGTTCTTTTGAGTTGGCCTACCATACCATTTGTATATTTACTTAATAACATCTTGTATATTTTACTTAATAACACATCATGTTGTTTTGTTAACAACCATCAGCCAAGGGTAGTTAGCGTAAGCAGCAAAGACAACTCGATTCTGTGAACCGCAACCAGTATCATGCCTTGGACGAAACTTGTTTCTGAAAGTACGCGAAGTTGAAATACGCAGTGACTTTATTATGGTCACATTATGGTGCTGTTCTGTGTTTATTTTCAGTTTGTGTAGTGTTTCTTACTTTTTTAGTGGTGTTTACTCATAACATTTTTTTTTTTTTTAAAATACGCAGTATTTTTTTTTATGTTAGCATTTTTTCAGTTTTTATAATTGAGCTTTTTTAATTTTTCATATTTTACTTCAGGACTTTTGCCCCTTTTCCCTCTTTCTTTAAAATCAATCAATTTTATTTAGCTCAAATAGCTAATTTTAGAATGCTGAACTATATTTGTGCCATTAAAATCTATTCATGTTTATATTACTGGCAGATGAATGCGAATGAACCTTATGATTGGAATCAGTTCATGGCAGTTTTAAACAATGAGCCAATGTGATAACTCTGTTATTACAGTTAAAAAGAGCCAAAACTCTGAATGCAGAACACCTTGTACTACTGACAGCATGTTTGGTGTCGTTTTGTGACATGAGATGCCACGAATGCCATTTGATACATTGTAAGCCTGCTTTGTTCCCTGAACATGTTAAGATTTGCTATGTTCCTTTAGTGTAATGTTCCGGTTCATCTTAGATAATGTGAACGTGACTTTGGCCACTAACCAAAGAGCAAACCAAAAATTGTAAGGGGTTTGTGTGGTATGTGCACAGCGGATTAAAGAGAGACCAAAACCAAGCCCTGGAACAAATGAATCTGTTTTAGAGGTGTCAGTAGATCTTCTCCGTCTCATGCTGGCTCTAACACCTGTCTTTTATAGCATTGGCTGTCATTTATTTCACACATTAGTGTTAGGTTTTTTTAGTTTAGCCAATGTTTTACAATGAATGAAGCTGTAAGCTTTAACATTTGATGAACAGATTTAGAATGTTGTTCTGTGGTCTTTAAAGAATGATGGTACAAACAGATTTTTATGTCGAGGAAGTTGATTGAACTGGTGCCTTGATGTGAAACATAGGCTTCACTACCGTTTGGGGTCAGTAACATTTTTTTTTATTTTTTTTAAGACGAGTCGAGATGACTAAATACATTTATAATGTTACAAAAGATTTATTTTTCAATTAAATGTTCTTTTAAACTTTCTATTTATCGAAATGAATCGGTAACACTTTACAGTAAGGTTCATTAGTTAACCTCTTTAGTTAACATGAACTAAGAATGAATAATACTTCTACAGCATTTATTCAACTTAATGTTAATTTCAACATTTACTAATGCTTTATTAAAATCAATAGTTGTGCTTGTTAACTTTAGTTAATGCACTGTGAGTTAACATGAACTAACAGTGAACAACTGCATTTTCATTAACATTAACAAAGATGAGTAAATACTGTATTGCTCTTTGTTCATTCATGTTAGTTAATAATACATTAACTAATGGAACCTTATTGTAAAGTGTTACTAAAGAATCTTGGGGAAAAAAGGTTTCCACAAAAATTCTGAGCGGCAGCACAACTGTTTTCAACTTTGATAATAATAAGAAATGTTTCTAAAGCAGCAAATCAGCATATTAGAATAATTTCTGAAGGATTGTGAGACACTGAAGACTGGAGTAATGATGCTGGAAATTCAGATTGGTCATCACAGGACTAGATTAAATTTGAAAATAGAATAAAATAGAAAATAGTTATTTTAAATAGTAGTAATGTTTCACAATATTATGGTTTTTACTCATCTGTGTTTTGTGAGCATAAGAGACTTTCAAAAACATTAAAGCCTTACTGACCCCAAACTTTTGAAAGGTTTTTTTTTTTTTTTTTTTCGGCATGCAAAATTATTGGAATGAGATGAGGGGTTCCTTCAAAGAAGATGGAAATGTTTCTTATTTGTCAATGTATCAGCCTGGTCTTTTGTAAAAATATTGAAATAATGGTAATATGCAAAAGCAATATGCCTGTTAAATCATAATCGAAGGGTTCTCTCTGTATAGTTGTATTTGTTTTATTCTGTATCATTCTTATCGTTTCTGTGGGAAAACATCCTATTTTGGGGATCGATATGCATTGAAGCAACAGAGATTTCACGTCAGAATCATTATGTGAATATGCTGAAATAATAAAATGGGACAATCAAACAGCTTCGCAATATAGAAGCTTCCTCTTAAAAATAAGTTTAAAAAAATGTAGTCGGTTGATTTTTGCTTGGGTATTGGTGTGGGTGGGGAGGGGGGGTATGCATGCCGGCCCACTTATTGTTCAAGTAGAATTGCATGGTGCCCTCCACGTTGTAATACAGACTACAGATTACCTTTCGTTTTTGTCTTAAAACTTGAAAGTGATTTTCATTTATAGCTGTATCTCTTTTGTGATATTTCACCTGGCATGCACTTAATGTTTTTTTTTTTTTTTTTTTTTTTTTTTTTTTTTTTTTATAAATATATTCCATAAGGGATTAATTGACCATGTAATGCTCCCAACTTATGGGACTCATAAGGCCTCAAATATTTTATTATCGCTTGGGATGTGTTTCCCCTTTTAATGGTGCTTTACGACTGGTCAGGTTTCTTTTTGCTTTTTATAATGTATAAGCATAAAGATGTTAAATCGGTGTTATGGGGTTAACATACACTTGTAAATAATTTAATGAACTGTACTAATAGAGTCATACTTCTCCAACTGACCTGGACGCTCATGGTCCATATTCACTTGCTTTGTTCTCTTAAAACCAGTTCAGTTTGTGCCATGCACAATAATCCAAAAAGTGTTTACAGGGAAGGCTGTTGGACTACTTTTTTGATTGTGCAGCTCGTCGTTTTTAACTGTTGAAAACTGTTGACTTACTTCAGGTAGTTTATGAACACTGAGCTAAACCTAGAGATATTGAAGAAAAGGAAATCTTGAAGTCTTCCATTGGTTCTCCACTTCCAACATGTCTTCACTGTGTAATATGCAAAAGCAATAACCTTTTTAAGAGCAGTTTTCTTTTCTTTGGTGTCTGTTTGCCTCTCCGATTGCAGGAGGATTGTGTCTCAAAATGAATGCATTCAGGATGTTAGGGAGCTGAGGTCAGTCATGCGAGGACAGGATTTTTTTTCTTCATTTTTAAGATAGACTTTTTATGTGAAAACTTGGACAGGTTGGGCAAATATGCTTCTACAGAGCGGCTTCTTTTTGTGTGTGGTTACCACAGTCCACATTCTGTTTGTACTTCAACTACCTGCCACCTCAGTGTCCCTGGTGAAAAGTTGCATCTTTTTTATCTGTATTAAATAAGAAAGGGATCTTTGAGAGATGTAACCTGCCGCTATGGTGTACGCTAAAGATCTTCTTTCTTAATGCATCGAGATTGCAGATATGTACTGTAGGCAATACAAGATGTAGATGAGTTTGTTTCTTCATCTGAACAAATTTGAAGAAGTTTAGCATTACATCACTTGCTCATCAATGGATCCTCTGCAGTCAATGGGTGCCGTCAGAATAAGAGTCCAAACAGCTGATAAAAAAAAAAAAAATCCACAAGTAATCCACGACTCACACAATGTTAATTGACTCAACATCTTGTGAAGTGAAAAGCTGCATGTTTGCTCTGTTGTCCTGTCACATTAAAATCCACTGACATATTGTTTTGAACTGTTTTGGCTTGTAAACAGTTTTTGATTTGGTGCATATTTCTCTCCTGATTCAGACGAGATGACTTTTTCACTAGAGAAAGCAGTACTATGGATAGAGGACTCATATTTTAGTTGGAAGCAACCGTTTGAAGTTAAAAACATGCAGCTTTTCACTTCAGAAGACATGAATTGATGGACTGGAGTGTGGATTGTTTTTATCAGCTGTTTGGACTCTGACGGCACCCATTTACTGCAGAGGATCCATTGGAGAGCAAGTGATGTAATGCTAAATTTCTCTAAATCTGTTCTAATGAAGAAACATCTTGGATGGCCTGAGGGTGAGTACATTTTCATCAAACTTTCATTTTTTGGATGACTTCTTTTAACGCAAACTCTGTCAGACTCTTGTTCTCTCATGTATTCGGGACATTGCAAAAAGAAAAAAAAACAAAAAGTAGAACTCAGGGTTTAATAGTATTCAGAAAATGCCATTTTGGATGTGCAATGATCTTTGTGTGTCCAAAACTAAGATTGCACTTTTACTTCAGGAGGGGAAACAATTCCTCAGTCATTGGTTCCCAAAACAGTCTGCCTCATAGGTGTGGTAAGACGCACCTAAATGTTTCTGTTTCTTGCTCTTCCTGAATGCACCGCTGAGGAAAGCAGATCTTTAGCTCTTATGGGATAAGTAGCACTTTGTCCAACCTTCTGTCATCCACTATATGTACAACCTCACAACCCAACTGTGAACCTCAGAACTTTACTGTTTTATACAACTATGAAGTACATGAAGCTAGCTGACACCGATGCTGTAACAATTAACTCACCATGTATGAATTTTATTTTATTAGCATGAAATATACAATTATATTTATTCAAATGATATATTTTACTCATAATCATTCTGTGCTGCTTTTTATTTTCGTTCTTAAAGCTTGTATATTGCTTTTTTATGATACAAAGAAATGTCAATAGATAAAAAATGCATTTGTTTGTACAATAAAGATGCTGATTTGGCAAAATGTCTGGACATCTTTGCTTCACTCATTCCTGTAAAATATGCATTGTGTGTGCATTAATGCTGATGGCCACTAGATGGAGCACCTGTATAGCAAATGTATTATTGTGTATTTAAAATAGCAATAATAATAATATGCAGAGGTATTGCAACTACAGTTTTCACTTCATAAGCCCTTGATAAGGACCCATGAATATTTATTTATTTTAAATTTAAAATTATTAAAATAAAAACATTGTATTTTGCAAATAAAGAATAATAATATTACATTTTTAGTGACCCATCTAAATACAGGTGCATCTCAATAATTTAGAATGTCGTGGAAAAGTTCATTTATTTCAGTAATTCAACTTAAATTGTGAAACTCGCGTATTAAATAAATTCAGTGCACAGACTGAAGTAGTTTAAGTCTTTGGTTTTTATAATTGTGATGATCTTGCTCACATTTAACAAAAAAACACCAATTCACTATCCCAACAAATTACAATACTTCAAAAGACTAATAAAAATAACATTTGTAGTGAATTGTTGACCTTTTAACGCGGAATGTCACCTAATCTGTCAAATTTTGAATGAATTAATCATAAGTAGGTCATTACACTTAAATCAAATCGCGATATGGACTAATATCTGTAAATATTAAGCCCCAAAAGTCGATTTAAATCGGAATCCTGCATGTTCTGCGTGACTGTAATGAATGGCGCAGACACGCGGTTACACACATACTGAAGCTCGCGGTGATTTCAGCGTCTGCTGACTCGTAAACACATGAACAACATCTCCAGAGTAAACCTAGCGTCGTTTCACATACACAGAACTGTAAAGGTATTCACGGCAAACCGTCAAAATAAAAGTCTGGATTGATTTGAAGGCATTTTTCAGTAGAATGTACATAGCATGCTACTACAACTAAAATGAAACAAACATTATTTTTTAAAGAATAATCACACAACATTTTGTCCATGTTTTATTTTTAATAGTAAATTCCCTTTGCCAATAAAATAAATTTTGTTTAATTTTCAATAATTAAAAGATAAATTAAATAAATTTTTTATATCTTCATTTGATAACCAGAAAAATCTAAATACACAACACAGAATTTCTTGGTAAGCGGGTGCAGTGACTGTGGTTTTCAAAAAACACAATGGACCAACACCAGCAGATGACATTGCACCCCAAATCATCACAGACTGTGGAAACTTAACACTGGAGTTCAAGCAACTTATGCTATGAGCTTCTCCACCCTTCCTCCAGACTCTAGGACCTTGGTTTCCAAATAAATACAAAACTTGCTCTCATCTGAAAAGAGGACTTTGGGCCACTGGGCAGCAGTCCAGTTCTTCTTCTCCTTAGCCCAGGTAAGACGCCTCTGGAGTGGCTTAACAAGAGGAATACGACAACTGTAGCCAAATTTCTTTACACGTCTGTGTGTGGTGGCTCTTGATGCCTTGACCCCAGCCTCAGTCCATTCCTTGAAGTTCACTCAAATTCTTGAATTTATTTTGCTTGACAATCCTCATAAGGCTGTGGTTCTCTCGGTTGGTTGTTCATCTTTTTCTTCCACACTTTTTGCTTCCGCTCAACTTTCTGTTAACATGCTTTGATACAGCACTCTGTGAACAGCCAGCTTCTTTGGCAAGGAATGTTTGTGGCTTACCCTCCTTGTGAAGGGTGTCAATGATTGTCTTCTGGACAACTGTCAGATCAGCAGTCTTCCCCATGATTGTGTATAGTGAACCAAACTGAGAGACCATTTTGCAGGCTCAGGAAACCTTTACAGGTGTTTTGAGTTGATTAGCTGATTGGCATGTCACCATATTCTAATTTGTTGAGATAGTGAATTGGTGGGTTTTTGTTAAATGTGAGCCAAAATCATCACAATTAAAAGAACCAAAAACTTAAGCTACTTCAGTCTGTGTACACTGAATTTATTTAATACACGAGTTGGATTACTGAAATAAATTAACTTTTCCATGACATTCGAATTTATTGAGATGCACCTGTATCTCTAAATACATCAGTCACATTTTTATCGTGATGGAATTGAAATTGGATTATATTTTATTGTCCCTGAGGGAAATTTGTCTTTGACTCTATTGTGAGTTAAACTGATCTAGATGATGTGTCAGATGGACTACCAGCTGGTGGGGCCAATATTTGACCTGGTAGACCTTGGTCAAGCTGGTAAGAGCTGGCAAACCACTTTGGACCATTAACAAACCATGCTACCATGTCCTGAGGTCCAGACTGACCATAAGCAAGTCCAAACGTGTGTCACTTTATTTTATACATTAGATGAAAATTCCTCTATAATGTTTTGCAATAATAAATATTTCAAATGAAAAGCAGTGCATAACTGCATTATCACATAGAAATTAACTGTGTCACTTTATTTTATACATTAGATGAAAATTCCTACAAAAACAGATATGGCTATTATAACAAGATATATAGTTAATATATATAAATATATATATATAATAATATAATAATATATAGTTACTAAAAGAATAGAAAAGTGAATTTTATTTTAGCTGGTTTAGCTTACAGCACAAAAATAACTAAAACTGGAAATAACAATTAATATAAATCAATAAAAACTATAGGCATATTTAAAAATATACATTTAATATGAAACAGAAAATATACAAATAAAATAGAATTCAAAATATTAATAAAAAAATATGTTAACACTCATTTATAAGCTTTTATATATGCTAATACATTAAAAATCATTTAAAAATACCTCTATTTCTTCAAAAACGAAAAATAAACACTACATCTCCTCAAAGGAACATAAAAATTAAACAAACCTGTTACGCTGTACCTCTTTCCACACACATTTCCAACGCTGCGTACACAAAACAAGGAGACATAATATGCGCACAACAGTATTGACCTAATTAATGATTGGTCATTCAATTATGGGGGCGGAACCTGGCGTCCACCCAGACGTCACGCTATTGGCCAAAGCTTCTGTCAATCAAACGTAATGGGCACAACACTTCCTGATGTCGATGCCCAGCTGTTGGCAAATGACCCGCATCTCCACCATCTGATAACATCGTCTCTACACACAGGACAGCCCTCACAGTTTCTCATCATACCTGCTCAAAACACGCTGCTTGCGAAGACGACGGCCATGCACGAAGTAGAATAAATAAAAAAGGCTTAGATCGCTCAGTGGAGGAGAGTGAATCCTTTCAAATCGGATTTTTGTGTCCTTAAGGTCGTGTTGCAGTGCAGCAACGTAAGCTCTGCGTTGACCGGCGCTTGCATCTCAGCAGCGGGGACGAAGACAGGGGCATATTTTCATTGACAGGTGAGTCGAACTGTACGTGCCGTTGGCATCTGTATCTGTATAGAGCATCAAGCGCAAATGAAAACAGCATCAGCAGGGATGGAGTTGCGTCACGGGGGGTCGTCTGCATCTTTCCCAGCTGGGTACCACACTGTCAATATGATGCAAGGCGCCATTACATCTAAAACAGCGTGCATATGCAGGATGCTTTTTGTCATGGTATTATGCTCAGATGTTATGGTACCATTTTGCTGTAAATATTTTGTTTTATTTGATGTCTTGGAGGATGGAATAATAGATTTTTAGGTGGTGGCTAATCAGTATTCAGATGTATGCTCTGCTAGTTGTGCCTGCACAGTCATATTATTAAAACAGCCATTAAAAATATGAGATAGAGGTTAAATCTTTTTCAAACGATTGAGAATCGTAGCAATACTATAACTGCTTTAATGCCAGACAGCTTAAAGCAAAAACTGCCTGAAGCTGTTCTATATTGTGCTTCTGTTGATGTGTACAGTATATGCTTGACTTTTAAAAGCAACTGTGTTTATGTCACAGTAGTTGCACTTTCACATTGGCAACGGGAAGGTTCTGGGAGACCAAGGTACATATTATACATCTAGTTTATGTGTGTTACATGAATGATTATGGATAAATTGTGATGAGCGATTATAAACAACAGAGGCTCTTATTCTTAATAGAATATATTAAATAAATACATTCAATTAAAGTTACATTTGAAACTGAAATTGATTTGCTAACTTTATTATTATCTGACAATGCTTGATGTAAGCTTCTGGGAAGGGCAATGATATATATGTGTGTGTGTGTGTGTGTGTATACACACACACACACACACACACACACACACAGCCAGCACCATTAAATAATGGATGTTTCTGTTAGTGCTCACACCTATAAAAGTTAAACACATTTTTGGTTCATTACTGATCCCATAGCAGAGTGTTGCACATATGACTGTACCCTGTACATTTTAAAACAAAGACAGAGTCTTCTGTTCTTTCTTTTTTTTTTTTTTTTCTTTTTTAAAGGTTAATAAAATATGTCATTACACATTCTACAGCAGTGGTTCTCAACATAGTTGACTCGAGGGCCCCCACTGTCCAACACAATATTCGAAGTTCCCCTTTATAAGATATTTCAGCTGTAATTATGACAGAGGTGCTTGTTTTTAATTATTATTATTATCATTATTATCATCATTATTATTATTATTATTATTATTTAGATTTCAGAAGAATGTACTTCAATTTATGTAATTTTTAATTCACAATTTGTCTCACAAATAAAGTAAGATCATTTTAATGTAACCACAACAACAACAATAATAATCATCTTATTGAATACTATACTGTCTCGTGGCTTTATTGTAGAGTGAAGAAGCACCAAAATGTCATGTTTTTGGTTTGCCAAATTTTTGAAGAACTTTGAAGAACCTATTTTGTAGGATGGACACTTTGACAAGTTTTATCAGAAGTACATTTAATGAATCTTATAGAGTTGCATATACAAAATTTAGTTTTTTTTTTTTTTTTTTTGTTTCCAAGTTTTTCTATGCATTTTTTATATATATATATATATTTTATTATAATTGTATTTATTGTATTATATTGTAGAATGTTGAATCTGTATCTGCCATGTAATAGCATGTAAAGCTAATTTGGAAATACATTTAAATACAACACCAACAACAGCTGTGACCCCATTGGAAGTTTGCTGGGGCCCATTTAATCATGTTTCTTAATAGTTTTTGTTATTAGTTATGCATGTTAGGGTTTTATGTTACATTTTCTGTTGTTTAATGAAAGTGTATTGCATTATTTGAGTGTTGTGTGTTCTGTGTTTGCGTGAATGACTCTGTGCACCTTCTGTATATTAGTATATACTTTGGCTTGTGGAAAAGCTGCTTTTAATAAACTTTGAATCTTCATGTGGCCTTGTCCTTTACCACCTGCATTATTATGGTGGTTGTCACTATATGTTAAAGGTAGGAAACAGAATTCAGCAGTGTGCTGGTTTACATTCAAATTTTCAAATTTTTAAATTACAGTGACTTGAAAATTTACAGTTTGTTATGTAAATGTGTTTACCTTTGGCAGTAAAATAATTATGCTATAGTTTTATACTAGGTTTTATTATTAACATTATTACATTTAATACTACTAATCAATAGTCAATGTACACTCAACTTTATGAAACTGATTTATATATTGTCATAAACATTAATAATTCAAAATGCACTCAACAACTGCTTACCTGTTAAATGTTATGTTTAATGGCTTTGCGTGACATCAAAACTTCATGAAAGTTAAGTGTAAGTCAAATTTACTGCTGCAGAGCTATTTTTTCTTTGCATTTAATTTATTTGGCATCTGTTATTTATGTATTGAACTTAGTTCTTTCCCCTTTACTTATTTTTACTTATTTAACAACATTGACAATGTTATCTTCTCATCAGATAGTGCTGTGACTGTGTTGTGTAATTTACCAGTGAAGTTCATTTACTTTTAGTGTAATTAAGTAGATGCTCAGCTGTCAAATCAACATTTAATGTAGTAGATGTCTTCTTTCTTATCCTCCACATTATGTTTCTCAGTTGCTGTGTAGTGCGCCAATATTCAATGTTTAGACTCAGTTGCAACCCTCAAGTGTGTGCTAGGGTAGCCAAAGATCTGCTATATATATTGTGTTGTTTTGTTGTGTGTTACGCCTCCGTGAAATCTGCTGTCTGCTGCAAGTGCCGATGAGAAAATCTGTTATTGTTTCAGGAGCAACCTGGGTTTTCTGTTTGTTTGACACCTTAGAGTTCCTGGAGCTCGACTGGTAGAGCACAGTATTAGCAATGACAAGGTCATGGGTTCAATTCACATATACCTTGAATGCACTGTAAGTCATTTTAGATTAAATAAATGTTGTATTGTTGAGATCCATACTTTAATTACTACAATACTGCAGGTCGTCTGGAGTCAGGGACAAGAAACATTTGCCAGTGTTGAACATGTCAGACATCCAATGTGGCAGATTGCTGCATGCAGACTGCTCTGCCCTCATGTGTATAATATAAAAAATATGAACACATTAGAGTTCTTTCGGTTGCCATAGAAACTATAGATGTCTCAGTAGAGGGTGCTTCAGCTGAATCTGTATCTTAGATGAAATGAGGCAAAATCACACACCTGTGAGTCTTTAGGGAACAAAAATTGTTACAGAGAACAACTGTAGTTGTTTTAATATCTGAGATGGTTATTTTATGCTATTTTGGGTATTTTTAGTTTGGAAAAATGTCTTTTTAGTAATGTAATCCAGAATAATGTGGTTGATAAAGTTGATAACATTTTATAGTTAGGTTATAAGTTAACATTTGTTACTACATACAATAACAATGTAGACTTATACAGCATTTTTTATTTTGGTTAATATTAATTTCTGCAAACAATACAATAATACAATTTTAACAAAAAGTTGTATAAACAATAAAACAACTAACAGTAGTATATTTATAAAGTATTATATTATAATATATTATATTATATGGACCCTTTATCATAGCCTCTGATGATGAGTTTTATTTTTTAAAATAATTTGTATTTAATATTTAATTTTTAATTTTTAATTTTTTATATTTTGTTTTTTGTTATATGAGCTTGACATTAAATTTCAGAAAACTAATTGGTGCTACATCGCTTTCTTTTTTGACTTTTGCTTCTGAGAACCCCGCGATTGTAAAATGGGTCCATTATATTATATTACATTACATTTTATTATATTATGTTATATTATAATGTAGAAAAAAATATAGATTATATAGTACTAAAAATGTTATGTCCTGATACCTAATTATTGTAAAGGAATACCATAAAGTTTGTAAAGTTATTATACGGTATATCAGTTTGAGAGATTATTTTTTTAAAAGAGAGAGATTTTTATTTTTGGCACTTTCATTAATTGCAATTAAGTAAAAACAGGACAGGGATTTATGGGGAGAAGATGTTTGTTGTGTCAGAGCATGTGTGCTACCTGGCTTCAACAATGGTTTATAATCATTCATCTGAGCTTGCCTTTGGTTTTAGGCCTAATTCTTTACACAGTCGATCCATCTTTTCCAGCTCACTGCTTATGCTCAGCACATCAGCATTCATCATCAAAAATGCAGGAGGAGTTTCAGTGGGAATTCTGTAGTTTCTCTCCACCACCAGTGAGAAGCCACCAGGAAGAGAGTACTTTATTGTGCTCGTCCTGGTCCAGCTGTCATACATCTGGATCTGGGCCATGTTCAAGAAGTTCTGCATGGTCATGCTTTGCATTTCACTGTGTGTCAGAGGGAGTTGGAGACACTTTGAGAGATGCAGCATGATGGAGCATGGGTCATTTAGTTCTGTGTATGTCAGAGACGTATCTGAGGATGTTCTCTGAACTTGGCTTTTGGACATGACCTTCTCAGGACTCTCATTGCTTGATGTTTCTTTAAACGCAACACTTGTTTCTGATTGTTCTTTAAGTGATGAGTTGAGTATTTTGCTTTCCTTTTCTTCAGAATGTCCAACTTCCAAATTGTTGGTGTCGTGGGATAGAGTGTGATTAAGCTCTTGTTCTGTTTTTCTTCTTTTCTGTTTGTCTGATTGTACAGTATCGTAGTAGTACCCATTGGCCCATTTCCCGATTGTCCTGCTGATTCAACCATGGGTCTTCAGTGTCTTAGAAGCTCTCAGTTAGAAAACATCTGTTTTTGAATTCAGTTTATCATACAGTTAGTACTGGCTACATCTATTGTATTTGTCCGACCCCACACAGCGGTCGCAATTAAATTTCCTTGACAGCGATGCTAAATGTCACCCACACAGCGGGCACCCATTTCCTTGAGGCGATGCTCTGTCTGCTCTCCCAGCTCATACTCCATCTTTACAGATTATTCTTTGTTAGTGTTATTCTTGATTCTGATTGGATAAACGTGACAATGATGTGTTGTGAAAAATATTTTTTGAATGTTGTTGGTGGCTGATGGATGATGCTGATGATAGGTCTTTTTTTTTTTTGTTAGAAGATTTTTTATGATATTATATTATTGTTGTAATAGTACCGTTTCAACATTCACAATGGGTCAATATTTCAGGTTCAAGTACAAGACAAGTGATCAAGACCCCTAATACTTCACGTCAGGATCCAGATCTCCCTGTCAGGGTTTATTTTATGATAAAGACTGACTGATTTATATATTATGCCTATCTGAAGAAACATCTAAGCATATGTTCAAAATTCTGTGTTTATTGTATCAAGCAAGTTATCTTACCTGCAGGGCGGTGTACTTTCAAACAACAATCCAAAATGTTTTGTAGGTTACAGTTTGGCTGAAGTTTTCTTTTTAGCTGTGTTGTAGTTACAGTCCTTTGTCTGTGGTTGCTATGGTATGATGCATTGGAAGATGACAGCTTTAACATTTGAACTTTCTGTTCATTAAAGAATGTCTGTTTCAGTCATGGCTGCTGAATATTCAACTTTGACATCACAGGAATGAATTACATTTAAAAAGCAGTTATTTTAAATTATAATAATATTGTACGATATTGTGAACAAATGCAGCCTTTGTGAGCATTAAAGTCTTTTTCGTTCAAAAATTTTACCAACCCCAAACTTTTGAACAGTAGTTTAGCTAGTATAACAGCTAGACATAAATCAGGCATTCATAAGCAAGCCATATGGACAAATATAGCTAAATAAACAAATGCAGTCCTGCACGTGGACAGCAAACATGAGTGCTATCAGTGTGGACTGAATTCTTCACACTTGGTTACACTAGTTCTCAGGTAAACAGTGAGTTTATCCATGCCTCTGGCTGGGATATTTAACTTTCAAACACTATAGTTCAACATTTTTATCCATGTTAGTGATTGTGTAATAATCATGAAGCATAAAACATCTCAATTAATCATAAAGTCAGAGTTTATTGCGATAATAATGATCATAATGTCTTTTTCCTGTTATCTCTCTTTCTCTTTCAGTATTACTTGAGAACCGTTTGTTGTGGTGTTCTTCAACGATGCTGTTGTTATTTTAGCCATGTGAAAGATCTGGAAAAACAGAATGGGTATGCAAATTTATACATATTGTATTAAAGTATTATTGATACTGGTTAGTTGTTGTAAAAATAAATGTCTTCTAATGGGGTCATATAATGAAATACCATTTTGAAATTTGATATACAATATCAAATTATTAAACCCCTTAATTGAAACTGCTTTGTGTAACATGGTAACTTTTTCCCCTTCCTGTCTGCCTGTCATACACTTTCTCTTGATATCGCATTGCTAAACCTACTCTTTCATAACTGGAGCTGAATATGCTGAGGTCATCTCTTCTAGTTTGTTTATTGCTTTACATAATTGTTTTCTGGTAATGAGCACATAGGGTGTCAGTGTTATTTTATTATCGTTGAGATACTATTATAGTTTTTATTATTATTATTTTGAATGTTTTTATTTTTATATTTATCATTTTCATTTGAAAGTTTTAGTAATTTTTGTGTTTTGTCATGTTTGTTTTTTTTTTTTTTTTAAATGTCTATGGAGGTTTTATTATTATTATTATTAGGCTATTATTATTTTTCAGTTTTAGTTTTATTTCATTTTTAGTTTTATTTATTGTAGCACATCAAGTAAAACATGAAATGGTGCTGTGGCAACTAGCTAAAAAATGCAATAAGTTTAATTTTGGTTATATTTCAGTTAATATTTATTATTTATATATAACTACAAATAATAAGCTGCATCTGCAAGTCTCCTATTGATTTGAACAGGCGATGATGTTAGCTTCTCCTGTTAATTTCAGTATACTGCTGGCCCTGTGCTTTTTGGTAATAATAAAACATTCCAGTGCTTTATTTTAAGGGTATTTTTTTTAAAATATTGTTCAGTAACCAATATTTAAAATTGTTGGGTGACCATTTACTATCAAACTGAAAATCTGGATCCTGAAGCACAATCAGCTGAGATCCACTGTTTTTGAAAGCAGTAATCTGTAGACATTTCTTCTGTTACTCGTGCACTTCAATTCTGCACTCTATTTGGCCATACAGACTGAAATATGTCATTGAACAGCACACAGGAGAGCAGCTCTGCAGGGTCTTTTCATAATATTGCTCTGATAAGTATGTGGCAGAATGTAGGGCAAATGCAGGAGTCATGTTGAGGGGAGAGACGCTGCATTTATAGTGAAGACCTCCCTCTACTGGCAATATTATGCATTGCTCCTCAGAATGAGTTGATCCCAAATACAGTAGCACAGTGTGTTGAACAATAATGGCTATAATAAAAGTTCAGTATTTTATTTTAAATCATAATTTCTATTTAATAGGCTTAATAAAACAAAATCTAGGTGCCATATACACCTATACCCATTTTAACATAAAAAAGTTGTAATGTGTGTGCTTGTGTGTTCCAGGGATGGCTGAGAGGTTTGTGTGTGGTGGGTCTTCTCTTCTGACTGAGCGAGCATGTACAGGAGGAATGGACTCCCTGCCAGCGTCAGCATCACCTCCCGCCACACACAGGTACTAAAACACATCTATTTGTTTACTAAAGAGTTCAACTATGACAACAATGTACAGGAGAATGTTTGGCTGTTTATATAACAGTGCCTGTCTTGATTTATATTTGATCATTATAACCCATCGGCCAATTTTCTACATAGCTGTGCCATAGATTTATCTCTTTTATTTTATTTAATGCCATTTTTAATTTTACTTTTATTTTATTTAGTGTTCTTGCCAGGATCAATGGCAAAGTATCAGACTGGTAAACAAGGATAATCAGTAAACTGCTAAAAGCATCAGCACTGAACATTAAACTGTGCATAAGGGATTATAAATTGGAGATTTATTGCAGCTGATTATTGTAGCCTCAGTGGTGCATGTGATTGCTCAGACACTGATTGGGGTCGCTGTTGAGTCTGAGCTGAATGTTGTGTACAGTATCCAAGTTAGATCACATGATATTGGCTTGCTGAGGGAATCATATCAGAGAAACAGCAGCTTGTTGGCCCGTTCTCATCATCATCTGTTCTGTTGGCAAATATAAAACAACAACAAATGTTTATGTTTATAAGCATTAGAACATATACAGAGGAGCAATACATATAAGATTAATGGTAACATAGAAAAAGGCCAAGGAAATAGGGATATTGGTGATCATGAATATTTATTAAAAAAGGGCAGGGCTTAAAGATTCAGCAGAGAAACCATTAATGTCCCAAAAGTGAAATGTACTAGTAGTTTATATCATTACAGACCAGAAAAATGATCTTAGATTGAGAAAGAAGAATGTTTCACAGCCTGCCTATGAGACCATCCACTCTTATGAATACAGACACGATGTACTAAAGCTTGATAATTAATATACACTACCATTTAAAGTTTGGATTGGTAAGATTTTTTTGAAAGAAGCATTTATTTGATCAAAATTTAAGCTAATCTAATATAATTGAATAGTACCGATTGGAATAGTACCGTTTCAAGTTGAAACGGTACTATTCCAATTATATTAGAAACTTGGAATAGTTATACTTCACGTCGGATCCAGATCTCCCGGTCAGGGTTTTTATTTTATGATAAAGACTGACTGATTTTATATTATTATCCCTATCTGAAGAAACATCTAAGCATATGTTCAAAATTCTGTGTTTATTGTATCAAGCCAAGTTATCTTACCTGCAGGGCGGTGTACTTTCAAACAACAATCCAAAATGTTTTGTAGGTTACAGTTTGGCTGAAGTTTTCTTTTTAGCTGTGTTGTAGTTACAGGCTTTGTCTGTGGTTGCTATGGTATGATGCATTGGAAGATGACAGCTTTAACATTTGAACTTTCTGTTCATTAAAGAATGTCTGTTTCAGTCATGGCTGCTGAATATTCAACTTTGACATCACAGGAATGAATTACATTTAAAAAGCAGTTATTTTAAAATGTCTGTAATATTGTAAGATATAGTGAACAAATGCAGCCTGGTGAGCATTAAAGTCTTTAATGAACATGAAAGTTTCTCTTTTTCGTTCAAAAATTTTACCAACCCCAAACTTTTGAACAGTAGTTTAGCTAGTATAACAGCTAGACATAAATCAGGCATTCATAAGCAAGACATATGTAGATATATAGACAAATGCAGTCCTGCACGTGGACAGCAAACATGAGTGCTATCAGTGTGGACTGAATTCTTCACACTTGGTTACACTAGTTCTCAGGTAAACAGTGAGTTTATCCATGCCTCTGGCTGGGATATTTAACTTTCAAACACTATAGTTCAACATTTTATCCATGTTAGTGATTGTGTAATAATCATGAAGCATAAAACATCTCAATTAATCATAAAGTCAGAGTTTATTGAGCTCATAATGATCATAATGGTTTTTTTATCTCTATTTCTCTTTCAGTATTACTTGAGAACCGTGGCTTGGGATGGCCTTCACCAACGCTACTGTGCGTATATTAGCCATGTGAAAGATCTGGAAAAACAGAATGGGTATGCAAATTTATACATATTGTATTAAAGTATTATTGATACTGGTTAGTTGTTGTAAAAATAAATGTCTTCTAATGGGTCAATATAATGAAAATACCATTTTGAAATTTGATATACAATATCAAATTATTAAACCCCTTAATTGAAACTGCTTTGTGTAACATGGTAACTTTTTCCTTTCCTGTCTGCCTGTCATACACTTTCTCTTGATATCGCATTGCTAAACCTGCTCTTTCATAACTTGAGCTGAATATGCTGAGGTCATCTCTTCTAGTTTGTTATTGCTTTACATAATTGTTTTCTGGTAATGAGCACATAGGGTGTCAGTGTTATTTTATTATCGTTGAGATACTATTATAGTTTTTATTATTATTATTTTGAATGTTTTTATTTTTATATTTATCATTTTCATTTGAAAGTTTTAGTAATTTTGTGTTTTGTCATGTTAGTTTAGTTTTTTTTTTTTTTTAAATGTCTATGGAGGTTTTATTATTATTATTATTAGGCTATTATTATTTTTCAGTTTTAGTTTTATTTCATTTTTAGTTTTATTTATTGTAGCACATCAAGTAAAACATGAAATGGTGCTGTGGCAACTAGCTAAAAATGCAATAAGTTTAATTTTGGTTATATTTCAGTTAATATTTATTATTTATATATAACTACAAATAATAAGCTGCATCTGCAAGTCTCCTATTGATTTGAACAGGCGATGATGTTAGCTTCTCCTGTTAATTTCAGTATACTGCTGGCCCTGTGCTTTTTGGTAATAATAAAACATTCCAGTGCTTTATCCTGTATGGTATTTTTTTTTAAATATTGTTCAGTGTACCCAATATTTAAAATTGTTGGGTGACCATTTACTATCAAACTGAAAAGTCTGGATCCTGAAGCACAATCAGCTGAGATCCACTGTTTTTGAAAGCAGTAATCTGTAGACATTTCTTCTGTTACTCGTGCACTTCAATTCTGCACTCTATTTGGCCATACAGACTGAAATATGTCATTGAACAGCACACAGGAGAGCAGCTCTGCAGGGTCTTTTCATAATATTGCTCTGATAAGTATGTGGCAGAATGTAGGGCAAATGCAGGAGTCATGTTGAGGGGAGAGACGCTGCATTTATAGTGAAGACCTCCCTCTACTGGCAATGTTATGCATTGCTCCTCAGAATGAGTTGATCCCAAATACAGTAGCACAGTGTGTTGAACAATAATGGCTATAATAAAAGTTCAGTATTTTATTTTAAATCATAATTTCTATTTAATAGGCTTAATAAAACAAAATCTAGGTGCCATATACACCTATACCCAGTTTAGCATAAAAAAGTTGTAATGTGTGTGCTTGTGTGTTCCAGGGATGGCTGAGAGGTTGTGTGTGGTGGGTCTTCTCTTCTGACTGAGAGCATGTACAGGAGGAATGGACTCCCTGCCAGCGTCAGCATCACCTCCCGCCACACACAGGTACTAAAACACATCTATTTGTTTACTAAAGAGTTCAACTATGACAACAATTGTCTTGAAATGTTTGGCTGTTTATAACAGTGCCTGTCTTGATTTATATTTGATCATTATACCCATCGGCCAATTTTCTACATAGCTGTGCCATAGATTTATCTCTTTTATTTTATTTAATGTCATTTTTAATTTTACTTTTATTTTATTTAGTGTTCTTGCCAGGATCAATGGCAAGTATCAGACTGGTAAACAAGGATAATCAGTAAACTGCTAAAGCATCAGCACTGAACATTAAACTGTGCATAAGGGATTATAAATTGGAGATTTATTGCAGCTGATTATTGTAGCCTCAGTGGTGCATGTGATTGCTCAGACACTGATTGGGGTCGCTGTTGAGTCTGAGCTGAATGTTGTGTACAGTATCCAAGTTAGATCACATGATATTGGCTTGCTGAGGGAATCATATCAGAGAAACAGCAGCTTGTTGGCCCGTTCTCATCATCATCTGTTCTGTTGGCAAATATATAAAACAACAACAAATGTTTATGTTTATAAAGCATTAGAACATATACAGAGGAGCAATACATATAAGATTAATGGTAACATAGAAAAAGGCCAAGGAAATAGGGATATTGGTGATCATGAATATTTATTAAAAAAGGGCAGGGCTTAAAGATTCAGCAGAGAAACCATTAATGTCCCAAAAGTGAAATGTACTAGTAGTTTATATCATTACAGACCAAGAAAAATGATCTTAGATTGAGAAAGAAGAATGTTTCACAGCCTGCCTATGAGACCATCCACTCTTATGAATACAGACACGATGTACTAAAGCTTGATAATTAATATACACTACCATTTAAAGGTTTGGGATTGGTAAGATTTTTTGAAAGAAGCATTTATTTGATCAAAAATACAGTAAAAACTGTTATATTTTGAAGTATTACAATTTAAAATAACTTTTCCATTTTAATATTTTTAAATGTAGTCCATATGTGTTGGAAAAGTTGAATTACTCCAGTCTTCAGTGTCACATGATCCTTCAGAAATCATTCTAATATGTTGATTGGATGTTCAAGAAACATTTCTTATTATTATCATTGTTGCTGAATAAAAAGAACAGCATTTATTTGAAATAGAAATCTTTAGTAACATAATAAAAGTCTTTACTGTCACTATTGATCAGTATAATCTATCCTTTCTGAATAAAATAATTAATTTATTATGATCTCATTTTACTGACTTCAAACTTTTGAATGATAGTGCACACAGTGAATAGTAATAATCTGAAATGAGGGCATGAACGAATCTTCCAGCGGTTAAGGGTGCAAACAGAGCAGATAAGACACTGAGAAGATAAGACTGAGATTTTACATCAGTACAGATATTACACTGGATGGAATGGGGGAACTTCAAAGGGGATCTGTCAGGATAATTTGCCGAGGAGAAACCGTTCTTTTCATAGTGACTGTTTCTTTCTTTCTCTGGCCTTTGTTATGTGGTCTATATTTTGTCTGGCTTTAATTACAATATGGGCTGGATTGGCGCATTGCCTGTTAATAAAGTGATGTGGTTGCATTCTGATCCACTTTTACCATGTGTGCTGAATAATCAAATGGAATGAAGTAATTCAAATGGACAAAGGTAATTAAACTGATTAAATGTCCACAGGAAGAATGCAGCTGGCCATGGCTCTTTGTCCATATGGATTTAATAGTTGTATGAAATATCTTTCCTGATATAATGTCCAGCTCTTCTTTCTCTTTCCTGCCTAATTGTCTTCCTCCTGTGTCTGCAGGACAGCAGTAGTTCAGAGTCCCTGGATGGACGGAGTTTGGACTCTGCCAAGAGCTTTGACGCGGTGGTGTTTGACATGCTCAAAGTGACACCTGAGGAGTTTGCTGTAAGTTTCTAAATGCATGACACTGCATTCATCTTGGGAAATATGTTGATGAAGGTGCAAATTGCTGCAGTTATGGAAATGGCTGCTAGTGGCACAAAAAACTAAAATTTTACTTCCATTGACAGATACAAAAAATACAATAAAAAGAGTGCATGCTTTTCAGTTAATAGAATCCTAAACTTCAGTCTCACAGAAACCTCATTTCTCTTCTGAAGTTGAATTTTGGATTTAAAATCAAGTTTAAAATCCAGATAAGAGATATGAGTTGCATTACTTTTATTTGCCTTTATTATTAGTTGATGATAGGGCATTAAAATTTGAACTTTCTTAAAGCCTCATCTGTATTAGAAAAAATAAAACACAAAAACATGTTTGTTTGTTTTTTTTAACTAATTTTTATACTCATTTTACCACGCAGTAAGGTTTTGGCATGGAAACTGCATTGATTTGAAGCTAGGGCAACATATTTCAGTTTTTTGAAAAACATATGCATCATTGTTAAATAAAATGTTCTCAGACTTTGGCAGCACTTACTATCAGAGCATTTCTCATACTGATTGATGTCAATTTCGTCCCTGACTTTAAGTGCACAATGGCCTAAAGTAGTTCTGAAATTTTGTCTTTCCATCTCATAAATGTAATATGTGAGCTTAAGGGAAGCATTTAATTACCTATTCATTAGATATTGCTCTTTTTATAATTATAGAAACCCACTACACTCTATTAAATGTGCTTTCTCAATTTTTTCCACTGTAAAAATGTTTCACCCCCCCAAGAAATCAATAGTAATTTTGTAAAGTATGTTTGAAAATGTACAAACAAAAATATGCATGCAAAACAAAAATGAGTGCCTTATTTAAATATGTTAATGTAATAGTGTAAATGTAAATGTAGTTCACTCTTAAATTGTAAGTATTTGCTTTTTCCCATACAATGAAAGTAAATAGTGACCACAGATGACAACGGTCTCCATCTGCTTTCATTGTAAGGAAAAGACCAGCTTGAATATTCTGCTAAACATTGTCTTCAATGCTAGAAAGAAAGTCATACAGGTTTAGAATGATCTGAGGTATTAAATGATGACAAAATGATCTTTTTCAAGCTTGAAACACTCAGTTTAATACTAAGCTGTAGCTTTTATTTTGCAGAGTCAGATCACTTTGATGGATGCTCCTGTATTCAAAGCGATACAGCCTGAGGTGAGACACTAAATACACATCCTCTGTGTTTATCAAGCCACACAAATGATCTCATGTGCTCTGCTCTGTGTTGCTACAGATACCTGTGACGTGGCACTATAGCAGTGCTTTAATGACACGCATACTGTACACACACAGACCACGGTACCCACAGCATCTAGCTCCACATTCTTCCATTGCTTTACCCAGAGCTTATCCTCTGCTCTGAGTTACAGAGGCTTCGGTACTTTCCTTAATTAACATTTTATGTGAAGACGGCAATGGAAAGACTCTCATAACAGATATGATAGATTTGGACCAGGACCAGTGAGAAGTGCTTGGTTTTTCCCCAGATAACGAAAACCGGTCTGCCAAGGCATTTTACAGTTTATTGCAGGTTTTCAGTGTGATCAATTTTCATTGACATTTACATATGGGCCTTTAACATGTTAGCTGTTATCCAGATCTTACATAAGTGTTTAGTTTTCATAGGTTGTCTTGCTATGATCAGGTTCAGGGACCGAGAAGCAGAGAGAAAAATATATAATATGAACCAAATAATAAATATGGATATATATATATATATATATATATATATATAATATTGGAACCATCCAGTATGGAAACTGATTCCATCACATGGTCAAAGACAGTTTAATCAAATCAACGAAAAAAAAAAAAAGACCACATCTCACATTTGTCTCATATTTTAGGGTTAATATGAGTCTGGAGAGAAAGCCATATTATCATGAAGAAATATTAGCCAGGCTTCTTCCAGATCTCTCCAGACATTCTATCCAGTAACGGTGTAATGCTTGAGCAGAGAGTTGTTTGCCAGTCTGTTTGGCAATTAGTCTGAACCAAGCTCCTTTTCTTAATGCTTCACGAATGGAATCATTTGCTTCCATTAATTGGTGTGAATCTCTGGCCTTTTTCAAAGAGATGAGCAAATCGAACATGTGATTCAGGATTGTTTGATGTTTTTCCAGAGTATGAGTGAGCATAAGTGAGGTGAGTGCCATTGACCTACATCTTTGAAGTTCTCAGTTAATACTGTATGACATCACCTCTGTGAGCTGTGTGCACTAATGAGTCAGTGTGGATTTGAGTTCTCATTATTTTAGAATCGTTTCTCATTGACAGCCACAGGTATTCCAGAGTGGATTTTTTAAAAAGGCCATTGGCTTATTGTTATTTATTGTTTTTCCGCATGGCAGCATTAATAGCTAGCATTATGAGAATTTCATCCATTGCTGTTATGATTGATTCTGGTGAACCCAGCCAACGGTTTGGTGTGTTAACAATTTTGATTTCTGAGTTTTAGCACTTTCCATGAATAAAGGACAAAATGGGGCTGAAAGAAGGTACTTAAAGGGATACTCCAACCAAAAATGAAAATTTTGTCATTAATCACTTACCCCCATGTTGTTCCAAACCCGTAAAAGCTCAGTTCGTCTTCGGAACACAATTTAAGATATTTTGGATGAAAACCGGCAGGCCTGTGACTGTCCCATAGTTTGTCAAGTAAATAACAGTGTCAAGGTCCATAAAAGGAATGAAAGTTGACGTCAGAATACTCATCTGCCATCAGATGTGCAATCTGAGTTATTTGAAGCGACGGGAATTAATGAAAGTTGACGTCAGAATACTCAGTGTTCCCGTTGCTTCATTTAACCCAGATTGCACGTTTGATGGCAGATGAGTATTCTGACGACGACTTTCATTCCTTTTCTGGACCTTGACACTGCTATTTACTTGGCAGTCTATGGGACAGTCACAGGCCTCCCGGTTTTCATCCAAAATATCTTAAATTGTGTTCCGAAGAGGAACGGAGCTTTTACGGGTTTGGAACAACATGGGGGTAAGTGATTAATGACAAAAGTTTCATTTTGGGGTGGAGTATTCCTTTAATTAAAATCAGGTTTATTTTATATATTTAATTTAAAAGTTTATTGTCAGTAAGAACATTTTTTCAGCAGGGGTGCATTAAATTGATTGAAAGGGACAGTAAAAAATATTTAACAGTGTTACAAAGAAAATTTCATTTCAAATAAATGCTGTTCTTTTGAACTTTGTTATTAAAAGAATTTCTATCACTGTTTCTACACATATAGTAATCAGGACAATTGTTTTCAACACCAAATCAGCATGTTAGAATGATTTCTGAAGGATCATGTGACACTGAAGACTGCTGAAATTTCAGCTTTGGCATCACAGGTATAAATTAAGTTTAAAGTACATTAAACTGTACAAAATAGTACAAAATAGTTATTTTGAATTATAATACTATTTTACAATATTACTGTTTGAACTGTATTTTAAAATAGAGCCTTTTTGAGCATATTATTCTTGCACTAAAAATAAAAATGAACAAAACAATAGATAACAGGCTTACATGTACAGTAACATAGTTATTATTATCAATATTAGTAATATTTATTCCAAATTAAGCTGTCACTCAGTAGGGACTAGCTAATTTGTGGCACTGTGTGCTGGTTTGTAGTTATTGATCAACAAATAAAACTATTTGTTTGATAATATTTTTATAATAATGTTGGTAACTGAGTTTAAAGGTTGAGCTTGACTGGCTGGCCAAGCTTCTTGGATGACACAATGTTTAAAAATGTTCCTTTTTATATAATGAGGAAAAATTATGCATTAACAGGGTTGATTTAATACTGACCACAGTTATTGCGATTCTCCCTTTATCATCTAAAACATACCCATCTAAATGAAAGGATATGTCCTTCAAACTGTAAAAAAACAAAGCAGTTAAACCCCCTGTGTAGGTGTTTGACATTCTAAAACACTAGTCAAGTTCTGGATTGGGTGTAAGAAACAGTGTCAAAGTGTTTTATCTCTTTTTTAATTGATGTTTAGGGAAATTATCCGATTTGTGGAGTATGAGTTTATTTTATGTCAAGATGAATCTTCTCTTCTCATTCCTTTAGACATGTTTGCATCTCAGCAGCTTTCTGCACACATACAGTAATTTTTTCAGTTGATTGATAAAAAGTAACAAAACATCTACCCTGGTATACCTTCTCTGAAGAAGACTAGATTGTGATACACATTGAGTTAATTTGCTTACAGCAGTAAGTTCCCACTGGAAAAGAGCTAATTTTAAAAATGCTGAGTTTGACCGCCTCGTCCACTAATTTAGGACTCATTCATTACACTCAGTCTTTCCAACCCTGACATATTTGACACACGAAAGTGGGCTTGTTATTGTTGAGCTCTTTGCCTGTAAGTTTCATTGGCCTGTGGAAACACTAGTATAAGTACATTTTTGTGTTTGACCACATGTGCATACATTCATTCATCAATATTTCAGCTGCATGCTTCAGGGATTATTGCGGATTCTAAAAAGAGATGTTCATGAAATTGACACGGGCAACTGGATTAATAGATTTCAGATGCACGATGGTTCTAGAACAGCCGCTAAATTGTTAATGCTTATTGTGAGCAGCCAGTGTCTCTTTGGATATAGTGGTGTGTTCTACAGTTGTCTTTGGCTACAGACATTTTGCAGAAATTATATAGAGTCAGAATGAAAGTTTGTAGGTTTTAAAGTGGCCATGTCATGTGGAATATTCCAGGATATTCTGAAGAATAGAAAGTTTAAAAGAACAGTATTTATTTGATAGAGAAATATTTTGTAACAATGTAAAAGTCTTCACTGTCACTTTTGATCCATTTAAAATAAACGATAAATAGATAAAATCTTACAGACCATGAACTTTTGAATGGTAGTGTATAACCAAACAAGACCTCTTACACTATAGCTGTGCTTTGTCCCTGACTGTTCAGTCCACAAAATATGTGGCTTAAAGTGATGACTTAGCAAACAGACCTAAAATATTTAGGTAAGGTACTGTACCCAGACTGAGATGCTTATTCACATGGAAACTCCACTCCACTTAGTCCGTGTGGAAACTGAAATGCCTTTGAAAGTTTCCATCTGCTGTTGGTCTGCACGATACTATAAAAGTGTTAGTGTTCACTGCTCTGTGAACCTGAGGAGGCTTAGAACCATATAACGTCCCAATGCAAAACTGTTCTGTCGATGAGATGAAACCAGCAGATGTGTTGTTTTTCTGTGCATTTTTTTCTCCCAGTTTTACAAAAACTAAAATTCCTACAGTTAATTTAGAAATTACATCTAAATGAAGTCAATACAAGGCTGGTATATTTATAGTAGGTCAATAAGAGATACAATATAGTAAAATATGTAGTAATTTTTCACTAATGTTAAGTGGAAAAGGGTGTGGTGCTTCAAGTGTTGTGGGTATTTTACCTATTTATGCCTTCTTTTTAGCCAGACTTCATGTTTTTTAGACTTCATGAATGAATGAATTACTGGTTTAAGGCATGTGTAATGAAAGAGAAGTTGAATGAGATTTTATTAATATCAGAGTACACTGCCTTTCAAAAGATAATGGAAGTGATACTATTTATTAGCAAGAATGAATTAAATTCAAAATGACCAGTTGAACAGTAGATAAAATGCACACATTAGACTTAAATATTGCACTTAAAAAAAGCCCTGTGGCCAGGTTGAATTGACTGTTTGGTTGTTTAGGAGCTGGCGAGCTGTGGATGGAACAAGAAGGAGAAGCATAGCCTTTCACCCAACGTTGTGGCCTTCACACGGAGATTTAACCAGGTAAGCAATATTGCACTAGCTTTAGGCGCCAGTGTTTATTCCATGTTTGCTAAACTTTACAGTTACTAAAAATACAGTTTCATAACAGGTATAGATTTTTTTTTTTTTTTTTTTTTTGGTTAAATGCAGTGCACAAATTCCAAATATGGGTCACCATACTTGGCTGTATGTCACGTCACTTTCACTTTCACTTAAATCACCTTAAATTTACTCTTTTCACTGTATATTACAGTTTTTAGTGCAAACAGGTGCCTCAGATAGATAAATCCATCATGCTATTTTTTTAGGGGTCTGCTGCAGTGGCACTAAAGGGGCATTAAAGGCATTAGAAGGGTCAGTGAAGAACATACTAAATAGTGCTTGCACGCAGACCTAACTGTTGTTTTAAAACAGCAGATCTTAAACTCTCAGACAAAGCGCCACTTTTGATAAAACAAAACAACAACCAAGTACCACCCAGTCAAGAATATTACTTGAGCCAATTCCTCAGTTCTTACACTTTTACTGTAAATGCACAAAACTTTCCTTATCCCCATTTCTGGAAATACGCCTATAAATATCTGCTTACGAAGATCAGTATGCATTAGGAATGAATATGATTTTTATTTAAATGGCATCTCATTTTGGCAGAGCTTAAATGTCTTGGAATTTTAATGTAAGTGGCCATTTGAGGTCTGCAATTATGCTTCCCATTTCAATCTTTTAATGTCATCATCAACAACAAATGTCTTACATTTCCAGAGGGGAAAAAAGGAAAGAATCAGTTTTGCTGCTTGGGTTCATTTAACTGATGTTCTCGCTCTTTTTTAAGCCTGTGAGTAAGAGGAAACACTGTGTCTGAAAACCATTTTTTCCAACAGTTTTTCTCATAAAGCAACGATTTCCTGGATTTAAAAAAAAAAAAAAAATGAATCTGGCTTTGTTCATTTTAGGAGTGTACTAAAGTTTTGATAACTAGTGTTTGCTGCACATTTTGAGTAATTGTTGCTGAGAACTGTGCTGAGAAAAAAAAATTCTGAATCCTATTTTTTAATTAAACAATGCACCATTACCATGGTTATCTCTGCAGAATGAGCATTTAGATTTACTCACCATCTTTTCTTCTTGTAGGTCAGTTTCTGGGCAGTGAGGGAGATATTGACAGCTCAAACACTGAAAATCCGAGCAGAGATATTGGGCCATTTCATCAAAATTGCCAAGGTGAGACATTTTTTGGTTTTCTCTGTTCCTTCAGCCAGTGCAGCTTGGTTCCTTTATTTATTGTTAGTTATTTTTCTTTGTCTGTGTTGCCATGGCAGCAGAAATATAACTGACCCTATAACTTCTATCAAGTTTAGTCATTTATTAATATATGTATTCGCATCTGGATTGCATTTGGTATTCTAGTAATTGTCCTTGGCACAGGCATTACCATAACTAACGGTGTTTTATTAGAAGTTCTAGCAAAGCAGGTTTTCGTGGGCACTTTCAAGAATTTTCCTTTAACAATGTGCACTTTTAATGACATTATACAAGTCTTGATGGATTTAAGCTTCTGTTTTAAGTCCGTGAGAATGAGCAGAGACATTGCACAGGAGTGGTGAGTGTTTATGGCATAAATTGAGGATGAGAACATCGTAAAAATGGCTTCATCTGACCATGATCCATCTCAGACTTAGTTTAAACAGCCAGCGATGTATCAGTTTTTCCTCTGCCTCCATTTGTGATAAAACATTTAAATCACAAAAAAACTGAATTATCTTCAAATGATGGTAGTAAACAACACAGGGACAATAGAAAAAGCCCTTCTTGTATAAAAAATGCCCTCATTATTTAATTTAACACTATAAATATTAATATTCATTAAACACTATAAGCATATTTTCTCATTTCAATGTAACTGCTATTCTCATTATCTTCTCTTGAATCATTTCGCTCAATTGTGTTTAAGTTATATGGGCATATTTTTTCCTTTTAAAATGGAATTTAGTACAAATACATCATATTGAGGGTAAATTTTGTGAATGAACTGTAAAATTAACTTAAAGATTATTTTTAAAAAAAATTGTGGTTTTATATTTCCAGTCCATTTCAGCTGTTCAAAGTAAATTGCTAACTTCTGAATCTGTAAAGTGACAGTAACATGGAATCTATTTTGTTTTGTTTGGAAACTGTCATAAAAATTAGTCATTTTTAGTCTTTCTTCTGGACATCTTTATTGCACGTGATTTTTATTTTTTTAATTTAATTTAAACTTTAATTTTATACATTTTAAAAGTACATATTTCTTCTGAAGTGGTGCATCAAAACATTTTCCAAACAATCATGCAGATTAGAAACTTATCTTGTCGTTCGTGCCAACAGTCCCACACACACAGAGACTGCTGTGAATTCAATCAGCATACATGCTCTCCTGAAACTCAATGTTCCATGACACAGGAAAACCCGCTGAATGACTTCTTAAGGTTGAAAACTCACCCAAACCTAAAAAAAGCTGTATACCCTGCTACCAGTAGACATGCCCCAGTAAGCCTCAGTGGGCTACGCTAACGGTTATGATAATGGATAAAGCAGATCAGCCAATGACTAAAAAACTAAAGCATCGTTGCTTTTTCACCTACTTTTCATAAAGGTGGTTGACACATAGTAGTTCACAGAGGTCAGCCTAGTGGAAAAGAAAAGAACGACAACATCATAACGTGACCAGACTGGAAAACACATTGGAACAAACAACCGAAAGCAGAATATAACTGAATATAAAAGTCTGTGTACATTAACTGTGTTACAATATTAAATGGAAATTAGAAGGCTTTTAATTTAGTGGGTCAGGTCCAGGTTTTTATTAAGACTACATTTATGGATAATGTGGATAATGTTTATTAAGATTGTGTTTTCTCTGTCTTTATAGAAACTCCTGGAGCTGAATAACCTGCACTCTCTGGTGTCAGTGGTCTCTGCACTTCAGAGCGCACCCATCTTCAGATTGAGCAAGACCTGGGCGGTAAGTAAGACCTTGACGGGGACTTGGATATTTTATTTTATTTTATTTTATTTAATTTTATTTTATTTTTTTTTAATTATTTATTTATTTTTTTTATTAATTTCTTTTTATTTAGTAATTTGTTTTGTTTGTTTTTTATTATATTTTCCATATTTCAAATTATAATAACATAATATGTGTGTACTATAATATCTGTGTAAATAGCAGTACAGTAAGTCACAAAAATAATTGTTAAAGATAATTATAAATATGCTTTGCTTAGATATTTAGTTTTTAGTTATCACATCATACCTAATTATGACAATACATTTTTAATTTGTGATAAAGTATCAGAGTGACATAGCCTTTACAACAGAGGAATTGTCCATATTACTTTATTTAGGAAGAAATGAGGGGGAAAAAAACTCATTTAATATTCTGTTCACTTACAGGGGAATTATTGTGCATATCCACCAAATGCTAGCTGTTCTGCTGATTTAGAATTTAGCTGACAATGCAGTGTTTGTATATGTTTCTCCAGAGAGCCCTAGTACCCTTGGATTTCCATTGATCTTATTTGCAGAGATGTAGATGAGAAGGGCGTCTGAATGCATGAGGACAGTGAAAGAATGAGCCCTTCGGATCCCGTTCTGAACATTTAAGTGGCTTGGAAAATTTTGAAAGAGCTGTTTCTGAGACCTTGTTTAACATTGCCAAAGCTTTAAATCTATTTATAAGTATTTGCATCACCCCAGTTTGAGGTCTAAAACCTCTTGGCCTCTTTTCATGAGGAAAAAGTAGAAGGGCTAAACTCTAGATGCTGTACAGACAACACTTACAACCAGCCCTCAGTGAGCACAGCCGAATAGGCGGAGTACGTCAGGATACTTGTAGAAAATTATATGCATTTTATCGACATTTAATAAATTATAATTTAAATGTGAATTGTTTCATGATGGTAGTGAGTTTAGACTCACTAGGGGCCTTAATGATTTGGGATGCAAGAGTTGACATTGTATTTTATTGTATTTTTTTTATTTATAATTTAAATTATCGATTATTACAGATCAAGGAGACCGATAACCGATATTTTGAACCGATATGTGTCTAGTGTAAAAATGAAAATTAATGTCAAAATTAAGAATAAAAATATCGATTATTACAGATCAAGGAGACCGATAACCGATATTTTGAACCGATCTGAAATGATAAAAAGTTGGGAGCATCCATCAGCCATTCTGTTGCATACCATCAGCAGCATCCTATAAACAAAGTAAAACTTAAAGCAAATTTAAACAGCAACAAATGGACAAATAATGGAAAATAATGCTAATCTCTTATCTTCTCTCTCTCTCTAAATATATATTATATTATGACATATATATATATATATAATTGTATGTATGTATGTATGTATGTATGTGTATGTGTGTGTGTGTGTGTGTGTGTGTGTGTGTGTTATATTTAGCATATTTGCAACCCAGAATTGCATTTCACACAACCCATATGTGTAATAGTGTTTTATTTTTATTTTGATGTGTAAAACGTTTTTTGTTTGACTGTTTATCACGGCGATACAAACTAGTATACAGGTACAGCGTCATCCAGAAACGTGCAATGTGAGATTATTGACACTTTACGGTATTAGCATAGGGTTATTAGCAGGGTGCGATTTGTGAAATAAACAGAGGGGGGGGGGGGATGCTTTTGAAAAATTTTATGAAATGTTTTTAATACGACGGAAAATTGTATTTAGTGTGATCTCAGTTTAATAAAAAATTGTAAGCCTAGTTAGGCCTATTTATTGTAATGATTTAATGTCCACGGTTATTCAAACAACAACAATTACACCGAAGAAAGCGAGCAAAGAACACAACGGAGCTTTTTGAAAACTCCGAATTTTGCAAATGATTCACTTTTCGAAATCGGATCGCGTATGCGAATCATTTGATTCAGATCTGGACGTCAGAGGGTTTGCATATCCCCACCGGGGATAAAAGTTATCAGCAGAAGGGATGCATTAGACCAGAAGGGGGGCGGCAAATCGCACCTTATTAGTCAAATGAGAGAGCGCGGCCGCGGAGATAATTAAATCAGGAATAGGGAGCTCGCGTCGCGTCAGGGCGTCAGAGCTCGCGCTTGATGCCCTTTTCAGCTCTTCAAATTGCATAATAGTAATTCTGAACAGTTGTATGATAAATTATTTTGCAAACAAAAGCAATATTTCTCCAAATATGCTCATTTTTTTTTACTAAGAGCCCTAACGAACGGACGCTGTGCACGTTGAAGGCGCTGTTTCAGTGAAGGCTGTGAACAACACAGAGGTGAGTGAATTCATTCGTGTGTTTTATAATCTATTCACAATATAACGTTAAGTTGGCCGAATGGTGAGAGAAGTAGGTTTGTTTCACTATCTCAGCACTGATGTGATGATCCGTTAAAGCATATCACTGCAATGATTTCACAGTATTAACTGAACGGGGCTTGTCATCATAAATCGATTATATTTAGGTGTTTTTTGCAATCAGTGTAGTTTATTTATTGCAACTTAAGGAACGTTTATGCATTCTTCAACCTTCGAGAGATAACTTATTGATGTGTGATGCACTGAAGCAAGCAGCTCCTGACTGTGCTTAATGAGTACAGAACACACGTATTGATTGCCAGGCTCGTGACTCCCAACAAATCAGACGGACGATGGGCGGGGTTAGTGTAGGCCACAGAGCGGTGCGCTCTGATGAGGTTTTCAGTTCGCGCATTTCAAAATAAAATGGGTTTTTCGGCAAATCGGTTTTGAAAGTGGCCGATGCCGATAACAATAAAAATGCTTAATATCGGCGGCCGATAATCGGCCACGCCGATAATCGGTCGACCCCTAGATTTGGGATGCAAGAGTTGACATTCCACACTGAGCCACAGCACTTTTGCAAATTGAGAAAAGATGGAAAAAGAGGGAGCATGTTGTTTATATGGAATTGCGGTGGGACCGTTTGTCTAATACCACAAGCCCAACTCTCTTGACATACATTTAGCTTTGCCACAAGGAAATTTTGACAATGACATTATTAAATAGAGTGTTATGTATCATATCATACATTTACATTTAACAAAAAAGTTTATTAATATTATTAGTGTAATTCATTATATCAAAACATGCAATTAAGTCCTATAGTACAAACAATATGGCAATTTTCTAGATGATTATTTTTATTTTTGGGTTTATGCTAAAGCTTAAGCAGTAAAAACTAAACACAGAAACTGACTTGTGGCTTGTGCAGTGAGGCATTGTAAAATGGCAATCACCTATAAAAGGCTACAGACCTTAATTAGTGTTCTTTGCATCTCAAAATGCATCAAGTCTCATTAGAAAGACTGACATGGCACATTGGCGTGACACTGTGTGCCTGCATCAGTTCTGGGGATAACTTCTGATTCATCACAGCCTTGTTTTAAGAGGTTTCTTTTCCGTATGTTTCAGAACCCTGCAGCTTGAATTTGAGAAAATGTGCGCACTGAACTATGGTCCGGTTTTAATTATAAATTGGAGCTGTTGTCCTGTTCATAATGAAAAGGCACTTGCATGTATTTGCTGACAGTTTTTCCTGACTATAATGACTGTTTTCGGTCTTGCTGTGCAAATGGTTTATGTTTCATTGCTCATGGCACAGACTGGATCGAGTAATTCTTTATGTCATTTGTTCCAGCCAATTTCTGAACCACTTGACTTCAAGGCCTTGTTTCCACTAATTTGAAGATTAACTGCTGATTTCCCAATGGGCATGTGATGAATTAGGAGTAACACGGCGCTCACTGGTACACATTTTGGAACAGATTATATATGAAGATATAGATGTTATATGACTTTATCACTATATTCAGAAATTATTGGTCTGTACTGCTTTATAAAAGGATGCTGTCAGTCATGAAGTAAAAATTAAGCAGTATTACAATATGTGTATGATGGGCTCCGTGAGTCTGGGATCACTTTAAAAATAATAAAAAAAATAAAAAAAATAAATAAAAAAAAACTCAAGATGCTCTTTGGATCATTTTATTCATGCTTCTAGTTAACAGTCTGGACTTGGACTCCTAATTTAGAATATAAATAGTCAATAAAACAATTATAATAACACAAATAGAAATATACATAAGCCATATGTATATACAAAAATATTTATGTGATTACACAAGTCATTAAAATTTAAATATTTTAAAGATCATGAGAAATATGGCTTGGAAATATATTAAGTATTTTGTTGCATATCATACCGGATTATGTAAATCAATTCTGAAATTGATTATCTGACATTTAAATTTATTTTAAATATATATATATATACACACACTTATATTTTTTCACAGCTTCTGTAGCAGACACTAAAGGACTTTTAAATATTATTGTATTTAGGAAGATTTGGAATCTTTTATTAGTTTAGTTTAGTTTAGTTTAGTTTAAAGGAATTGTTCCCCCCAAAAAATGAAATCTCTTTTGTCATTTACTCACTTTCAGGTGTTTTGAAAACCACTTTTTTTCCCTTTCATCTGCACATTGGTATTTCTGATAATATAATTCAATGTTTTTTCCATGGAACAAATAATGCAAAATAGAAGCACCCTTTTGATCTAATACAGCCATGAGTCTTTTTGGGAAAGATGCAACAAGTTTTTCACACCTGGATTTGTGGATCCTCTGCCATTTTTCCTTGCAGATCCTCTCCAGTTCTGTCAGGTTGGATGGTAAACGTTGGTGGACAGCCATTTTCATGTCTCTCCAGAGATGGACATTTGGGTTTAAGTCAGGGCTCTGGCTGGGCCATTCAAGAACAGTCAAGGAGTTTGTTGTGAAGCCACTCCTTCGTTACTTTAGCTGTGTGCTTAGGGTCATTGTCTTGTTGGAAGGTGAACCTTCAGCCCAGTCTGAGGTCCTGAGCACTATGGAGAAGGTTTTCGTCCAGGATATCCCTGTACTTGGCCCCATTCATCTTTACCTCGATTGCAACCAGTCGTCCTGTCCCTGCAGCTGAAAAAACACCCCCACAGCATGATGCTGCCACCACCATGCTTCACTGTTGGGACTGTATTGGACAGGTGATGAGCAGTGCCTGGTTTTCTCCACACATACCACTTAGAATTGAGGCCAAAAAGGTCTTGGTCTCATCAGACCAGAGAATCTTATTTCTCACCATCTTGGAGTCCTTCGGGTGTTTTTTCATGTGTCTTGCACCGAGGAGAGGCTTCCGTTGGGCCACTCTGCCATAAAGCCCTGACTGGTGGAGGGCTGCAGTGATGGTTGACTTTCTACAACTTTCTCCCATCTCCCGACTGCATCTCAGGAGCTCAGCCACAGTGATCTTTGGGTTCTTCTCTACACCTCTCTTACCAAGGCTCTTCTCCCCCGATAGCTCAGTTTGGCCGGACAGCCAGCTCTAGGAAGGGTTCTGGTCGTCCCAAACGTCTTCCATTTAAGGATTATTGAGGCCACTGTGCTCTTAGGAACCTTAAGTGCAGCAAAAAAAATGTTTGTATCGTTGGCCAGATCTGTGCCTTGCCACAATTCTGTCTCTGAGCTCTTCAGGCAGTTCCTTTGACCTCATGATTCTCATTTGCTCTGACATGCACTGTGAGCTGTAAGGTCTTATATAGACAGGTGTGTGGCTTTCCTAATCAAGTCCAATCAGTATAATCAAACACAGCTGGACTCAAATGAAGGTGTAGAACCATCTCAAGGATGATCAGAAGAAATGGACAGCACCTGAGTTAAATATATGAGTGTCACAGCAAAGGGTCTGAATACTTAGGACCATGTGATATTTCAGTTTTTGTTTTTTAATAAATCTGCAAAAATGTCAACAATTCTGTGTTTTTCTGTCAGTATGGGGTGCTGTGTATACATTAATAAGGAAAAAAATGAACTTAAATGATTTTAGCAAATGGCTGCAATATAACAAAGAGTGAAAAATTGAAGGGGGTCTGAATACTTTCCGTACTCACTGTATATAATATATATATATATATATATATATATATATATATATATATATATATATATAAGGGGGTCTGAATACTTTCCGTACTCACTGTATATAATGAAGATTTGACAAGCGTTAGAAGAAAAGATGGAGAAAGGAAGTATTAAAAGAATATGTTCACAGAAAGAAGGAAAGATGTCAAGCTTTTGGCAAAGAGATGCGAGATGGAGAAGCATGGATTTGTTGACAGTCAGACATATGATGTCCTGATTCCAAAGTGTGTCATTCTGTCAGTGTCACAGACAGGGTCCAAATGAATACTTACCAACTGTCAAATACAAGTAAAAATTTGCTTTGTTGAATAAATAAAACCAGTTGGCCAGTCATTTTATAAGGAATTGCAACAGTACATAGTACTCCTTTTCTCTTGCATGATTCGTTCTTCTACTTCCATTTTCCAATAACTGATCCCCTTTTCTGCTCTTGTTCCTGTCTAACTTAAATAAAAAAGACAAATGACAAATCCAGCTCTTAACACTGCAACTAAAGCTAAGAAGCTCATCCCCATCAAATTCAGTCTAAATGGAAAGTTGTTCTGAATGTGTCCCTGAGCTCAGTCCCGCTCTGTCTTTACAGCTGCTGATGTATAGAGGCTTTAACTGCTATCTGGAATGGCTACAGAGCTCAGGGCTGACCTCCATGAACTGTGCTGTATTCAAAGTCATTCATGTGTTACTGCTAAATAAAATAAAGATGTAAGTGGTTGAAGGAACCCCCTCACTTTTATCACCCTCAGAGGGATTGTTTAGCACTGTGTATGTGTCTATGAGAATGAATAATGCCACTGTGGCAGCCTCTCAATCCCTGCACTCGAGGAAGGAGGCCGGCTGCTGCTGTGGTCATGGTGGCGGGTGATGGATGCTTGATAAAGGAGATGAGAAAAAGCTTTGTTTTGGCATTTGGTTGCTCTAAATCAGGCAGAAAATGACTAGTCTTGTTGCTGAGATGGCGCACACACACGCACATGGAAATCACATTCACTGAAACATACTGGTGCAGTTATAATTTACCGTGTTCATCATTTGTAATTGCTTTGTAATTAGTTTTTCCTTAAAATAACATAAGCAGTCTCCCTTAGCTTATAGTACTTCTTCAAATCTTTGTCATAATATTATAATTTCCATATCAGGCTCCATGATTGATGGTGTCACGATCAAATTTTCAGGATGGATTATCTCAGTACTGCAGTTTCTGCCACTTCTTTTGTTGAATAAAAAGGGAGGAAAAAAAATCACTTTTCTGTTTCCAAAGGAGAAAAATCCAAGTGTTTCGTTAAATTCTTCAGGTTCATTTTAGGCCAACATCTAAATGATGAATGAGAGCTAGTCTTTCAGTGTCTTGCATAGACGTTTGAATGTGGCATTCAATATCTTACACTTTCCAAATACCAACTCCTTCATATAGATATGATAGAAATTTTTTTAATTGTTTTGTTTTCCTTGTTTTGCTATTTAAAGGAATAGTTCACCAAATATATATATATATAGTTTTGTTTTTCTTTTTTGAAAATCAATTAGAGAGAGAAAATCAATTTACTTTTGCACAATTGATTTATATATTTTACACCTGAGAAAGATACATAAGCTGATCCTAATTTACCCACACCATTATGTATTTTATTTTATTTAGTTTTTGTTGTTTTATTGAAGGACATATTTCACCCAGAAATTAAAACTCTGACATCATTACCTCACCCTAATTTTGTATTTTGTTTATTTATTTATTTTTTGGAATAGTTCACTAAAAAAATAAAATAAAAATAAATACAAAAAAAAATCTATTTCAGAAGACATAGCATGTATTTTACACACAGGGTTAAACAAGGTATGAACATTAATAAGGGAAAAGCAGTACTGTGTGATTACTGTACATCTCTGGAGACTGGTGGAAGGTCATCTGCCAGCAGTGTGGATTCAGAAACTGTTGCTTGCATTGTTGGACAAAATCTTCTTCCTGACCAATCCTATGACAGAGTGAACTGACTGGATAGCAACATGTGTATCTGTCTAACATTAGAAGAGCATGTTGAAGTACTTTGTAGAAATCCATTTCTTGATGTGATAAAGTCATTTGGGATGGAATTCTTCAGTTAATGAGCTTTTTGTTAATCCTAATAGGGGTTTTGGTATTTGTAATTCCATTTGTTTATGTAGCACATGTGCTGTGAAGAAGCATTGGGTGAAATTATGCCACTCATTGAACCTGTTTATTATTATCATGCACTTTCTGTAATAAGAAATATACCCAGTGCCTGGAGTTTAGGTGCTGAATTATGGGAACTTATCCCTTAATACAGTACAATTTCATTGTGTTGTAATTTTCATATTTAACATATTTGCAGACAGCTTTATTTAGAGCAGAAGTCTTAGTAGGACTTCCCTCTAACAAAATGTTAAAAACGACACCTCCTCAAGTCCCCCCTACTAAAGTTAGTATCCAATTGGGAGTAACTTTAATTATTTTCCAGATGCAGTATATTAACTGAATTTGTTATTCTGAGTATACAGAATTAACACAGAGAGAAAGATGAGATGAAAAATATTTTATATTATTATTCTATTATGATAAATTCACCAAGGAAAACCAAGAATATTATTATATGAAATTTAAAATGTATTCAAAGACATAACTGTAAGAGTTTTCCAAATGTATTTTATTTTATGAAATTTAAAATGTATTCAAAGACATAACTGTAAGAGTTTTCCAAATTACTGGAATTTATTAACAAAAAAATTTATATTTGAATAGATCAAGAGAGGTAACTGCAAATGTTATTTTATGAGGAGGAGGAGGAGGAGGATTTTTTTAAAGTTATCTTTAAGTAAAATTTAAACTGGATATATTCATAATAATAATAAATGTTGTTCTTAAATATACTTGTATTGTATATATTAATATTTTCTACTTGTTCCTATCCTTATATGTACTCACATTTTGAATACCTCTGATATAGATGTTTTAGATTTAGACATCCATTAGCTGTTCCTTATTTGCTGAATGAACTGTTCATTTCTTATGTGCTTTCTGTTCTGAACAGTTGATCAGTCGAAAGGACAAGGCCACATTTGAGAAGCTTGACTTCCTGACGTCAAAGGAAGAGAATTACAACCGCATGAGAGAGTACATCAGATCCCTCAAAATGGCCCCCTGCATCCCCTACCTAGGTAAGTGTCCGGAAAAGATCACATGTGCACTTGTGTTAATGGCATTTTGTAGACTAACATCATGACAACATCCAGCCGGAAATGTCTTGAGAGGTTTACTGGCTTTGTGAATTGTTTTCAATGCAGGTTTGTTATTAATAAGGCTGTGACTAAAGCTGAATATGCTTCCTTTGAACAGAAGAATAATTGGGGTCAGGGAGACGAATGGGTCATGGTCCATTGGACTTAGCCAGGCTTGTGATATTGACTCATTCAATTACTTCAGTATAATGGCTTTTACTTTTTTCTTGATAGGGTTCGTTTAAAGCTGACTGTGAACACCTCATTATATTTTTTGGCCTTGTCTCAATTGCACTCTTTACAGTGTCCAGCAGAGGGCATTTCAGTATACCGCTCTGGTTCAGTAATGATTGAGAAATGTGCCATATCCTGTTTTAGGTGTCAACACAGGAACAAAAATTGCATTCGTCAAACCATTTCAGGGATTTTTAGGATCCCTGCTTGTATTCTGTCAACACGCAATGCATGAACTTAAAAGCTCTTTGACTTTCTCTCTAGCCACTTCAGTGGCTTTAGACGGAATGTAGAGATGGAAAATACAATGAAATCATATTGTAGCACTTATTTCCAAATTGGTAGCCCCTTTTTTTCTCTCTTATGAATAGACGTCTGTCAGAGACTCTCACTGGATGTAGCAGAAGCCCAGTGAGCGATTAGTTACACACACATCAATCTCCTCTAAAGGCACTGACAGCACTCGAAATGGATGCCTCCCTCAGGATTGTCGCTCTTGTGGGGAACAGGATCCAGATCCTTCACTCAATTACCCTCTTCCGTCTTATATCATCAGCAGCGAGGTCCGTATTACTAATGCAGCTGTCAGCCGAGAGCCTGACCTGATCAGAAAGAGATCTCGAGGCTTTACCTTTAGGAGGCTTTTTGGATGTTTGACTGTTGTTTTTTACGAGATGCACTTTATAAGTCTTGAATGTTTTTTTGAACAGCATAACAGACCGTTCAGTATGTCATTGCCACATGCTTGAGTCCCAAGCTCATGGTCACAGTTTTCCAGGTGCTCTTGTGTCATTGTGGTATGTGAATAACTAAAAGGCCAGTCAGGAATAACTTCAGATGGCAGTAAGTCAAATTGTCTCTTGGCTTGTAGCTTGGGGGCTCATTCCTTTCTAGAGGTCTGAAATGTACAAACAGACAGTCACAGTAATTTCTAAGAAGGTAAACATGTGGATAGAGCTGACGCTTGTGTCTCGCTTCTCTCAGCTGCATGCATCTTTCTCATTAACCAAATTTCCTTTACATAATCCACATTGAGTGTCTGCTTCCACTTGGGCAGCGTGTCAGTAAACTGTATCCCACTCAACAGAGGGCTCTCTCAGACGTCACACAGCAGAAACCGCTGTACCTGGTGCCGGTACAGTGTGGTTTAGTTGCAAGGTAACATATTCCCCTTTCTGAGCAGCAGGCTGTTGAAACCACAGGGACAGGAAGACTGCCTGACGTGGCTGAGGTTGTGCAAGCTGTCACTTCAGATCTGTCAGTTTCTACTGCACTTCTCCAGTGGCCCATTCCATTTCCCATTGGGACAAAGGAAAAAGGAAATGAAAGGGTTTGGGGTTTTTGTCAAACACACTTTTAATTCTTTTTGATGTATTTAGTACAACTTGTATTATTGGTTTTACTGTAGAAAATGATTGATACCTTTAGTTTGTACAAAAAGAACCCCTGAAAAGGTGTATCCTGTTTTGGGGGGGAATTGCACAGCATCACATGTTGTAAAATCATGATTATTTATTTTATTTTATTTTTTTTTTTGAAAATGAAATTGTTTTGAAAGTATTAAAGCCAGTAACTTACCAGCTTCACTAACAACAGAAATGTACGCTTTAAAAACCATTAGCCTTAATAAAGCTTGAGAACTACTTAAGAAACTAATAGCCTAAACCAGCCTATTTATTTATTTATTTTAAATCAGAATGTTCAAATTTAGATTTCTGGTTTTAAATCCTCAAATACAATTGCCTCTTAGATTTCCAACCAAGTTGCTCAATGTCCTGCTCACTGGAGCTTGTTATATTTTTATTTATATAACATTTCTTTTTACTGAGTCACAGAGCGAATTTGTTGTTTGTAGCATTTTTGAATGGATTACTTGTGCTTTTCCCTTTTACTTTGGCTCATGAACTTGTCACTTATCTTTTCAGTTTTATTATTTAGAGCTGTTGTATGTTGGTTTTTGTTGATTTATGTTAAATTGATTGTAGGTGTAAGTCTTTTGTTGTAAATGTTTTATTGAAACAGTTTGACAGCACTTGGGGAAATCAGTTACACTTACAGTATATTACAAATTACACATTATTTTCAACAATATTATGCTTATATGTACATAAACATATTGGATCTCATTTGACACCAACAGTTAATTTACACAGTAAATACAGTTTAGATGGAGCAATTGATGACTGTTTTAAGAGGTCTTTTTATGTTTAATTGCGCTTTTTTTTTTTTTTTTACGACAATATTCTATGAATTTTAAACATGACATTCCTGAAATAAATCAATTATCTCATCAGGAAATATATATTCTCTTAGCTTTGAATAAACTAGGAAAGCATACGCTATTTATCACTGGATTGGATGTCCTGTGTCTTATTTAGAACTGATACTATTTAATACAATAATTCTTAACAACTGACAACAGATTCACAATTGCACTGTATATTTAAAGATGAACAGGTTTCATTTGAATTTTCTGAACTAGAGTGAAAAAGCACATCATGTTCATTATATGTTTTTAGATGACTTCCTACTGACAGTTATTGTAAGAAAAACAGGCCAATTCATCACACTTCATTTTCTGTGTTGTAAATAGCACTTAATAGAGCTTTCTTTTGCAGTCCTTGACAATTTGGTGTTCCCTCTCAGCTACAGTACATCAGCCAAGACACTGTTTGTCCTTTTGCCACATATGTTATTTAACTATGTTACGTAGGAAGCCAAACCACAAATGAATTGCACTTTATAGGGTGAACGGCGACCATGGGGGAGCAGTAATCAGTTCATTCCCTGTGTTTATGTGTTGCTCAGTGGAAGGTGTTGGGGTTGGGTCGTATCATCATCACAACCTTCTTGAGGGAGTAGGCACCTCCTCTGAATTCAGCCCAGTACACGCCGTCCTGATAGCGGCTGCGGTAGTGACCTCCCCTGTACCACACGCCATTCAGATTTGAGTGGGCACAGGCATTATACCACCACCCTCCTTTTTGGTAGTGGGCACAGTTGCCTGAGAAAAAACAAACAAACATATTTATAGGTAAGATATGTATGGGTCAGTAAATAAATTATAAAATCTAATATCTAAATCTAATTTTACTGATACCTGTGTATACGTCATGATCCCTGTCCAGAGTGGTGAACTGCTTCCCGTTGTGCCAAGTTAGGGAGTCACCAGCGTTGCCATGGTAGCGGCCCACCCTAAGCCTATAGAAGTCGCTCTCGGGTTCAAGGCGGAAACTTGCGTACTCTGCAAATGTCTTGCGTCCAGACCAGTCCTCTAAGGTGACCAGCAGCTTGTAGTTCCCCTGGTTGGTTATCCAGTATATGTTCTCCAGGCCCAGCCAATACTCTCCATCGATGTTTCCAAAGCCTTGCTGTAATAAAACAGAGGAGCACCTGCCATTGAGTATTTGATGGACCAAGTAAAATATTTCTTTTAGTGTACATTACTTGCTCTATATTATTTTGTCGTGTCCTTGAGGCTGAAAAAAATTCATTTGCTTTTTTCCTTTTTTGTTTTGCTGGTAGGCTTTTCATTAGCCAGCACATTCTTTGCATTGATAGGCATCTTTCTGAGATAATATTATATTTTGAGATATTATTATATTGAATATTGTATATGTCATATATAAAACATACATATAGATCATATTAATGTTGAGTAACATTAAATGGTTTTTATTTGCATTGAGGCATTTCAGCACTGTGTGGTAGTTTCTGCTTGGCATATGTTGCTCATTAAACCTCTTTAAGTGCATGGCTCTGTATGTTAACTGCCATACGGTTCAGCTTATGTGAAGAGTTATAGACCATGTGACATTAAGTGACAAAGGTAAAACATAAGCAAGTTGTTACCACAGAAACATAAATTCACTTGTTTGTTAAATTTATCACCATTGCTAAAGGAAGGCATATATCACTTCTGTCTACTTTAGAGATGTAATATTTAATGAGACTGCTCATTTCCCCTGTTTTTACATTGATAATCATAATAATTATGTCTAGAATTTATCATCCAGAATTTCCATTCCTGGCTCACCTTATATGTCTCCCAGTTTCTAAAGAAGTTGACGGAGCCATCCATTCTTCTCTGGATGACCGTCCAGCCGCCAGGATCCTGTCTTTGATCACACCACACCTGCATCAGCTTGTTGGTGTTCTCTGGCTTCACTAGATGCATGCCACTGTTAGTGTGACCGTCCTCCAGAGCCTCCAGACAATCCTTCCAGGGACCGACAAAAAAAAGCAAGATTAACACACAAGATTAACACAATTTAACATACATTCTCAGAGAAGTTTTGTCTTTTTTATAGAAAGTCTCCTGCCTGTTGCTGTCAAATTGTATATGAGAATATGGCACGGTGATGGACAGAACTACTTGTTGACTTTAAGAGATATTCAGGTGCTAAGCTGAAGCAATTGTATAATCAAAGGAAATCATACTCAAGATCCCTCTGCACGCCATTCTCAGTTGCATCTACTCCTGCTAGGTCTCTTGTTCGTCCGTGGCACAGCTGGAAAAGCTTTTAACATAAGAAGAGGATTGACCTTGGCTGCCATTCTGGGCTGGGAAGTTGCCACTGCTCTTTCAGCCAAACATAACGCTGGCACGGACGCCAAAGAAAGGCCCATTTGATAAATAATGCAGTAGCAAGTAGATTAGCAAGCACTTCCAAAGTTCCCTGGGCATAGAACAGTGTTTTTATAGGGATGTGTCAAAAATGGCTCCAATTTTCATAGTTTTCCAATGAGAACCAAAAGAACATCTATAATTTAGCTGTCTGTCTTCAAAATCATTCCCTTATTTTTTATTTTATTTTTTTCACTCTGATGTTCTTTTTTTAAATAGTAAACACAGGACACAAGTTGATACACACCCTGTTTGAAAAAGAAAAACATATTAAACCAGACTAAGCTGGTCTCCCAACTTGGGCACTAAACCAGCTTGGAGGAAGACCACCAAAGGAGAAATCTCCATGTAAGTCTTGGCTGGTTTATGCTGGTTTGGTGTTGGTCTACCGAATGGAGCAGCACAAATATGCTATTCACTAGCTTAGCCTAGCGGATGAAGCTAATAATGCTAATTAAAAAGTGTGACAGGCTTCATATGATAATCTTTTCAGTAGGGAAAGTAGACTTAAACTCTTGAAGCAGATGATTTGGTTTGATGATTTTGCTTTGAAACAATGTGTTTTGTGAAAAACGCTATAAAAAATACATTTGAATTTAAATTGAATTGAATGATCTCTCGTTACATTATTGTTTGTGTATTTTAACCATGTCTTCCCTACTGTCCGATCTGGCAGACGGCCTTTCAGTTATCTTACATCTCAGCCCCAAAGCATTGCGGAGGCCTTGTGGTTTACTTACAGTAGCCTGGAACATTTTAGTGTTTACTCTCAACTTGTAGCTTATAAAAAGTAGGCCTCATGCCTGATGGCTGGCTCTCACTTACAGCCACTCCAACCTCTTTTTGTACCAAAATGTTACTCCAGTCAGTTTCACTTGTATTTCACTTGTAGCAGTACTTAAAATCCACACTCTTTTCATTTAATAACTTAGATATTTCTGGCTGCATTTATGATAACAGACCCCAGACCGCCGGTGCACACTCCACTGAGCCGGGTTCTGTCTGTGTCTCTGAGATCTCTCTGGCTGGCTGATTTTAACTGCATGCCAGAATAGGAGCCATCACATTACCTGAAAAATTTAAGATAACAACGCAGTGGCTCATTAGCCCCTTACTGTGAACAAAACTGAATCCATTCCAGCATTCACAATCCCAGGAGGAGCATGTATTAAACAGCTTTTTTTTTCTATCGGGTCAATGGATTATCTTGTTTTATTTTTTTTTTTATTTTTTTTTTTATTGACTTAACACATTCAGACATCTGTTATTGAATTTTATCATATATTTAATAATAAGAAGAATTATTACTTGTGGTAGTATTAGTATTAATAACAATAAAGAAATTGAAAAATTTCCAATTAAGTAAAAAATCTGATAAGTGTAATATATAATAAATGTTCAATAATTTTTTTTTGGTATAACATTAATATTTACAATTCAACATTTGTATTCATATATATTTTACAAATTTTGTTTCATATATAAAATATCTTACCATTTGATATTTATTATTGAATTATATGAATTAGAAGAATTTTACTGTTTCTTTCAAACTTTGAATCTCACTCTATTTCTGTTTCGCAAATTTTGTTTTTATTCTGCCCAAAGTAATTCTAGATTACAGGTTTTATCAGTGTTTTGTGCTAAATTTCGAGCACATTTTGTCCTAATCTTAATAAAAGTACCTCACTCCACATTCTTTGCCTCATTATCTTGGAGTCGCCAGTTTCTTGTTCTCCCTTGGAGAAGTCTGCTTGTCAGCAAATTAGAAACTCCTTTTAAGCCCCCTTCTGTTTAATTGGTCGTAGAACATTTTACACCATGGAAACTTGCCACTTAATGCCAAAATTAGTGCCAAACCAAGTATATGAAGAAAAGAAAGAAATCAAGACAGGAACAGAACAGAATAGCTGAAAACAGGTTCAAAGGTTCATTATTTGAATCATTTGTTTCTAGTGAGAACAATGATATTAATGAGTAGATGAGTGACTTCTAATTTCCTGTGGCATTTGCTGTTTTAAAGTGACAATATTTTGGTCCTTGTTTTTATGGGGCTTTATGGAGACAAGTTTAGACAAAGGCAGCTGTTATGTCTGGGAGACAAATGGACAAAGTTTAGATTAGGTGTACATGAGAGAGATGGAATGAGAGACATCTGAACAAAAACAGTGTAATGGCAGAAGAGAAAGACTTTGGAAGAAAATCAGCTTTTTACTACAAAGATCCTGGCTAACATTCGCAGAGATGAATGAGGTTTTGAACCGCAGATGAACATGAATCCATCAAGTCAAGGGAACTTTAGAGGAGATATGGTAGGAAGAAGGGAGGAAGAGGAAACTGAGAGCCCTTACAGATTTTCAGTGGTGTGGGTCATGTTAAAACAACTTTGCAAATCCATCAGCAGACCATTTCTCTCTAGCAGGAAGACCCAGACCTGATAGAGCGCAGTGTTTGTGTGGGATGTCTGGGTCACGCATGTCTGGTAACACTGGAATAAATGACTTCACTTCAAAAGAGTTCTGTTTCCTTCCCTCCCGTTCTTCTTCTCCAGTCATACTCGGAATTAGTGCTCTGCTTTTAACCCATCTAAGTGCACACAGTACACAGAACACAGTAGTGAACACAGACCCAGAGCAGTGGACAGTCATTTTTCTCCGGCGCCTGGGGAGCAATTGGTGGTTCGGTGTTTTGCTCAAGGTCACTTCAGTCATGGTATTGAAGGTGGAAGAGTGCTGTACTTCACTCCCACCACCTACAATTCCTGTTGGCATTGAGACTCGAACTCGCAACCTTCGGGTTATAAGGGCCATAACTCCCGCCTTAAGGTTCAGTTAAATTAGTGTATTTTGAGCAAAATTTTGCGGGCAAAAACAGTGCATTTCCCAACTCAGCAACTGTAGACCTTTTCAGTCATTTTCCTTCACTTTTTTTTTTTTTTTTGTTTTCTGTCCAGAATCTTTCCCTCTGTTTCTTTCCAGAGCTCTTTTTCATACTGTAGTCTCATTGTGAAAGCTTGACTCTCATTGATGAGAATTTGTGTAACCTTCTGCTATTAATGCAGGCAGACCTAGCCAGGAAATTGCTCATGTCACCAGATGGAGTGGAAATATAGCCAATGAAAGATGCCTTTTTCATTTTCGCTGTCTTGGTTTAAATAATAAATGGACAAAATATATATGTTGGTTTTGGTTTGGATGATATAAGCAAAAAGTGATATTATGATATTCTTATAGTATTGGAATGCATTAATATAAGCACATAAAAAAAATGCTGAAAAAACATGAAAGTTCCTTTTGACTGAGATTGAGAAACATACGTGTTCATTAAAACCAACCGTATAGTATATATATACATATATATACATAATATATATATATATATATATATATATATATATACATACACATACATATATATATATATATATATATATATATATATATATATATATATATATATATATATATATATATATATATATATATAAATTAGAATATTAAATTTGTTTATTTTTTTTTTTTTATTTATTTTATTTATTTTTTGGGTTATTTATGCTATAATTTTATGTTTTATGCTTTTTATTTTTGACCATCAAAAGCATGTAAAATGAAATTTAACATTCAGTCTGAAACTGATCAATTGTATTAAATAGATCATAATGTTTTGTTGTCTTGTGCAACAATGCCACCCATGGGTATGACTCAACACAAAATATTGTTTATGATATTCATCATCTGACCAGATAAACAAACTAGATGCTGGCATTTCAAAGCTGAGACAACAACAGATGCTCTATCGCCACGTCTCTGTGTGGGAGCCGCTATGCTGAGAGAATTTGAGATGAATGAACTTTGATAGGCAGTGCTGAATAATGATGGAGGACTGTGAGAGAACTGAAAACCACACAAGAGTCATCAAATGGAAATATCACACTTTGATTTATTTAATGTCAATAACTATTGATGCTGCTTCTGACATTTATGTACACATTTTTCTACTTCAAAAAGTTAAAAGAGGTCTTTTTAGACCATTTTAGGTCATTTTTGGTCAATTTAATGCATCTTTCCTGAATGAAAATATTATTATTTTTTTTTTTTTTTTAAAAGGGTAGTGTAAATGTTGGACAGTTGGGGCATGTTGGTTTTGTTTTCTAGAGGAAAGTTTTGTAGAACCTATAATCTGTATCCTCAAAATGCAAGTATTTTATTCTTATTTCAGTTTTTCCCTTCAAATAGTACATGGAACTCTGGAGGAATGAAGCTGAGACTCACCGGAGGGTTTGTTTGTTGTGGATGGGCTGTGAGTTCCTCCTGGCATGGTGGGAAGCGGGGCAGGTGGCACTTTGAGGTTCTGATCGCTCTGAATCTCGTTGGTAATCTGGTTGTTGCGGCTAAAGGTTGGCGGCTGGTAGGGTTTATTGAGGGGTGGTGAGGGTCTGGGTTGAGGTTGCGGTTGGGGCTGAGGCTGGACCGGTACCCTGGGGACCACAATTGGTGGTCCTCTCTGACACTGTGCCTCAAGAAGAGCAATTAGCGCTGACTGGTTATTGGCCAGTGAGGCGAGGTGCTGATACTTATGCTCCAGATCTTTATAGCGGTTTGTAAGCTGCAGCATCTCGGAGGTCTGGTTGAGGATCTTGTTCTCAAGTTGCGAGAGCTCCAGCGCATTGTCCCTCTTGCGGATGATCTCATGCAGCAGCTGCATGTATAACTGCGTCACTCGGGAATTCATATTACGGGACTCCTTGCGCAAAAGCTTCACCTCATTGACGATGCCGCCATCGACTTCTACAAGCTGCTGCAGAGTCTCGATTTGTCTCTTCTGCTTGTGTAGTTCAGAATTGAGGAGTTCCAGCTCCTGCTTATTGACACGGTTTTCCAGCACAGCTTCGGGCTCCTTGGAGTTCACACAGATGGCTCCCCTAACCTTCTGCTGGGGTACGATAAATGTGTAGGAGCACTTGTCTTGCGGAGGAGGCTCGGGGGCCCTTCGTGTGCGAGAGGTCGACAGGAATTCAACCTCCGGACCTTCATCACTGCTGTCAAACTGCTGAGTGCTGCCCTCCGATTCAGGAAGCCGTCCACTCGCCAGGAGCAACACCAGCCATACTAGGGCAGGAACATCCATGACCACACACACCTGTGAATTCCATGAATGGAGAATTATTTTATTTTTTTATTCTTTTAAAAATATATTTTTCAAAACCTCAAGTAGTTTGCCATGATGTTTTTTTTTTAGAACAAATGTTAATAAAATGGCTTCGTTGCTTATCATGCAGATAAACATGCAGAGAAAGATAAAACATGCAGATAAACAGAAAACAGAAAATGATGTCATAGAGAGGACACAGGCAGACCCTTTTGACTTGTGTTAAAATCATTAAGTTTGAAACAATTAGACTTTTTCTGTCAAGATTAGTTTAGGTTGTATCATGTGATGCCAAAAATTCAATATTTTTTAATTAATTCATGATATCTGTAAAAAAAAAAAAAAATAGTTACTTTTATTGATGGTCTACAGGACATTTTTAAGTCATTAAATGCAAAATGTTCTTGAAAATTTCAACACCATGAATACTGGTTACATTTCTAAAAGTGTGGTCACATTGGTACCATTGTTGAATTTCGGGTAAGGGTGGATGATTTCGTAATGCAGATTTTGCAACAAGTTTGTTACTTTGACCAATAGAAAGCTGTTGGTTTAAAAGTGATTTCTGTGTGAGTTATGTATCAAATATCGCTACACTATTGAAAACAAAAATTTGACCTTTTTGCCAGCTAAATTTCGATAAAATTTCACAAGCGTGACCGTACAGGGGGAAGTTGTGGCCTAATGGTTAGAGAGTCGGACTCACAATCCAAAGGTTGCGAGTTAGAGTCTCGGGCCGGCAGGAATTGTAGGTGGGGTGGGGGGGTGAATGTACAGCGCTCTCTCCACCTTCAACACCACGACTGAGGTGCCCTTGAGCAAGGCACCGAACACCCAACTGCTCCCCGGGGTACAGCGCTCTCTCCACCCTGCTCCGGTGTGTGTTCACGGTGTGTGTGTGTTCACTGCTGTGTGTGTGTGCACTTTGGATGGGTTAAACGCAGAGCACGAATTCTGAGTATGGGTCACCATACTTGGCTGTATGTCACGTCACTTTCACTTGTACCTTAAGAAACGTGCCTATGTGTTTTATGGACATTCTTGTGTTTAATTGACCCCCAGGTAAAGCATATAATTCACAACAATCAAAGTTGCCTTTGTGCATACAATTCGTTAAATCATTTTGGAACAGTCAGAACTGTAATCCTCAAAAGATTTACTTTGACACCACCCTAAGGGTTTAAGGATATATTTTGTCCATCCTTGAGGCCTATGGGAGGCATGAGGTTAATTTCCCCCTCCATCTGTCTGAACAGGCCTATCTTAACCAAGCTAACACAACCCCAACTGATCTAGACAGGAGATCTGGCACCTAACTAAACGTATGTCATGCCAGAGAGCTCATTACAACAGGAGTCAGTGAGCTACCCCTGTTTCTAACCCAGCCATGGAAGCTCTTGATCTCTGGGGATAGATTAGGTTTCACTGGGAGTAATGGTCTGGCAAGTCACCATGTTCCTTCCGCCTTGATGGAGAAGCAGACAGGCCGACCCTTGTCTGGGGTTAGATTGGGTTTTATTGGATCTCACTCAAACACTCTCTCAGCATCCTCTCTCTCACATGTAGTGTTGGCAAGCTTGATTTATTCTAGGAAATCAGTTCGTCCTAAACGTTTCTCTGTCATACTGTACAGTATGTTGCATTAGATTGTCTGATTCATTATTCCAAATCACTTTATTCAGAAAGTTAATGTAAATTGAATAAATGAACATATTAAAAAAATACTTTACTGCTGTTCTTTTTTTTTTTTTCAACTTGGTCTCAACTTCAGCTTATTCTATTGTTTAACTTTTTTAAATTGTTCAGTGTTGTCAGTTAAACAATCTTAAAATTATATATATTTTTTAAACTTATTTTTAAATTAACAATTTTTTTTAAATAGTTTTATTATACACACAACACTGGTGCCATAATCAGGCAAGCTTTGGCCACCCACACCTCATACAAAAACCATATGTCCCATAGAGCAGTGGAGCTGCCTGAGTTGCAGAGTGACACAGAGTGTTTAATTCTGCTGAATGGATCATTTGGTCATCATGGGTGTCCTGGCAGGACTCTGCTTTGGTAAGTTGCCATATGAATGAGTTCTCGCTGACACCATTTGGTTATCTGAACCTGTCTTCTTTTACTTTTCACTGTGCTATGTCTCACATTTTTAAACATAAGAACGCATTTGGTATGCATGTCAAAATGTAATGTAAAATGTGGAGGGTGTGTTCTGATTGTATGAGGGATAACATATGTTGCTATTATAGTTGCAAAGACAGAGCAAATCTGAAGCCTGCTTCCAATGGATGTCTGTCATTTGATTTCAGTCTCCAGGAAGGTATGACGTGATTTATTTATTCACAATGAAAAGACTAGTTACATAAAGACACAACAGATGGCCTTTTATATTCATGACTTGAAGACACTTTGTGTTGTTTATCCCAAGTATCAAAGAGAGTGAGCATATTAATGAAAAAGCAGCCTGGGGATGTCTGGAAGAGGGGACTCAGTGGGAAGTGGAAGGATGCCTGTAAAAACTTTGGAGAACACTTCTTCATAGAAAGTATAACTAGAGTGCTTCGTCTTTAATTCTTACTTAAATTGAAAGCTGCTGGTGGATTAAGTTGCGGAGTCATCATTCTGACCCACTGCGAGCAGGTTTCCTGATCTCCACATACATGTACATTCACAGGTCGAAACTGAATATTAGCATGTGACATCTCTTTACATAGCAGTTCTGTCAAAAATACATTAATGTCAAATAACTTACATTTAAAACCGTTCCTTTTAACCATTGCTTTTTCGAGCAATGCACAATAGGGGTGTTTAATTTCTGAATGAATCGTTTTTTTTTTACAAATCAGTTGACTTGGAAAAAGAACTCAATGACTTGCTCATAAAGACTATTACTTGTTTCGGGATTATGAATGGAACAGCGTTTTTCAATTAATCAGTTGAGTGAATTATTTATTGACTCACTCATAAAGATTCCACTTGTTTTGTTCATGAATGAATCTGTTGTTTTGAACGAATTGTTTGAATGAATGATTTAATTTCTCACTCATAAAGTCAGTAATTTTGTTCCTGATTGAAACAGTGTTTTTGAATGAATCGATTAAGTGAATGATTCAGTGACTGACTCATAAAGACCGTCACTTGTTTCACACATGAATGAATCAGTGGGTATGAACAAATTGCTTAAGTGAATTATTTAATGGCCCACTAATAAAGACAGTTATTTCATCTGGTTATTTCATTATTCATCGAGTGAATAATTCAGTTACTTGTTCATAAAGACTGTCACTTGTTTTGTGCATGAATGCATCAGTGTGTTTGAATGAATCAGTTGAATGATTCAGTGATTCACTCATTAGGAAGACCTGCAGAAAGAGTCACAAAAAAGGCACCACTTATGCTCCATCTGACAATCTGTCTGTTGTATATTTGAGCAATTTCATGAACTCTAATTATTAATGACCAAGATCAGAAAAACAAATTAGCATTTTATAGTCCAAAATGTTCTGTCAGCCTGTTATCATCATGGCACGGAAAACATACAAAGCTGACAGCAGAATTTTTTGGGAATTATCTGGAGAAAAGGGGATTGTGCTCATTAGTTTAGTTTTATAACATATTCTGGGAGGACAGCCAGAGGGGAGTTAGTTCAGTGTTAACATCAGGGAGATTTTAGAAATATTAGCATTAATGGATGGATTTTTTTACTGGTTGAAACATTTTACCACTAGTGTTAACATATCTGCTTGTCAAGCTGTCTCTGTTGAACAGATGGAGGATTGATGCAAACAAAATTCAGCTTGTTTATTTTATTGTGGTTGTTTATGCACAGTAACCACAATAACAGACCTTTGGCGATGAAGTCAGCAAATGCACTGGAAACCTGCAATCTGTCTGTCCACATCATGACTTCATCGCTGGGTCAGTGCAGAAATATTCTTCTAATAGAATGGAATTGCAATTCTTGTGGTCTCTCTCCATTCATCCTTCTTTTTCACTCAGCTTTGACAGGACCCTTCATGTTCTTACTGTTTAAACTGCACACATACATTAGAGATGATTTAACAGTTGTTTGCATTGTATCTGTCTTATTTGTGCTTCCAAACTATTTTTGTATTTCCAGCTACTGATGTTAAGTTATATAATCGTCACTGAAAAAAAGAAAGATGTGAGACATAAACATCCTGCTGTTTTCTGTCCCATGAAAACTCGTCATTCTCATGTCCCCATTCTGCGGTCTAGACATGTTTTTTTAATCTGTAAGCGTTCCACTTTACTGTCCGCGGTACACTGCGTGTTTTAGGCGTTTGAGCCAAATTTTACAGGAATGCTAAGGGGTTAAGACAATTTTGTCCCGCTCCTCACAAACTGCTGTTGTCTCTTTAATCTTACTGACAGACTGATTGTCAGAAATTTTAAAAGGTGTTGACTGACAAGAAGGATATACTGTATAGACGCCTATTGGAAAATCCTGTTTTGAAACACAGTAGCTTTCTAGGTAGTCTAAAGTCATCATTAGCTTGTTCATAAACAATCCTGACAGCCTAAAACTGCTGTGACCAACTAGTATCTTGTCTGTTGCTGGTCCAAGAGGATTTACAAGCTAATGACCAGCTAGAAACCAGTTTCCATGTTCCAAAACACAGCTGCATTCTCCTGGATTTTCCAGGCGAGGCAACTGCTCAGGTCAAATTTGATTCATCATGTTTTGATATTTAAATGATCTAGAATACTCTTTTCTGACTGGTCAATCACTGTTTTCATTGTCAGATATTTTCGAATACTCACTGTCGTCCATGGCAATGCTGTATATTATCTTGAATACACAATTCTGATTTGTCAATCACTGAATTCAGTGTCAGATATTTCCTAAATGGACTAGCTCTCTCTTGTTTGTTACATCAAAGGACGCAATTTGTGTCTCAGTTACGGATTATAGTACATTTCCAAATATATTAAAATAGAAAACAGTTATTTTAAATTGTTATATTTCATGATATTTTTGTCTTTACTGTATTTTTGATCAGATAAATGCAGCCTTGAGCATTAAAAAAAAAAAAAAACATTCAAAGTCTTACCGACCTCAAAATTTTGAACTCTAGTGCATCACTCTAGTGTGAAAAAAGTAGTTTTTCTTTCTTTTTCCTGAAAGGAAAAAATAACGATGGTTTCCACTAGAGAGTATTTTATGAGAGGCTAAGGAACTCCCTCATGCCGCTGTAACAGACCAGTAATGATAGGTTGACTTGTGACATGTTGGATATACTGACAGCATCATACAGGCAGCATCTCTTGTGAGCTAATACTGCGTGCGGTATGTGGTTTTACTGTGGTGTGTGAGCTTGTGCCTCCGTGCGTGTCTAGGAAGGGCGATACCTGTGGTTTCTCTGAGTGGAACATAAGATGTGTTTGAGAGCTTGTGATACAGAAATTCAGTGGAGACCCTGAGTCTAAGAGCTAGGGCTCCCCAATCAGCATAAAGAGACAATGGAAATGCTTTCGTCTGTGGTGAAATGTCTGTGTGAGTGGCAGCACAAGAGAAAGCACATCTGCCTAATCCAGAGACCTGTCATTACTCCTTTGGAGGGAACAAAATCCTCTAGAGCCTGTCCTTCTGACACTCACTTCGAGAAGCCCTGACAGGCCAAAGTAAAGATTATCTCGTCCAGTGTTCTGTTACAGATGTGGCATGACTTACAAGCTACAGCATGACTGAACTGCTTTTGAACTATTCCACATATTCCTCATAAAAAAATAAAGAAACCCCTTTTAAAAAGAACAATAACTGATGGAAACAATGTATGCCTAGTTGTGCACCATTATTTATATACTTTGGAATGATACTTAATTCCTGAATTTAAATTGAATTGAAAATGAGGTAGCAAATAGGATGCAGGATTGTATTGCATAAATTGATTACATTTAATCTTATTCAGAATAGCGTATTAAACATGTTATCATATTCTCAATGTACCGTGTCTAGGTTATTAAATTATGTTAATAATCATTATTTGAAACCGCTTTATTTCCAAGCACGCTCTAGTTAATTTACTTATATTATTCAATTTATTATATAATGTAATTGTAACAACTACATTTTATTTTATTATATGAAAAAAGGTTATTTTGACAGTATTGAACTAAGATTAAATGTAATGCTGATTTGGTGCTCAAGAAACATTTCTGATTATCATCAGTGTTGAACAGTTGTGATTCATAATATTTTTTGCGGAAACCATGATACATTTGTACAGGATTCAAAAGAACAGCTTTGTTTTATTATTATTTTTTTATTATTAATATAAAAAAATAGTAAATTTCAATAGTATTTATTGAATAGTACCATCTAACTTATTTTAGATTAATATATATATTGTGAGTAAGGGAGCAAATGTACTCATCAAGAATTAATTATGAATGCATATTAAATTATTTTGTTTAAAAATAATCATTTGTTGAATTATTAATAGATAACTTCATACATAAAAAAATATAATTAATAAACTAATAAACTAAAATGTAATTTCCTTTATAAGAATTTCACATCCAGTAAGTTCCTTTTCCTGTCATTCAAATTCAACATGTTGTTTATTGTGGTCACTTCATTTCTGACTCCAACTCATGAATTGAAATGGAACTCTGATCTTAACTGATCGTAACCCATATAGCATTAGTGCAGAGTGCAGTCATTAACATCACCTGTCATTACTCCTGAATGTGTCTGACTGTGGCACAGTCAGAGTGTTTGAGTCATTGATTAGGGGCTGAGAGAACACAACTGCTTGATGTCTTCTTTCAGTCTTTCCCTCTCGCTCCATCATTCCCTTGTTCTCTCGCCTGCCCTTCTCATTTCAACCTTAGCGTGGCATTCCTTGAATTCCGCCCCTCCTCATTAGGGTGAGCCAAGCTGCCATACACTCATACACACACACACACACGCAGAGGCTGGTGAAGGCTGATGAAGTCCTCACCTCACACTCGTGCTTGTGTGCCCTTACAAATTAACTCTGACTTCAGAAATATGTAGGTTAGCGGAGCACACAGAGTAATGAGAGTAAACACAGGTCTTTTTCATGTTAACAATGGGCCTGTTTATGCATGATTAGTGTAATTATGTTCCGCAGTGTCACATTCTATTTAAAGGAATAGTTCGCCCAAAAATGATGCTATTGCGTACTTCTCCTCAATTCATTTTTTTCTTCCAAAGAACACAAAAGGAGATGTTGATGCTGAAGTTTAGCAGAATGTTGAAGTTGCCCTTTCCCATAACAGTAATTACTGACTGAAACTTTCAAGCTACCATAAAATGCCCAAAAAGTTATATTCCAAGTTATTCCAAGTTTTCTGAAGGCTTTGTGTTAGGAGCAGACCTAAATTTGAGTTGTAATCAACTAAAATGTTTTATCAGTTTTTAGGTATTTTATGACAGTTTTCATGATCTTATTAGAAATTGTAGATACTCTTAAAGTTTTGGGTAGGTAAGATTTATTTATTTATTTAATTTATTTTTTGATTTATCAAAAACACAATAAAACATTATAATTGACTTTACTGTCATTTTTTTGGTAAATTTATTGCATCCAAATAAATGTTTGGACAGTAGTATACAAAAAACCCCCGCAGCATCTAAAAGAAGAATTTTATATACTGAAAACTTCAGGCATGCAAGTATTTGCAAATCCTTTTAGGTTAATAAAACATTGAATTCCTGCAATTAATAAATTGAATTTACTGTATTGTTACATGAGTTTTAATAAAGGAATTATGCATAATACAAATAATATGTACGTCTTCCAAACCTTTCTAAAACTGTGCATATGTAAATGCAAATACATTTTAGATACAGTCAATACATCCACATTAAACCATTCTGCATACAGTATATCAAAACGTAGGTATGAATACCTTATGACCACACTAATGACATCATGCTGCTACACCATTAGCTTCCAACGTTTACAGACCCTGCAGCTAGAGGAACCCCCAGTATGAGAAAGCTAGATTTGTTTAGGTAAGACTTTATGATAGCTTTCATTAAAACATTTTCATTAATATATTATGCTTGCAAAATAAGTAGTTTATACTCAGAGAATGTAAGCCAATTCTACATATATTATACTCTCTGCAAACCTCTGGAGTACCTTCTAGGACCCCTAGAAAAACCCTGGGTCTAGACCATTGTATAAACAATCCTGAGTGTTTTGTATACAGTTGCAATTATGGGCTTTGTGTATTTTGTTGCCATGGCATGTCTGTCAATAAAGAGAACACTGGAGACTAGTCTGATTTTGAAAACATCTTTACCCATAAGCTCTCTCTTATTCGAACAGAACTGTGGCTGAACAAAGCCTGATTCAGAAGTCTGCCTCCATTCCGATTACTACAAATGGGAAAAAAAAGCTTCCTGGGGAATAAAACAAAGAGTCACATCCACAGTCAACTCTCCAGCATCCTGTCCCATCGAATCATTTCGCTCTGGGATTGGGATGTGTAGCTTGCTTTACATCCCTCCATCCCAGTCTTGCATCCCTCTCCTTTTCCTTTCTCCAGTTCCAAAACCAATAATTCAAGATAATAAAACTGAAAGATACAACACCCCCCCCCCCACCATCACATTTCCTTTCATGCTGTTTTATACCACTTTTTTATTTCCTTTTTCATCATTCACACCTCAGTGTGTTCGTAATCCTGTCTAGACTCTTACAGCACATGGGAATGACTCTTTTGGTATGAATGCTCACAGATGTCATTATTGACACGGCTGCTTTGTTGTCTTCGATTGCGTCCGGGACCCTCGCTGATAACAGCCATTGTGTGTTTATTACCAATTAACTACCCGTTGCCACTAAAACACGCCATCCCCAAATCTCTCACTTCCATTGTCCTCAACAACCCGCAGGACTTTTTTTTTTTAGCCCAGCAAATATTAACCCTACACTTAAACCATCAGAACGAGATGTTGCCCGAGGCGACAGATGTTATCCATACAACCCATGACAGCAGCTTAGTGTGAGGCTGAAGCTTAGAAGCGATTACCCAAGCACACAGAACAACCCCCGATCTCAGCACGTTACAAAAAGGCGACTCGGCCGAGCGCAAACAGGTGTTTAAAAGTTCATTCCAAGATTAGCACATGCATTGGGGTGAGCCGGATGCAATTACACAGGTTTAGAGAGCGAGCAGAGCCTCGGGGCTCACCTTAACCTTACCAGATGATTCCAGTCTATTGGACAGCACCCTCTCGAAATTTGTCAATGTCCAGGAGAAACAGTGTGAAGTGCCTCTGAGGAAATAGTCATCACAACTTGCAGAAATTGCTCTGTGGGGTTTCCCTCTCTCTTCTCCCACTCACTCCCACTCTCTCTTTCTCTCTGTCTGTCGTAACCCCCCACTGTCTCTGCTTGTCAGTATGTCCTCGGTGTCAGTGGAAAGGTCTTCAGTCTTAAAGCCCTCAATTAAACACCTCTGTTTGTGTGGTGACGCAAATCCTCACTTAAGAACTCTGACCAGTACAAATTCAAGCCTTCTCAAGGAGATTTAAAATTAAAATAAAATTAAATCAAGGTGTGACTTTCAAGATAGCAAGTCCTTGGGAGTCCTTTAAAATGTTCACAGTTGTAAAAATTCCCAAGTATTTCAATAAGAAGATAAAGAGAAGTGGGCTTTGAAGACCTCAGATGATCAGCAGATAACTGTGTTAACTGCTGTAGATGTAGGTTCCTCTGGGTTTTGAAGGCAATGAAAGTCCACCAGCATGTTCTTCTCAGCCCTCTGAAGAGTTTGTGTGTTCCCTGTCACTCTTACTGGACTAAGTCCATCACCTCTGTTGCACTAACTTTTTCTAGTCCACTCTCTCTCCCTCCCTTCTTTACAACAGGCAGTAGATTCAGGGTTGGTCCACCCTCTCTCCACTTCTCTCCTCCCATTGGCACAAAGGGATCTGAAAGCATGAGCTTCTAAGCCCCCACCCATGTTCACAACCCCTGCTATTCAGTTCTTTCTTTCAGTGTCTATTTCCGAACAGTCGGCTACCAGCTGCAACTGTTGTCTGGAGTTTAGTGATGACACAGCAATCAGATCCTAATTGGGCAAAATGAGAGGAAAAGAGAAAGAGAGCATGGTATTTGTGTTTTTTTTTTTTTTTTTTTTTTTTGGCTTTTAAATGAGATAATGGACTTCTTTCATGGTTTTACATTGTAGTTGGTTTATAAATAAATAAAAAAAAGATTGACCTGTGCATCTGTTATTGCTAGAAAAAAATCTACAAGCACACCAAACGTGATATCTAAGGGCCTGTTTACACTTGGTCACTTAATGTGTTTTTAGTGATCGGATATCTATCTGATTCATTCCATTTACACTTGGCCACATAAATGTGTCTCTGCAAAATGGATATAAATCCAATATTCAATTCCAGCGCTATATGCAAATTTAACAGAGTTCACGTCAACAAAAGTAACAGATGTGCGCTGCATTTTATTCTTCAATTTTCAGCCAATTTCAGGATCAAAGACCGCAATAGAAGAGAGTACGGCATCAGCACTCGTAAAATAATTTAGTCTCGCTACTTTTAATGAAAATGATTTTGTGTTGAGCATCTGCAACATACTTCCAGTTTCATTTGCGGCAGTTTTGCGGCAGAAGTGATACTCAGCTTGTCATCTGCAGTGATTCATTTACACTTGTCCAGTTTCGCCTGGAATGCGTCCCAGACCACCTTTTGAAGTGGTTTGAATGTTCAGATTTAAATCTGTCTCAAAAGTGTTTCGGAGGGCATTTACACAAGGTCTTTTCACAATCGGATAGCTATCTAATCAGAGAAAATGCATAAAGTGATCAGGTGTAAACAGCCCCTAAGATAACAAATGTTACAAGCAACTGCTAAACATTTCAGTTAGATGTTTAGAAATCCAGGGCTGTATTTTTCAGTATGAGGTAATGAGTAATCAATATCAGTTACAATGTTCAGATTTAAATCTGTCTCAAAAGTGTTTCGGAGGGCATTTACACAAGGTCTTTTCACAATCGGTTTTGAAAGTGATCTTTGATCAGAAATATTAAATTAGATGGGAACATCAGTTTTCCACATGCTAGTGGTGGAACAAACTGCTCCATGTGTTGGTGATTTTTTGCATTCGTTTTGTCTTTTTCACAATGCCAGTCAGCACTGTGGTTTGTATAGAGCTCTCTAATCTGTGTCATAGACTCAGCTAACTGTGTCTGATACTTTGTCGAGAACTGTGTGCTTGGAATTCATCCAAAACTAGTGTGTATCTGTGGGTTGCTTCTCTTTCCATTGCTAATCCAAAACACGTGCAGAAATTCTAGTAAAATGTTATTTCTATGTGGCTAATCAATGCTTTTCAAAAGCAAAATTGTTTGCAAGTGAAAGAGAGATTCTCACGAGATTTCTGCCGAAGTTGTTAGCAAGAACACATGTGCCTAGCAAAGCTGCTAGATCATTAGCTGCTAGATTTCCCTTCAGGTGAGGAAAGACAAAGTGATCTCAAACAAAAAGTTCCCAGACTGCGTCTCGCTTCAGAAAGAAAACATCAGACTAGCATCTGTTGCTGAACGCAGTGGTTTCAGTGGAGAAATAATTATGTGACAGACACAGGTGAGAGCAACAAATGGGGTTGTAATTGGTCTCAAATTCACATCCACCCACTGCTTATCATCCTATGATGTACATGGCATCATTTCCCTAACAGATGTGTTTAACTGATACATTTGTAAATGTGATATTTCCGAGTATTAGCTCATAGCCTTCCATGTTAACTAATTAAGTGTTTCTCAGAGGTTGCTCTTTCTTAGCTCAAGCTGCAAGTGTTACATTAGGTATACATTTTGTAATTTGATAGATTATTTTGTCAGATGATTTGGCTTTAAGACATTTGCTAAGAAATATTTGTATTAATTTTTAATTCCGTTGTAAAAAAAAAAAAAAATAGTACATCAAGATAAGATAAATTAACTGAAATAAAATATTTAATATTGAATTTTAATTTAGTTTAATTTTTAAGTTTATATGGTTTTAGTTTTAGTTATTCCTGCTACTGATGTCTTGTTTCTGTGAAGCAGAAGAGTCTCAAGTTTTATTTCAGATAATTGCCAAGGCAGCATTTCTCATATTAATAATAAAAAAGGAATAAAAACTGTAATATACTACATACACATATCCAAAAAAAAAAATCCTAACATTACTAAATCTTCCACTAAAATTCAAATAAAAACAGAAAATGTAAAAACAAAACAAACAAACAAAATAATAATAATAATAATAATTTATGAGGTAATAATGATAAATGATGCATAAAATAAAATGTTGATGAAGTGTATATTAAAATAGCTTGGGTTGTTAGAAATGCTCAAAACTTTTTACATCACTTACAGGTGCTCTAACTGCAAACCAGACAAAAGCAGAAAAGCTACAAACTAGTTCCTGAGAAAAGTGAGAGACAGACCAGAAAAGCACAGTGCTGAAGTCATCCAGCTAAGAGGACCGAGACTGTCACTACAAATCAGAAATGTTTGACATGACTGTGCAACATGAAAGCTTTTACTCTGCTTGCAAGCATAAGCATCTCATAAATGCAAATAGACATGGGTTTCAAGCTGTCTGGCATCTGATATGGGTCAATTCATTGCATCCCCATCAAAACTAGCACATATGCACTTTTAACTTTTTTTATTCTTTTATTCCCCTTTCTTCTCATCTCTGTACTTGCCATCTGTTTTATCCACTTTTGTTCATTTAATGTTTTTGGTAACAAGGCACTGTTGTGTACGCCTGGGCTTTGAGCCACTTAATAGCACAAAGAGAACAGTTAGGGATATCTGTCTTTTTCTGCTGTGACTGGAAAGCACAGAGAGTGTTAACTTAAGATAATCAGAGGGCAGAAAAGCAGTTCAAAGGAAATAGGAATGATAATAGTTTATCTTGAGGATTTGTTGCTAAATGTGGCCTCCAATCTGTTATACCTGATGCAATGTACCTTGTTCAGCGTGCACAAACACAAGCAGTGTGATGTAATCTATCTGGTAATGCCAGATTTTGTATTTCTTCAGAAGTCAAAAGCCTGTGTGTGATGATCTATGTTATCCATCATGATATGAATGTTCCAAAGAGCATCTTGTGTGCTTCAGTGGAAGTAAGGAAATCTGACTTTTTACGCAAAGGAGTTCACATGGTCACTGATTTGCTAACAATTGATTAGTGACCTAACCAAGTACTTTGAAATTAATTATTTTTTTTATAATGGCATTTCCTTTTTTTAAATATTTCAATTAAAATTATTCAAAATCATAAAAGTGTGATCACAGACTGTTGGACCTGTAACATCTTAAACTGATCAAGTGACAGTAAAGACTTTTATAATATTACTAGGGCTGTCAATGTTAACACTTTAACACGTGCAATTAATTAAAAAATCCTTAACCCGTTAAAATAATTTAATAACGCAAAATTACTGAAACACAATTTTTATCTAAACCTTTTATCTGATTTCTCTTCTTTGTTTGCAGTCAGATCATTGTTTGCTGCTAAACTTCGGGAAAGTTTTCAGTCCAATGCAACAATAATGTAAATTCGTTATGCTTTAACACACAAGCTCTGTCATATTCTGTGATTGTACTGTGATTGATTTTTCTATGAAATATAGACTGAACAGAATGTCAAAACATCCCACTGCTGTATGATACCCAAACTACGTTTTCTCGACGAGTCTAGTATATTAATGAGCAAACAAACCATGTATGAATGCTTTTGACGTACAGATCATACATTGAATTTATGCAAAGACACATTTAAGTACATTCAAGTTTCAACACGCTCTCAATTTAATGTTTTGATTTGTCGTGTATGTTGCTGTGTTTGGTCATTCTGAATAGATCTGTGTACTGTAGTAGGTATATGCAAGCAGCTCAAGGTGGCTGTTTTAGGGGTTTTTGTGTGTGTCTCCATGTGGTCCTGTTCAGTATCGCAACTCGACTTGTCTACTGTACACATACTGTACTATATGAATTTTGAAAACTTTTTTTCCAGTATTTTTTGTGTGTGTGTGTACTTTGGTGTGCATAAATGTATCAGTTATATGAACTTCTTACATAACTTGGTTCTTTGGTGTCCTTTTGGAGTCTCGAGGTGTGATTTTTGAAAAAACATCTATCCTTATCTTGAAATAAGCTTGCAGAAAATACATTTTTGTGAGAATCACCCTTCAATCTTTTGGGTTACTTTGCTGGATATAGTTAATAATGACAAAATGAATGTGTTAAGATAAATGGCTCATGCTTAATTTAATGACAAGTGTGCGATTAATCACACAAAAGGGGTGTGATTAATCAGATTTAAAAAAAATTATCTATTGACAGCATTGAATATTGCAATATATTTCTGTTTCAAACAAATGCTTTTCTTTTGACCTTTATATTCATCAAATAATCCTGAAAAACAAAGATCCAGAAGGTTTCTTGAGCAGCAAATCAGCATTTTAGAATGATTTCTGGTGGATCATGTGACACTTAAGAATGGAATAATGATGCTGAAAATCCAGCTTTGCCATCACAGGAATCAGTTACATTTTAAAATATATTAACATAGAAAAGTTATTTTAAATTTTGTAATCAAATAAATGCAGCATTGGTGAGCATAAGATACTTATTTCATTGATAACATTAATTACTCTTCAACCGACCCCAAACTTTTGAATGGTACAATCTCAATATCTGCACACGCAATCTGCGGAACATGTTATGTAATTACATTAACTGTGAAAGGTTGTCAGTAAGAGTTCAATATTTTATGGAAAAATAAATTAGATGTGAAATTCACAACAATGTGTTAATCCTGAATTGACCTCAGATTAAAAAGGATCTTTTATCTGCTGTGATCATGCTTAGAGGCCAATGTGCTCAAGTTTTCCAGGCATTGAAAAAGTGAGCATCTGAGGTCATGGATAGTTCCTCAGAGTAACAGTTCGTGCTATTATTGTTTAAGAAGTTCTGCGTTTTTTGGGAGGCAGCGATAATGAATTAGTTGTTTGACACAGATCTTTTCATCTGTGAAGACAGAAAGGGCTTGCAGGGTGAAGTTTAATTATAGCGGAGGTGGTCCCCACTGCAAGGGTCAAGAATCATGTGGGATGTGTATGTAGGAGTGACTTTCATGTATTTAGGCTGTAAAAAAGTGCATTTATTCCATTGAAAACTTGTTAACGAAGGTTAACAAGGAACTATATGCATTAGTTTAGGGTGAACTTTTACCATTTAAGCATTGACTTTTAATTTGCACCATTCTGCACACAGTATACGAGTATAAGAGGCGAGGAACAAACAAAACCAGGTCAGCCTCTTAAGCAGGGCTACCGCACAGATTCTGCTGGGTAAACATTAGTCAGAACAAGGCTGAAGTGTTCTCCTGTCTTCATTGATGATGGATGTGCTTGCGTTGACCTCAGGTGACCCTTTCACCCCAAGGCCTCAGATTACTCATCCTTTCCATTCTGAAATAACTGACATCACCGCCATGAAAATGGGTTGTTGTCAGCAACAGCAAGAATCTGACCATGATATTTACCTTTTGTTAAATTGTGGAAAAAAATGATCATGTTGGCCCTTTATGTTAATTAGCCTAACACAGAGACATACTGTAATCAATAAACTTTTTTTTTATTATTATGCATTGTGTTTAAACAGTAGAGAACATACAAAAAAGCTAATAATACAATTGAAAAATAAAAAAAATAAAAAAGAATAAATAAACATTATTAAATAATTCTTGAATATTTAATAATATAATGTATGTGACGTTTGGACTGTCAATGCGTTATTTTATTTTTGTTTGCCTACATTTATTTAATTGTATCATATTTTATTCTTGTCTTTGTGATTTTTAAAAACTGGTCTGAGCTACAGCATGTCATGCACACAAAAACCACGCTATACAAATTGTATTTAGAAATCAGTCCCTAACAAATGTTTTATTTAATAAAAGTTTATGATGAAATTTAATTATTAAAGCTCACCCAATTAAATAATAATGAATAATGTAATAAATAATTGTTGAATAATTGTTTTGTTTTGCATTTCCAGGGTTTTCTGCAAGCATCTAAATACAGAATCTGTTGTTTTATGCAAGCGAGACACGAAAAAAGAGCTGTGTAGAATTTGCATCAAATAACTGAAGCTAATAATTACACAACATGCTATTATTTAGTTTTCTTTTTGTAAAAAGGAATGCTTTAATATCATAAAACTGAGATTGAGTATTGATAGATGCGATTGACAGGCCTAATTCTAAGTGGAGGGGAACTGCACAAATATGCCACTCAATACATACTTCAATCTCTCATCCACCGTAAGCTTTCAATTAAGTGTAACTGACCATGCAGTGAAAATTTGATTTCAGCAGTTTATTTCGGATCAGTTTGAATGGTATTTCTGTACATGCAGCTGAATGTCTCCATGGCTCCTTCTTTTATTAGTCCTGGCTTCATTCTGAACTGACTCAGAGCTGTCTGCCTCACCTGTGAGTAATACTGGAACACAGACCTTCCTTTACACCAACACGTTCACGCATGTAACAGTAGCCCTAGCCAAAGCCATTTTCCATAATCTCATAGTGGGCCGGAGCACATGTGCTTTACTTGAAAAAATAAGATCAGGCTTTTGATTCCACACCTGGTCGTCTTACATTGAGTAAATAGAAACGCGGGCTGGTTTGTGTGCTGCTGTAGCTAGTGTGCCATGATAATGGTGTTTGTGTGTGTGTGTGTGTGTGTGTGTGTGTGTGTGTGTGTGTGTGTGTGTGTGTGTAAGGAATACAGCTGGAGTGATTGAGTGACACTGGACTAGGATGACTAGGATTTTTTTCTTTATTTTCTTTCTTTATTTTTAGGTTTTCCATAAAGGTCATGGATTTTTATTGACTCTTCAATTGCAATTGGAGACAAATTGCTGAACTTAAATTCTTCTAAAATCTATTAAAAAAAAAAAGCATCTAAATTGTTAAACTTAAATGGTTTTGCATGTTCCAGTCCCCCATACAAAGTCTCTTTTTCACCATCATTAATTTTCTTCCCAAAGTATGTTGGAGTTTTCCTTATTTCCTAAGTTTTATTTCCCTGCTGTGCCTAAAATGTTTTTTTCCTCGAGCCACATGTGGCTGGTACGATTGACAGTTATTTTAGCCAGCTACCCTACAGACTCCAATCCACAAAAATTGCTCGGGTACTTGGTGTAAAAAAAAATTAAAAAAAAGTGAGTGATATGATTTTAAATCTATCTCGCATCCACTTTCCACAGTTTGATAGTCCTGTACGGCTGTAAAACTCTCTTCCTCATAATGTCTTTGTGATTGCCTCGGAGAGTCAGAAAGTTGAACATTGTGAAATTGTCATCACCTCTCAGGCTTCCTTAAGTCTCATAAATTCGCAATTGAGAGGAATAGCAGACTCTCAATTTCATTCAGTCAAAGAAATCCCTGAAGAAGATCAAAACTTTCCACATTTTGATATTTTGATTCATCAGACATTTGACATCCATTTGAGGGCCCATCGGTTATGTATACATTAAGCATTCTGTGCTGGAATGTGCGTTAAATGCTGATTATCTCTATTTTTACTTGCAGTTTTTCCACACTCATGCTGATTTTGTGGAGTATAGAGATGCATCTTAAGCTTGGAGCTGTCAGTTTTATACTTAAAATGGCACACTCTTGTCATATCAGCCTTAAAATTTTTATGTATACTTCATGTAAAATCATGACTTAAAGCTTCCATATGGATTTTTTTATTTGTTTGTTTTTACGAGACAGTCCTCTATACATCACAAAGAAGGAATCTATGGAAGGAGACTATAGTAAAGCTTTTAACAGATGCCTTACATTAAAATCCCCAGTGACACCCGCTGAGCCCATTGAGCGAAAATATAAGAGAGCTCAACCACTCCTGAGATAATGCAGGATAAACAGAGAGGGATTCAAAGGCAAAGGCAAATGTTTCCAGTAATTATCCGACTAAGGATATTTCCTCAGGCATTCTCTCAAAGACATCACAAACTATCTGAGTGTATGGAAAAATTCCATCTGCTAGGAATTGTCACTCAATGCTGTCGCTCAACATAAACTTTGTGCTTGTGGTTAAAAATCATCTTGTTTCACTGTTGAGGAAGATCGAAGATGCAAGATAAACCTTACTCATTACAAGCTGTTGATACACTGCCAGAGGACTTTAGATAGTTTTACTTTCCTGTATAAATAATTTTCAGCTGCCAATAACAACCAGATCTGATTTATTGTATAGGACGAGTGGAAACATGAACTGTGAAAGTATATCTGAAGATATTTTCCTTTTTGTGATTGAATAGTTTTCTTTTGACCGTTTGTGGAAAATCTTGAGACTGAATCCATGCGCTTTGAATGTGCTTGATCCATTAACAATATTTTGCCGCAAACCTGACAAAACCAAGAATGTGAAACAGAGGACTATTTAAGTGGTTCTGGATTTTGCTTGCTTAAGAGCACATTTGATTTATGGTATTTTCTGAATATTATTTTTAATAGTGCATTAAAAGCTTGATTTGAAGTGTAGCAATCTTAAAGGAATGGTTCATCCAAAAATGAAAATTTGCAGAAAATGTACTCACCCTTAAGTTATCCAAGATGTAGATGAGTTAGTTTGTTCATTAGAACATATTTGGAGAAATTTAGCATTACATCACTTCCTCACCAGTGGATCCTCTGCAGTGAATGGGTGCCGTCCATACAGCTGATTAAAAAACTCACAATAAAGCACAAATAATCAACACAATTACTCGATAGATTCCATCAATTAACGTTTGTATGTTTGTAAACAATAAACCCATCAAGATGTTTTAACTTCAACCATTTACAAATGAAAATAGACCAAAACTATTGACCAAATAATTTGGTGATGTGAAAGGACAACATGGATATTATGGATTATGGACTGGCCTATTTTGGCCAAAAGCGAAGGTTTAAAGTTAAAATGTCTTTATTATGGATTTGTTTCTTACAGACATGCGCCTTTTCACTTCACAATATGCTAATTGATGGACTGGGTGTTGAAGTTGTGTGGGTACTTGTGCATTATTGTGATGTTTTTATCAGCTGTTTGAACTCTCATTTTGACGGCACCCATTCACTGCGGATGAAAGAGTTTCATTAAGAAACAAACTCATCTACATCTTGGATGGCCTGAGGGTGAGACAATTTCCAGCAAATTTTCAAAAACACACAAAGATATTTGTACAAATATCTCTGTGCAAGTGCGGTTTTGGACCCCATTGTATTTCACTCATTGGAAGCAATATTTTGTGATCCGCAGAAAAAATTAGGTCATACAGGTTTGGAAAAAAAGATAAACATTTATGCTTCATGGTCCTTAAATTTGAAGTGTCTATAAAAGTTGTAAGTGACATCGCTGGTCTTGATGTCTGAAGTAAATCACGACTTGCATTGATGTCTAACTGCAGGAGCGTTTCTCCATAAGTCACAGCTGAGAACAAGGTGTGCTCTGTTAATGCCTGTTTGGGTTCAGGTCTGCTAGTTTTAATGCTCACTGCTGCTGGGAACAGAGCAAGAGTGATGTGGCAGCACTGCAGGCGACCTTGTGCTTAGCGTCATGCTTAAGATATTGCCTTGTTTGCTTGTGTTGCATGAAGGGGGAGGTGATTTTTAGTCAGTGAGCCTCTACAGGCTAGTGTGTGGACATCAACTGTCAGCACTTCTGGATATTTAAAAGAATTCAGTGACAAATGGTAAATGTTTTAGACTGAATATTTGACATAATATTCCTGTTGAAATGATGGGAAGTTTAGTTTGGACATTTTGATTTAATGAGCTCTTTAAACATAATTTTTTGTTCAGATTAGATCATCCAAAGCTGAAATAGCCTCCATATTTCTGTGCCAGGTCATCAGCAAAGCACGTTCCTGTTAAACAAAGTTCAATCCTGTCCTGCTCACACTCAGAAAAGAAGATCCTGTGAAATGTGAGCAACATGTATGCAATGAGAACCAACATAGTACATGTCATTACTTCTGTGTTAGAATGAGAAAGGCTTTCTAGACATTGTTTTTCCGTCATTTTTTTATGATGACAGCAAGCCACTATCACAGTAGGGGGCAAGTGTCTTGTCCTAACACAGAAGGACCACATGTTTCACCACATTTTGAGACCACGTCATTAACATAAAGATTTTTTTTGTAAATGACCCAAGACTTTCTCATTCAAATAATGACATCTACCATGTTGGTTCTCATTGAATACATGTTGCTCACATTTCACAGGATCTTCTGTTCTGAGAAGTTTGCTCACATTTCTTTTTTTTTTTTTTTTTTTTAATTTACATAACAATTCTGTTCTGAGAAGTTTGGTAGCATATTTTTAGGCAACAGTCTTTAGTTTTAGATACAAATTAGGAACAGTGCAACATGGGGGTTTTCAGTTTGTCCTCCATTGTCCTTTTGTTCTTCAATGATGCAGCTTGAATATGTCAGCCTAATCTTTGCCTGTTTTTCTGATTTCCAGCCAGGCCAAAGATCAGTGTGAAATAATTTCCTGTCTGCAGGAGAAGTCCATTGGAATGCGATAGAGATTCATAACCCTCTGGAACAAACACAGAAATCCAAATCCAAAAACACATATCATACAAAACCACAAAAATCAGTAATCATAAATAGGGCTTTTTCATCACTGCTGATGGAGCTATTTTTTTTTTTTTTTTTTAAGAAATCTATTATGCCTGCCAAGGCTGTATTAAAAATGCAGTAAAATAATTATATTGTGAAATATTACATTTTTTAAAAAAAACTGTTTTCTGTTTTAATACATTTTACAATTTAATTTATTCCTGCGATGGTAAAGCAGAATTTTCAGCAGCCATTGCTCCAGTCTTCAGTGTGCATGATCCATCATAAATCATTCTTATATGCTTATTTGCAGCTTGAAAAACACTTGTTGAAAATGGTTTAGCTTCCTAATATATATATTTTTTTTTTGTGGAAACCATGAGACAGGATTTATTTCAGGATTCTCAGAAAGTTTAAAAGAACAGCATTTATTTGAAATAGAAAAACATTTACATTGTTACAAAAACTCACATGCCGCTTATCAGTTTAATGCATCCTTGCTAAATTCAAGGTCAAGTCAACATTTGTATCATATTTTGTTATGTTTGGGCCCTTTCAAAAATGTACTGTATACCCTTTTACTATTTTTACTATTATAATAAGAATTAATTATGCATAATTTACATGCAAGTGACCCTAAGCTAAACCCAAACCTAACCCTAACCATATAGTAAGTACATGTAGTTTTTTATTGTTTCTTTGTAGTTTTTTGTGTATTTTCTTTTTGGATAGGTGATCTTAAAATAAAGTGAAACCAGCCTTGTAATTAAACTGTATTAACTGAAAAAAAAAAGGTTCATGTTTTGTGGAATGAACAACATTTACTCAACATTCTAACTTGAAAGTAGCTTATGAACTCATCCACTTTATTCTGACATCAAGGGCATTAAAGATCTCTGCCTTAGTAGGCTTTGGGCCTCACATTATTTATTATTGAGCTGTAGCATGTGTTCAGATATGCACCATTAGCTCCTCTGTACTGATGTGTTGGTGATATTGCTCAAGACCTTTGTGCCAATGAGAGGAGGATGAAGCGACCTCCTCTCTGAGAAGGAGGGGTGAGTGAGGTGATAGGAGCGAGGTGCTCAGTATTCCAATACTACACTTGAAAGAGAGTTCTTGTTTTGGCTCCGTCTTTAGGGCTCTTGGGTGAAGATTCAACCTTTGGGCAGAATACTCCATTCACCTTCTGTTCTCTCTCTGTTTTGCTTGGCTCTTCTGTTTCTACACACGTTTTTTAGATGATTCCCATCCTTATACAGAGCTGGATAATTGGGCATTAATAGCTGGATGAGACCCTTTGTTCAGGGTACTTTATTTTCAAGAGCAGCTCCTTGAGTCTCCTGAAGCGCAGTCTTTGTTTTCTTTGAGTTTGTTTTGGCTTTTTATTTTTGATCCAAATCAGCTTAGAGAAAATTAAACTTATTGATCTGGCATTATAGAGGCATGGATAGCCAAAACACAGTCGCTTTATATGTTTGAATCCAGGGAACTGATGTAAAAGAGTACTAAAACGTTTATGAATATTATTGTTAGGAGTTGTTATTTTTATTGTTAAGAGTTACTCTTTTGACTTATTTCCAAATGCCTCTCTGTAATGGTTGAACTTAAGCATATAAATTATTTTGATTGCAAAAACAGCACTTAAAATGACAAATGTGAAGGGCTTCTGTTTTGAATGTGAAAACCAGAAAGGTGTTTTCAACCACAGAGGCTAATGGAAAAGGAAGCAATTTGTGGCCCTGTGACCCCTAACTCTTCATTTTATTTCCATGTTAAACTTTTGTGGTTTTATGCTTTTGGGTGGCTTTCTAAAATATACTTATTATTCTGAGAGTGTAGTCTCTCTAGGTGTAAACCGCTCCCTTATTTGTCACCAGCCTTGTACGTTTTATTAGAGTTAAGAATCAGTTCCTGTCATTAATTCTTCAATCGAGGGATAAAAAATGTGGAATTCTCTTACAGAAGAGAAAAGTCCAGAGGCATTTCCACTCACTGGCAGAGTATGAGATGTATGACATTGTCAAATTTTCTGATATTCAATAGTAAATTAGTAAACCAATCATGGCCTGTGTAATATCTATACATTTGTTTGACAGAATAAAAACATAAAAACTCATTAGCTCAGATGAAAATTTTAACAGCTTTAAAATGTCCCTTTTTTAATAAGTCTACACACCAACCACAATTTTTTTTTTTTTTCAGATTTTAGACTTACTATATAGGTTTTAATACTGTGGTTCTCTTAGTTTAATAACAAAAACATATTCTGAATAAATTAATTTATGTATTTTTCCGCAATAATATTAAAGTATGTAAAATGCAGTCCAGTAGCCCTTTAAATGTCGCTGTGTTTTTGCCTGTGCTTATATTGATTTGTGTTCACTTCTTTTTTTAAGGGTTGTAAATATTTCTTTCTCTTCCTCAGTCCAACAAAGTGTGCTTGACATATTCTAGCTGCCTGTTTTCTTTTACTGTTGGTCTCAGAGTTACTTTCTTATGGACTCATGCAGATGTGCAGTATAATATTCTGTTACACCATGTTTTCAATTAAGGCATTTGGGTTTATTAAGTAATCAGATTATTGAAAAAAGTTTTTAATTAAAAATAATTATATGAATACATATTTTTATAAGTATACTATTCATTTAATACTTATCCAGTCAGTGTTCACTTGTGTAGCATTCACATTTGCTTTTCTGTGCATAAGTACGTTTTAATGCCTTTATAAATACAGATTTATTAATTTGTTTTAACGTAAGATTAGATCCATGGAATTTATATCTGAATCCGATCATATATGTGTTTTATAAATGAAGCCCCTGGTTTTGTGTTTTTTTGCTTGCTGATTTTGGACGCAAGGTAACTTCCACGTCCCTTAAGACAACTCTCTGTTCTCTCTTTCCACCCCTTCCAATTATTGATACTAGATAAACAATAGTTCAGTATTACAGGAAAATTACAACCCTGAGCCCTACGGAAAAATCCAGGAGTTGGAAACCTCAGAGAGCTGGTGGTGTGGTGAGACAAGGTTCCAAGCAAAGCACATACTGTACCCCGTGTCTCAGTGTGAGGCCCATGTTCAGCAAGTACGGTAATACCTTGCAGATTAAAAGAAGGGCCTCAGTCAACCACAGCTTGCTTCTGCTGCCAGGTTTGTGGGGTCAAAAAATAATGAGGCTTTTCAATTTTCCACTGTACATGAGATTTTTTTTACTTGCTTGATTTTAGTGTTTATTCAAACACAATATGCTTCAATATATGTATATACATTATATATAATATAAGTCTTGTACACCAAAGATTTCACTAAACCACATTTTTCTAGCACTTTCTTCCAACACTATATATTTAACTGCTGGGCAATAACCATATAGGCTTAAACTTTTACATTTGTTAAAGTTGAACATTTAGCTATGTAATTTCTTAATTGCAGATAATTACAGTTACATTATCAGAGAAGCTGTACTCTTATCAGGGCATCTCACAGCTCTAAGCACCTCATTCATCTTGTCATGTTTGATGTCAAACAGACATGTTTTGTCTGGTCCATAAGAGCTTATTTAATACAAAAGGATGAAAGTTCACCCCAGGCTTGTGATCCTGATAAGTAAAGCAAAAGCTTTTGACATTAATCAGAAGGGGGTTAGGAGGTTTTCTCTTCAGCGGCTTTGACACCCACCGCCGTGCTACACACGAGCCCTGTAATGAGCAACCTCAGAGACAAGGATCTGAGAGAGCGCCTGGAAGAGCAAAAGGATGGAAAATACACTCCAGCCCTCCACTGTGGTCCCTTCAGAAACTCGTGAGCTCATCGTTTGGCTAGACATCTGCAACCTCTTTGAACAGTAGCCTGACCACATCCTCGGGGATCCACCGTTCTTTCACTTCCTGTGCTGCTATCGTTTACCTCACTTCTTTTGTTGAGAGAATGAAGTATCACTGCCTTGACAGCAGTTGAGTAGTGTTGCACAGTTATTGATGAGATTTTCTGATTGCTTACAAACAGGTTTCCTGAAGACTCTACCCACCCTTGCCATTGGCCAAACTTGCAGATGGCCACACCCCAAACTCACAGCATTGGTTCAGCTGCTGTTGCTATGTCCGCATGGTTGGTATTCTTAAACAAACAGAGCATTGTTTTGATAGTGCCACAGTGTTTACACTTTTCTGGGGAATGGCTTTCTTAAAGTTGTCTCTGTATATTAAGCTGGGATTTTGTAAATTTTCTTAATTTATCTGAAACATTGAATAATTTAATTTGTCTCTGTATATTTGTTTTTTTAGCATTGTTGGAACAATCTGATGGTTCTATGTGTCATGATGATGACTTGAAATGTTTCTGAAGTTCTTAGGAAACTAGGGTACAGCATCACACACACACACACACACACACACACACACACACACACACATATACTTTTTATATATATATATGTGTATACCATGTGTTTAAAAAGGCAGCTCAAATGTGATTTAGCTGTATTTCATCCTAGTGAACAAAAGTGACAGTTTTGAAACGCTGAAATTCATCCTAAGTGATCCCAGAGGAATAGTGCAACAGTCTCATGTCGAGTATTACTGTCTCCGCCACATCAAAGGGCCGAACAGCGACAGTTGCGTAAGACTGTCACTTATAACTTCCACAAAGTGTTTTTGCTGTCTGCGCTTGTGTGTTACGTATAGTAATTTGATCTTTGTACACTATTTTCAGCATTTTTCCAGTGTCTCCAGCTGTTTCACCGAACAAAAGGCATTATGCATTATACTGTATAAAGCTTCCCAGCTTGCGTGGCAATTTCCATAAACTCTGTATTGAAATCTCCAGACATGCCAGCATAATGAGTTAGTTTGTTGGTAAGAGCCATTGTAGGCTAGGTCTGCACTAGGTAGCAGTATTCTGGCAGACTGGGTTTCAGGTAGCAATAGACAGTATAGTTGTCTGCGGTTGTCATCAATGTCTGTATACATTTTACACTTGAGTGAGCAGATTGTTAAGAAGATACAAGAGTAATTTCCTGGATCTAAAGTCTCCTGAATGAGCCTTACCTATTATTTCTCTTTACGTATTTATCTTGTGCAGCAGTAATACGTGTTTATTTAAAATATGCTTTTGGCTGCTCCTAGTTTAACACTCTGTTCTGGATTGATAATAGCACCGTACTTGGCTGTGCAGCTCATGAAAAGTGTTTTGGGATTTATTGGCCGTGAATCCTGATGCAAACAAATCCAGATGCTCTAAATTAAACACAAAAGTTAACCACACATCATCAAATGCATTAATCAATCTTGTATTTCGTATTCGTCCCTCATTAATCTGTCTAATGTGGTTAAGTTCTGGATGGCAGGTGTTAACACTTGCTTTCTCAGTCATCCCAGTTGTTCCTGCTCCCTGGAAAGCCCCTGATGGGAAAACCAAATCCCTTGAGAAAGGCGCTACATAGCCCCACTATCACATGTGAACTCACACCTCTGGAATGTTTCTCTGCCGCTGGCCAGGCCACAATCTCAACACCCTTCAAGCTGTTTGCTTGAAGACATGCATGCTTTTTTTCCATAGCCTGCTATGAATGCAGACAGTTATGTAATTAAAGGCCTCGAACCACTGTGGCTACAAAGTGTCACACATAAAATAAATTTTTCCACAGTTATGCACATTAAGATGTTCCTTCCATCACTGTACAGACATGAGAATCTAGGAACAACATTACTACGGTTATCACTAAATATTTTCAGAAAGGTGAATGATTGTTTTTGCTGCCTGATACAACAGAGATATTGGACTTTATACTGACACCTACTGGTGTGAATGCAGCATCACATGCATGATGCGTTTCCACAGTTATTGCCAGTGTAAATCTAGCAAAGTTTATATATATATATATATATATATATATGAGTTAACACAAGTCTAAGTCTGTCTTCATTGTCATGTGAATTATTTAAGCTGTTTGTGAATGTTTCTAACACAGTAGATGTTAGAAAATATTCTCCTCTTTTATTTTTGCGATGGGGGTTTTGCTATTGGAACAAATGGGAAAAATTATATTTGTTATGCTTGGCTTCCTGTTAAACACCACATATGCAAAAAAACAGCTGGTGTTTGTGGTATTTTACATTGTCATGTTTTTCTATTGGGTTTTTGTCATGTGAATTATTTAAGTTTTCCTGTTAGTGTGGTTAAAAAACAGCTGGTGTATGTCGTATTTTACCTTTTTTCTATTGGCTTTTGGCTCATAAAACTCCAACATCTAAGCAAAAGATATGATTTTTCAGTGACACTTTAGAATAGGGAACACATATTCACTATTAACCAAGAGTTTTCCATAAACAAACTCCTAATGTGCTGTGTATTAGTAGTTAGTAAGGTAGTTGTTAAGTTAAGGTATGGTGTAGGACAGGGGTTTGCTACTTATTGCACGTGTGCCAACACTGGCACGCAGAGGGATAATCACTAACATGCGAGAAATAGGGAAAACTGCATTCCGACTTACATGTTGAGGTAATATTTCCTCATAGTCTCAGCCTGATAGAAGCTATGAATACTATATATGAGAATTACCCTGTTCTAGTCTACAGATGCCCATTGTCTGGCAAACCATTCTCATGTACACTGCGCATACGAGGCGCTTCAGAATTTCAATGTGCTGTGCTTTTGCATTGGTTAAGTCCATGTAGCTTCAGTCCATGTAGCTTCAGTCACACTACGCGATTGAGACAGAGATTGACACAGCTTACAGTCAGGGCCATCGCAAGTGTGGGGTGAAAGGTGGTGACAATTATAGGGGACCCCACTAAAATATTCCCCTACTCTTATATGAATCACTTTAGTATATATTACAAAGTTGCATGCCTGAGAGTTTGATGAAAACGCTTTCCAAATATCTCCTCTCTCCCCTTCATAAAATGGTTTAGTCTGATGGTTTTTAATTATTTCAGCTCAGTCAGCTACAAAAAGTAGAGGGACCTAATAAAACCGCAGGTCTATGTGTGTGCGTGTGTGATGTAGTTCAAAGCATTGTTATTTTAGTATTGTTTATAACTGGGCATCCAGCCTTATCAGTGTCCTAAATGCTTTTGATATTTATAGACCAAAATTTGTGGCAGTCCCATTTGGGGAATTACTGTGGTTAACTCGCATGTGATCATATTTACTTATTATTAATAATAAGTCACAGGTGAAGCATATCAATCATTGATCATGACATGTCATCATTTATTTTAATCCCCAAGATTTTTGTTGAGGTATTTTCAGTGAAACATTTCCTCAGCTGTTGTGATTTACTGTACACCCTCCTTCTCTGTGAAAGTCACACTATATCCTTAAATTCTTGGCTTGAGAGATACAAGTGAATATTATATTTCAAGGAGCATAAACCCTGAAGTCTGTAAATGTCTTTGGCTTTAAGAGTCCCTGGATTTAAGAGCCTTAGCACTGTGCCAGACAGGAAGAACACGCTCCAGCCACACTCCCTGTTCTATTCATGGACATCAGGATCAGACGGCTGCTCCTGAATTCTGCGGGCGTGCAAATATCACCTGCTCACTTTCAGGTTCTCCTGGTAGGCATCATTAGAGGATGAAGTGACATTGGTAACTCGTGACAGATCACTTGGCCTCTTTTTCTCACAATACCCCTATTGTCAATCATTTTTGATCATCTGAGAGGTGGACAGTGCTAACATTAGTGATTGACAGCAAAGAATAACCAGCAAACCATATTTCTCTTTCCACAAATACTGGACATCAATGAGTGACAGACAACTAGTTGTCAAGACTAGTTACAGCACATTGTGTATGTATTAAACATTCTCTCTAAATTTGGTTGAGTCCTGAAAAGTTACTTCAGATATAGAATGAGATTGTCAATCTCTTTTATTGCTGAACAGAGTGTGAACAAAAACGTTTTTAGCACTCCATATTTGACTGATATCTGTATTCTGCTGCTATTTGGACAGTTTTCTTAGACCTTTTTCTGTCTTTCGCTTTATGAACCTTGCATTGGAAACCAGCCACTTTTACACTTATTTCCAGAAAATCTTTATTATTCATTGTGCCCAATAAAGTTGTAAAATCTCAGAAGCCTAGAATAGACCTGGCTGAAGACAAATATATAATTATTGTAATTAGAATATAATTCATGCCAAATAAAACTTTTTTCCCTGTTTTGTCAAGCCAACATTCCCTTTTTCCTCTTTTTACGTCAAGTAATTTTGCTGAATCGCTTGCTAACTAGCCACTTAATATAATGACAAGAAATAGAATATTTTGTCCTGGCTGACTGAAAGAAATTGTTTTTAATTATTTAAGTTTGTGAAAATTACTTCTCCCGCAAAAATATTTAACATCAGTTAATAATATCTGCTTAATTTTGAGCACATTTTTTTGAGAAAAGCTTTTGACTAATTCACATATTTAACATTTAAATAATTTCTTTCCATTACTTATAGATGATTAGAGAATTATTTCTCTAGAGCTGAAGTAACCGTGATGCACTTTTATTACTAGTTTGGTTTTGCTGGTGTAACTGAATCCAGTGAAAGGTCTCTAGAGGTCAATGAGCTACTTCACTCTTCACAGGAAGCATGTCAGGGTCATTTTTTTTTTTTTTTTTGTCAGTTTTGTGTCTTTTCATTTTATGGGGGCAGCTGCAAAGTCACAAATAATTTTGGCTCCAGTACTACTGAGCCAGTTATTACATGTCAAATCAAATGATATTTTATTTATTTTTATGTTTTTGAAAGAAGTCTAATACTCAACAAGGCTGCATTTATTTGATCAAAACACAGTAAAACAGTGAAATATTATTTAAATTTAAAATAACTTTTTATAATAATATATTTTAAATGGTCAATTATTCCTGTAATGACAAAGCTGAATTTTCAGCATCATTACTCCAGTCTTCAGAGTCACATGATACTTCAGAAATCATTCTGATATGCTGATTTGGTGCTCAAGATTTATTTATAATTTTTTTCTATTTTTTTTATGTGTTTGTTGTTTATTTAGTGTCACATGATACTTCAGAAATCATTCTGATATGCTGATTTGGTGCTCAAGCAATATTTCTAATTATTATCAATGTTTATAATGGCTTTGCTGCTTAATACTCTGATACATCTTTTTTTTTCAACTGAAATCACAGATTGCTAATGCTATTGACAAACTCATAAAAATGTCATACAGCCATCAGAAAGAGGTGGTAATACACCTCAGATCTGAATAATGAGGGCTGTCAACTGCAGAGATGAGCTGTTTATTCGAGCACAGAACTAGGTGTTAAAACTATCCACTGCTGACCACTTGAGCAGAACATTTACCATGTTGTACAAGCGACAATTACAGTTTACTGATGTAATATAATCAATTTGCTTCACTCACTGACAGTGTCCACCCTCACCTTCCTGTAATTTAGTACTAGTTAAATGTGCACTAAGCGATTTTTGCCAAACTATGTCGATATTTGAAAGCACCAAAACAAACACGCCCATTCCCCAATAAGACATCACCCCTATTTTGATAACTCCGCCCCACACGTACGTTCACAACCCTGACATCGATGATGGTGGAAATTTGCTATGCCTGCCTGCAGCAGCATATTCAAGCAAAAGCCAAAACAGAATCGTTGTGTGAAAAAGCAAAATCAGCGTAGCTCACTCATCAAGAAGAAACAAAGCAACCTCAGCATCTGATTCCAGACCTTCCCGCTCCTTGAGTTCTCTCCACCGCTGGAAAGCTGCTCCAATATTTACACGGGTCCTACCTCTTGCTTGATCATAACCCTTCTTTTTAATGTTTTGATCCTCCAAAATTTTCCTTTTTTTTCATCTGCCATCTCTCGCTATCTATAGTCGATTTGCCATTATCCATCCTGTGCACTCACTGAGCGCTCTCTTCTCATTACTAGACACGCCCCTTACTGCTGATTGGCTGCATGGTTGTTTTGGGACTCTGTCCGACACTGTGGTCAAAAGCGTTTTTCAAAAATCGCTTGGTGCACCTTTAAGCCACAGATAGTCTTTATGCTTGGCGTGAGCAAGCATATACATCCCACAGCCTGTGTAAATCTCATCTTAGCTCTTCAGTTTTTGACTAATTGCGCTCATTAACAGAATCATAACCTCTACCTGCTGATTAGCAAGCTGCTTTGTAGATCCTGTAGAGGAAACAGACCTCTAACAAGCAAGCAAGAGCATTAAGGCAATCGCTCCAGCCCACCGTTTTCAGACCAGACACTGCGTGCCATTTAGTTTTGTCCCTGTCTCCTGACAATTACCAGTGTGCCTGAGAATCCTGGAGAGAGTTCTCTCTGAACTATCTGTGTAAATGTGGTAAAAGTGGGGTGAGGGGCCACTAAAGTGGAAAGTGGAAAGCCTTAAAGTTTCACAACAGATCAGGGCCCAGATGTGTAATAGGCCTACGCTATGCCTCAAAGTACTGTACTGTAGGATATCTGTTTGAAAGTGATAAATAAGTTTGTGGAGAATAGTATGTGGACTTTGTAAATTTTTCACTTTTTGTGTTTTTGTAAAGCCATTTTTAAGGGATAGTTCACCAAAAAAAAAGAAACACCTTCTTTGGACTACGAATGGTATTATTTTGAAGAATAACTGATGTGCTACTATTCAAAAGTTTGGGGTCGGTAGGATTTTTAAAAAATGTATTTTTCAAGAAGTTTCTTATGCTTACCAAGGCTGCATTTATTTGATCAAAAATACAGTAAAACATATTGTTACATTTTAAAATAACTGTAATCATGTGATTGCAAATCTGAATTTTCATTAGTCATAACGCCAATCATCAGTCACATGAACATAGACGGCCATTATGCAAATTTGTTACCCCGTGACGTGTAGCAATCACGAATCATGGAATCAAATGACTGACGATTCGATTATGCTGTTCAGAGTTGATATTGGGAGACCATAACTGTTTTTATCGTGCACTCTATACTTTACAACAGTGCAGATCATTTACATTAAAATGAATTTATTTTTCGTGCTGCATGAAAAGGCAATATTCAAAATTGCATAATGGGGCACTTTGAATATATATTGTGTGTATATATATATATATATATATATATATATATATATATATATATATATATATATTTGTGCCATCCATTGTAATGGCGTAAGCGCTCTCCCTTTATAATCACTAAAAGCTGTCACTCATATTAGTTCATCGCGATTTTACAAAGTTACGTTATAATAAATTGTTTTCTACGCTGAATCACTTATTTAAATCACATCTACAATTTGTTATAATGAGATGATTTGTTCTAAAAATCGATTAAAATATGTGATGATTCAAATCAATTGAGATGCCAAACAAATCGCGATACAATTGGAGTAGGAGTTTATATGAATCTATCTCTGAAGGGAACTGCCTGTCTTTATAAGGGTTTATTTGGTCTGTCTTTAGAAAAGTGTAGATGGTATTTTCCTTTCAACTTGCTGATTATAAGCAGCTCTGCTTTGTTTACAGTGGTAACCAAGGAAACACTGTATCTCTGCTGTTCATAAGCGCCACCTGCTGTCAGAGAGTGAATCTGCGTCTCGTTCAGCTCGTCTGCTGTTTCGTTCAGATATGTTTTATGCAGTATAGTTTCACAAAACTTAAGTTAGACCATTCTGTTTTTGCTTCAAATTTCAAAATTACACAGTCTAATTAAGATTAAAAACTACTCATGCTGAATGTATGCTGCATCTTTGTTTGGATCATGATTAAAATCCAGTGGTTGCCTCTCATTTTAAATGGAAAGAGCACAGACAAAGCCTTAGTTTGTTCATATTCAGAGATTTCTTTTATTTGTGTAACTTGGGGTTTATTTAAAAATTTCAATTTAGTTTTGTTATATTTCAATTTCACAAAGAAATGTGCAGCAATAGCCTAATAAAATGGCACCTTTTCATTTACTGTATAATGTCAATCTAATTTTGTAAAAAAAAAAAAAAAAAAAAAAAATTGTGAAAAAATACACCAATCATTGTGACTCGAATCATGAGTTGAGTGAATCGTTACATCCCTACTGGAAAGTATTCAGATCTTCACCTTTATTGTTAATTATGAAATGATCTCCCTCTCTACCTGTGTCTTCTCTGTTTCCATTAGGAATTTACCTGTTTGATATGACCTACATTGACTCCGCCTACCCTGCTTCTGATAGCATCATCGAGACTGAGCAAAGAACCAATCAGATGAACAATCTACTGCGCATCATCTCTGATCTGCAGGTGTCCTGTAAATATGGTTAGTTGCTTCCAAAAACATATTCATTTTCATTTGATTATATACGTGATTATGGAAATACCATATAGTTTTTGCATTTCATCTTTCTTTTTTACTATTATGTAATGTTCAGATCTCATTAAAGGGAAAAAAAAGGAAATCTAAATAGAAACAATATAAACAGTAAACCTGCACGCAGTGTACTGATGTGAGAATTTAAGTTGCATCTCCACATTTTTTCACCCCACAGATCATTTGGTCATGTTACCACACGTGCAGAAGTATTTGATGTCAGTGCGCTACATCGAGGAGCTCCAAAAGTTTGTGGAGGATGACAATTACACGTAAGTTCCCCAAACATGTTGTAATGCTCAGTAGCCTTTATTTAGCTGAAATGATTGTTTTGGGTGATTTTAGCTTTGCGTTTTGCCCTGCAATTTATTGCATTTAATAAACGTCTATGCCAGCTTTCACTTTAAACTACCTACATCTGTAAGACCCCCATAAACTGAGACCTTCCCTTGTTTTAACACTTCATTTTGCACAGCTGCCTTTGGTATTTATCAAAACTTGTGCTCTCTGTGGACTTTATGTCTTCTTGGTTTGGCTGCATGGCCCACAGGCCAACCAAACACCTAATTTACTGGCCACAGCTGTACCAGCTTGGCATTACTTTATGCTACAATATAATCCCTATTTCCTTTACCTCAGGCTTCATTAACATGTGAAGCCTATAATGTATTTTCCTAGTACAATATTATATAATTTGGTTTTCTGAAAAACTGGGTCAGACATGTGGTAAGGTATGACAAATTAATGTTATAAATGATATTTCGAAAACAGAATTTTAGAAGTATCATTTTTGAAATGCTTTGATGTTACATGCTACGCATGTTATGTATTATGCATACATGTGGCTGGCTGTCTGCCTCTACAAAGACAAGCATAGCACTGATGTTTTCATCATCGTTAAATGAGTTTTCTCTGTTTCCTCCGGAGCTTTCTTCATGCCTTCTGTGTGGTCCTGTCTGTCTGTCTCACATAAAGGGCAGGTGGTTTTATTGCAGTCCAATTTCTTGCCGTCTAGACACTTATAAACGCAACATCAGGAATTGCAAAACTCTGGTTGCCCATATTTCCACTTTTTCCATGTGGATATGTCAAAGTTAGTTTTCAGTAAAGGTGTTGACTGTTGGCTTTCAAGTAGTGTATATACAGTAGGTGGCCAACCAGAGTGTGCTTTCTACCGCCACGAGCACCGCCGTCGCCGCGTCTGCAAAGTGCATTTGCAGCTTTTGACCACTGAGTGGCGCTTTAACCAAAAGTTTTCAAACAAACGCATCAAAGCACATTTTCGCAAATAGCTGTCAGCTTTGCCTGGCTGGTGTGTTACATTTGATGGCTGCAGGCAGAGGAAAATGAAAGAAAAACACTGTAGTAAAAATATTTAATATTCACAGATGAAACTTTAGTAGTCTACTTAGTAAGTTATGTTCGTTTCTTAGAACAAATAAAACAGAATAAAACAGGCACATACTTTGTTATTCGTTACCTGTCATTTATTTTGACAGATAACTACTTGGGAAAAAGATGTCTGTACACTGATTAAAAAAATGTTGCCTGTTTTATAAATTATTTCCATTATTTTAGTAAAACGTGAGGCACTGAATAATTTCGCCCCCATTATTTATGCCAAACTAAAACAAGAAATGAATAAATTAAACCTGGCCACGATTTAGCTAAATCATTAAAGCTGAAAAGAATGGACGGATTAATAAAATGTCCTCACGTTTAAACTCAAGTTCTCTCGTTATAATCAACAAAGTGCACACGATGTAAAAAAAAGAGCTTCATTACTTGATCATTAATTGACAACTTCAGTGATTTTAAAGGGAGCCTTCTTTACTTGCTTTCATACACTTTAATTAAAACTAAAAAAAAATGCAGATGCATTTAAATGCAGGAGTGTATTCTATTCTTTAAAATATCAGAGTGCAAGATTTGCCCAGGGCGCATGATGCTGAGTGTGACGCACAACATTTATTCTTATTTGTCTACATATTTTTTCTTCATTACAAATCTTTTTTGGTTTTATTTTGTATCATTGCATGTAAAAAAATAATTAATTTTGTTTTTAATGTGTATGATGTGTGTGTGAATTCTATTTAGTTGTCTGTATAATTTAATAATTATTTGTACAATAATATCTAACTTAACCTGCTTTGTATCTTTACTTTTTGTTTGTGAGTTTTATTGTAAAGATTAAAATCAACGAATTGGAGCGGCATCAGCCGTTAGATCATTTTAAAATGTCAAATAGCCTTTAATTTACAGGTTATAACTGCATCTGTGCAGTGAGTTGTGTGAGTTTTGTTTTTTTTTTTTTTTCCATACTGTAACCTAAAAGAAATGTGCTCTTTTACTATTCATATTCAAGCGCTTGTGCAGAAAATTATTGATGCGCATGCATGACAGGGAAGCACCCTCGCAATCATTTTTTTCTTCTTTTTTTCCCTTTTTTCCTGATAATATATCTAAAGAAATCTTGAAATGTCTACTTTTAAACAAACCATTTCAAAACGAAAGCAAATACTCCCTGATTATGCGCATCCTGTGGAGATGAGAGTCAGCACCGTGAATTTCATCTTGCAGCCGACAAGAAAACATTAGTTTATTAATAAAAAATTAAAATTAGATTAAATCTAAAATTAAAATCTAATTTTTCACAATTATTAGGCTACTTCTGCCTGTGCTTTGTGGCAAACTTAATGTGTGTGCTTGAGCATGGAATATATTAAGGCTTATTAATGATTAGACTGTGTTAATTTAATATAAACGTGCGATTAGTTGAATAATGTCTTAAATGAATGACTACTAGTAACTAGAAAAATCTTACGTGGGGGGCAGACCTATTAAATACCCTCTAGACATCTCTGTTAAAATTTTTAAAGCATTTAATACACATTTGCATAAATTCTGCTTTCAGAACGATCTGTAACGGAGAGATGCCTTAACATAGATTTTTTCCTCTGAAACACAAAAACGAAAATTAAAATAAAATTAATATTTTATGTTTTGAGAATGGTCAACCCTTCTCCATTCTACAGATATTGTTGCTTCTGGTTTGTGCATTGTGAATCACAGGAAGTCTACAAAATGTTGTCTCAATATATTTTTAATGTCGGTATATATTTTTACATTTGTATTGCCAAAACAACTGCAGCATTGCTGCGTACAATTAAAACTGAAAATAGTACAAAGCAGCATAGGCTGTAGGCCTACATTAAGTACAAATGTCTTACTCTCTTTGGGAGATGCGCGTCTCTTTCGCCAGTTTCTTTGTCTCTCTCTCTCAGAAGCGCCTCACCTCTCCTGCGATAAAACAAAAACCTATTATATTGCATGTAATACTCTTTAGGCTTATGCAGTTGCAAAAATTGCAAAAGCCAAACCCAACGAGGCATGACAACACTTTGCCTAAACCTGCTCTGCAAGTTTGAAACCCTCATAAGACACTGTCCGTATGAAAGAGCAAGAGATTCACACCTTTATTTTTCAACCCCCACAAACTATACAGAACTACCCCCAAACCCCATCCCCCTCCAGCTGGACTGAATTTGGAAAGTCTTTTCCCATAAGAGAGTTGAATAATTGAATTTCAAAAGGACATTATATATAAACATAATGAAATACTGATGAATACTGTGAGAGAAACTTACTAAGTTTAAACCACGTGGTCAGAAATATGATGTATTTATATGATATTTTATTGACTATAACCCTGTCACAACCCCACAGATTATCATTGAAGATTGAACCTGGGAACAGCTCACCTCGTCTGGTATCTTCCAAAGAAGACATTGGAGGTAAAGTTTTTATCCCTTCATCCTTTCGGTTTACTTTTCTCAAAAACTCCTCCTCAAAACTCTTACAAATACTTTTTCTACTTTTTTTTTTCTTTTTGGAGATAAGGATTCGCTTCGCACCTCCAGCCCTTAGAGCCAATCCTTATTTCTTTTTACTCTTGTTAATAGTTTTTATTTTTTTTTTTTTCTTTAATTCGGCTAAAGTACCTCAGCTGTACCTGACTGGGGAGGTGCTGCTATTCTGCATGGACTGCAGTATGTCTGGTTAGAGGGATTCCGCAGATGTGAAAGCTGGAGGGGCAATGAAAGAGTGGGACTCATGTAACCTAGCATTTTCAGGGTGCTGATGATCAGCCCCTCAGACGCTTGTTTAAACAGGCAAACTTTTCTTCAATTATTCCATGAGCTTAGTCTTCTCAGTCTGGCAGATAAAATCCACCTGCCATCAGTGAGTTGCTCTGTTGGAACCTTTCCGGATCATTGTGGTCTTTGGTAACTTTCAGAAAGAACTTTGTAGGTTTAAGTTAACTATTGACTTGAAATGCAAAAGGTTTATTTTCTCCTTTTCATGCAAACATTGACGTTTGTAGCCATGGTTCTTTCAAAGTATACATAAACATCCAAAATATAAAAGTTGTGTGTAAAAACACATGCGGAGTGAGTAAAATATATCTGTGCTCTTTTTACTACTACAAAAAAAAGTTATTACTTTATTACATTATTAATTAGTAAATTAGAAATAAATAAACCACTAATATCCCAGTTAACAAGAATGACATGTTTTAACATTCATTGTGCAAGTGTTGTTTTCAACATTTTTTTTTTTTTTTTTTTTGTGTGGTAATGACACAAATTTTACTCATGGATGAATGCTGGAGCAGTATAGAGTAGAAATAGGTTTTAAAAGTGTGTTTGGCTCTTGTACCTCAAGACAAGAATCTGAAGTTAATGGAGAGTTGGGATGAGATCATGGTGTATGTCAGTTCCTCTTACGAGAGGCCGAGCATTTAGGATACTTCCTATTTCTGACTATCAGATGGTTGAGTGGGAAATTGAACTGCATTGAGCATTTTATTGTTGTAACAGCTGTGGCAGAAATGGACAAACTCGTGGAGACATCTAGGTGGAGATTGGTTATGGTTATTATTATTATTATTTATTTATTTTATTTTTTTTGCAGTTTTTCTGTGTAAAGTAAGTTGTATGATGACATCATTGCTCTTTCTCATAGACACAGAAATCATTATTAAAATTAAGGTATATTTTTAAAAAGTTTAATTCACTGGAATTGTTTACATAAAATCCTCCTTCACATATTTAACTTTTTTTCCCTTTTTTTTATTTTACAGTGTATGATGTGACAGTGTTTCTAAAACTACGCATGCAATTTAAAATACTCTTTGGGAGACAATTCCAGGTTGAATTTTTATTCTAATATTTGCAATATTTTATTTTACGTAAATTTATTTTATTGTTTTATTCTATTATTCCCACACTATACATTGTGTGTATTAAAACCATGTGAAACAGAATACACTAGCATCAGGTGATTATTTATAATTGCATTCATGCATTTTTGATTACATATCTTAGCTAATTTAAGTAATGCAAAATGTAGAGTCAGCTGCTCATTATCTTAAAATAGCCCCTGACAGGGTAATTGGGACACCGTCCCAATAAAATCAATGAATCACATACTATAAAGGCTAATATCTAAAACATTTATTTGAGATTTCACTTGCTTAGATTACATTTGATCTGATTATGCAGATCACTTAATTGTATTTCACATTAATTTGAATACAAAACTAATAACAATTTGAAAAAAAAAAAATAAACTAGAATGTTTTCATAGTTCCATATAAATTAGTTATCATTGCAATGCTTTGCTGATAACTGTGTAAATATCCTTTGCTACATTTCATAAGATATTCGTGCTGGTATTGTCCATTTACACTCTTGAGGGGAAGTCTCTGCTGGGCACTAAACTAGATGTTTTCCTGGCACAGATATCTAGTGTTTGAAAGGCCTCTAATGTTGCAATCTTTACAGGCATCACTTAGTCGCTTCCGATTGTTAGTTGGGAAGAAAGTCTGTTTTCATTTAGGTAAGGGCTCTTCTTACCCATTATGAGACTTATTAACCTACTATAAAAGAAAGCAGGGAATGTCATGATGAACATACTCCTAATAATCAATAAAAGCCATTTCCAGCATTGCCACACATCCCCCTCTGGTTTGATTTTACTGTGGAAAAGGCCTATAAACCTGACTGCAGGGAACATTTATTCATTTTTTTGCTACTTTAGAGTGGTCTTCTTGTTTACCGGGCTGGTAATACTGTGGCTGGGTTGAGAAACTCAGCCATCCTCTTTGATACAATGCCTAACTTTCTGCTGTGGAACTATGGGACTGTTTTCAAATGTTAGCCTTCTGAGAGCCAGAGCTTTGCTAATTATCCACATGCAGCTTTAATAGGTGCTAGCAAGCATTTTATGGTTGTTTGTGTTGAACAGGACAGGAATGGGCTTTACAAAATGCAGCTACAGTTTACATATAACTGTTTCAATAAGCAGGAGATCTAAGGCCATTAAATATAGACAGTGTGTGAGTTTGTGTACTGCATTAACTTGTTGTGTCATAAGTGTTTTTAGAAGTATAAATGTGTGTTTTGTTGTGTGTGTGTGTGTGTGTGTGTGTGTGTGTGTGTGTACAGGACCCTCAGAAGAGTCTGTCTCAGTGCGGTATAACAGACGGCCAACCTGTCCTGATACATCAGTGGTTGCCCACCTTCCAACACCACCTCCTGCCCGACACAGGAAGAGCCACAGTCTGGGGAATAAGTAAGAATCACACTACACCATGAGAAAATTTCACCAATCAGTGCACTTCTTTTCCAGAAGGGATTACATTGCCTAATCGGACTGGCTGTCCTTGTGTTTCAATTCTGTCATCTCTTCTTAGTATGTGTCAGTATGGTGTGGTGGAGACTAAAAGTGTGACATTCCCTGCAAAAGAAAAGGCTCGACACCTACTGGACGACAGCTTCTTAGAGTCTCACAGTCCTGTCAGAAACCACACACATGATTCAGTATTTACCAACGGCGTCTCACTTGGTACTGTACTTTATTCCTATTGTACACACTCTCATTTCTCAGTCTTTGTCCCTGGTGTTCTCTTGCCAGCATAAACTATGACTGCTGTGTTGCAACTGTGTTTGTATTTATGATTTTTCACCACTAGAGGACAGTAGTGTCCCTGGTGTTCTCTTGCCAGCATGAACTATGACTGCTGTGTTGCAACTGTGTTTGTTTGTCATCTTAACCATTGTGTTTGTATTTATGATTTTTCACCACTAGAGGACAGTAGTAGGACAGGTGATTCTTGACCTTCATCTTTTCTCTGTCCATCTGCAGGCAGTAGAGAGAGCTCTTTTAGTGATGAATTATCAAGTACCGTTGAGAGGTAAGGCAAATTCTACATCATTATTATAAATTAGAATAGAATAAGAATATAATTTTATTTTTATATGGCTCAATATATAGCCATACAAATGAAAAACACATTCCTCTTCCATTTCACTTTTAGAGGCCGTATGTACGCGACACTTGGTCCAAACTGGCGAGTCCCAATCTGTAACTCTCCCAGAAGCAGAAGTTATATTTATAGGTAGGAATATACATATCACGTACATATACATATATACGTACATATCCTCATCACATACTTGAGCTGTTCTGCTGTGGGACATGTTAATTTCTGTAGGAAATAATGATTGTCTCACTTCCTTATCAGCACCCCAGGGGCAGTTTCCAGCTATGAATGCAGTTCTCTGAGCAGTATATCCATTGAAGGGCCCCTGCGAAGAAAGACACTGATGAAGGAGGGTAAAAAACCCACTGTAAGTCTGCAGTCAAAATTACCTGTAAAATTTCAAATGCTGAACATGGCCCTCTAATTTTACCCTGTAGCCCAGTTATGATCAACAAGTTAATGTCGATGAATTTATTAGATTAGATATGACTTCGTACATCACTTAGATTTTATCTAGATGTGTTTGTGGTTTGTTTAAGTATTTTATACTGTTACTGTTTATTGTTGATTTTTGTGATTTAATGTTATAGTTAATTAATGTATTTGTCTAGATTTTACAGAGGTAAAAAAGGTCTTGCCCAAATGGCAATGGCAATTTTCCTTTAATTACCTTTGATTACAATACATCTCTTACACATTATTTGTTCTTTGTTGTTTCTTTAGTATGGAGAATCTCACAGAACACCCTACAAATAAGCACTTCAAACAGTGCACAGTATTCTTAGGCAGACTGTACTGTGAAAACTGGTTACTTAATAAGGAATTATGCCTCCTGAAAGTTTCTGATGAACTGTAAAGGGTGTGTCAACAAGCCAAAACAAGGTCTTGCCACAATTTGATAATGGCAGTAATGCATTAAATAGTTTACAAAGAGTTTTACATTGTTAGAAAAGATTTCTTTCTAATAAATGCAGTTCTTTTGAAAATTCTATGTAAAACCAAGGTTAAAATCTGTACTAGCAGCCTGCATATTTGGCTGAAAGGTCATGTCACACTGAAGTGGAGTAATGGCTGCTGAGCTTTGCATCACAGGAATAATTTCAATTTAAAATATATTCTAAACCGGTTGTTATGTAAATTTAATAAATGACAATCAAACAATAAAAATGAATCAATACAGTGACTCTGACTATTTTAATTGTAAAAGACATTACATGCTGTTATGATACTTTTGCAGAATGAGTCTTTAGTTAAAGTATTCTAAATGTGTAATCATTACAGCTGAAAACCATTTGTACTACTGCTTAATTTTCATCTTCATTGTTCAGACTAAATCAATGTGAGGCGCATTAATAAAGAAATAAAGATGAATATACAGTCCATAGAATAGTCATGCCTGTTTGAGCTTTTAGAGAAGAGCCTTTAATAAAGATTTACTTTAATTTTCTCTCATCATTCTCATCTGATTGTCCTGTCTGGCTCCATTCTCATCTATTTTGGTTCTAAAGCTCTAAGAGCAAATGAGCGAAGACATGTAAGTGATGAATTATTCTCTCAATTCGATGTGAAAACAAAGAGATTTTCTTATGAAGTGCCAAAATAAAAGACTACAAATAATAATGAAAAAATCTAAAGTGTAGCCTATTATTATGCTAATCAAAACAATTTCATTATTTAAACCCGAACTAATTGAATTCATTTGAGGAGGGACTATGGAAAGTTTGATGGAAAGTCATTATTTTATTTACACACTTCAGCTGTTGTTTACTCTTTTAAATTCAAACTTGAATAAAGTTTACTTAACTCTTTGTAATTGTGCTTTTTGTCTTAATATAAATCCAGGCCATGTAAAAAGATCACGCTCACAGGTTGGATGGTGGTTCTGCCAGACAATCCTGAACATTCAAACATTTTCCAGCTTACTGATCCTGAAAGAGGTACTGTTTCTGACATCTGTGTACAGCTCGTGCATGAACATGTAATGGATGTGACTTAAAATATAATTCTTTACAAATATAACCTGTTTCATGCGCTGTTAAACTAGCTACAAAACAATATTTATGGCTGTTTTTTTATTCATTTGCTTCATACTAAATACAAATGTTAGTCGAAAAGTGCTTTTGTTGAGTTGAAAGCATCTGGACTTGGCTATCCAAATAGCTTCAGCAGTTTTCTCATTTTGGAAAATGCTGTAATGAAGAGCCTCTCCGAATGATTTTCCATCAGTAGAACTTGACTTTCTTGATGTTTACAGGCATTTCACGATCAGAAAAGATTTCATTAATTGTGTGATTAAGGTTAATGTAAAGCTGTCATCAACTGTCACTGCAATGTCATACCACTCCCTGACTGAAAATATGAATTAGAAACTTTTGGAGTACTTGAACTTAGTATGGCATTGTAAGAAGCAGGCAGGGGACAGGCATCTCAAAATCCTTCAATGTTGATGGTTTCAGTGATGAAAGAAAACTGGAGCATTTTGACAGATCATCTAAAAGAGATCCTGACACTCACAGAATGGCTTTTTTTCTGTCAGCTGTTATGTTTTCTGTTTTGTCATTGAACTTCTTTGCTGTTTAAATGAAGAGCAAAATGTTCTATAATATCTCTGTCACACTACATTGACTTTGATTGTGTTTTCACCGTTCCAACTCAGTTCGTTTGTTGTTATGGTTATTGATTTGACTTCATCATTAGTTTCAGGTGTCCTGTTAATTACCCGTTTGGTCTGTGTATTTAAGTTCCTGTCTGTTCTGTTTGCATTTGTTGGGTATCGTTAATGTTACATGTGTCTCCAACCTCTCATTGTGTGGATTTACTTGTGGATGTATTAAAGACTGTTTATCATCTTCTTCATCTTTGTGCGTGTTCATCGACACAGTATTGTGACAATCACGATTAATTTCCAGCAAATAGTTTGAGTCAAACTCCATAATCTCATTTTCTTGATGTGGATTCATTTGGTTCTTGATGTGTATATATTATTGTGTTTTAATGTGGTATTATACTGTAGGGTTGGTTTGTTTGTAGATTTTTATTTTTATCATAAAAAATTAGTTATTGCCAAATAGACTCGTTTCTAAATAGTTTTTATTCAGCAAATTACTTTTTGGTTTTATATGTCGGAAGATTTGATTTGTATAATAACTTTATGGTTAAATTGGTTTAATCTGTGGTGCAGGTAATGTTTACAAGTTCCAGACTGGATCACGTTTCTCTGCGATTATCTGGCACCGACATTTAGCCGAGGCGTGCAGGAGTACAAGACCACAAGTAAGTATACAGTATACTGAAACAAAAATTCTCAAATTAAGAATTATGTGTAATTAACAGGAATATGAAGGAATGTCACATTTGTTTTCTGCAGATACCAGCAAACCTCATGTCCTTTGAATAGCTGCTTTTCGGGAAACAGAATACAAATGAAGGGAATGAACCTAATGGAGAGAGAGAGTTTATCCGATGGGGTCGGCATGTTAGACCTAACATAGTTGAAAATGTGGGAGCTGTATCTGTTGAAAAAGTCTAAAGTTCATTCAGAGATTGTAGACACAGCTGTATTGAGAGGATGGCCTTGTGCTTTGAGATCAGTGGTAACACTTTACAATAAGGTTCAATTTGTTAATATGAGTTAAAGGAATAGTTCACTCAGAAATAAAACACACCCTCAGGCCATCCAAGATGTACAGTAGATCAGTTTGTTTCTTCATCAGAACAGATTTGGAGAAATTTATCATTACATTACTTGCTCATCAGTGGGTCCTCTGTAGTTAAAGTGTGTTGCTTTTTGCCAAAATACCAGTCCATAATCCATAATTAAATTAAATTACATTTTAAATTAAATTTATGCATTTAGCAGACGCTTTTATCCAAAGCAGTGCATTCGGGCTATCAATTGTTACCTATCATGTGTTCCCGGGGAATCGAACCCCCAACCTTGCGCTTGTTAACGCAATGCTCTACCACTTGAGCTACAGGAGCATAATAACCAGTGCTGTCAAATGATTAATCGCGATTAATCGCATCCAAAATAAAAGTTTTTGTTTACATAATATATGAGTGTGTACTGTGTTCATTTATTATGTTTATATAAATATGCACACACACAGTATGTATTTTGAAAATATTTACATGTATATACATTTATATATTTATATTATTATATTTTATATTATAGATAAATATATTTAATATATAAACAGCATATTTTTCTTAAATATACACATGTGTGTTTGTATTTATATATACATAATAAATAAACACAGTACACATATATTATGTAAAAAGAAAAAAAAAAAAAAAAAAATATATATATGCGATATATAGGATGCGATTAATCACGATTAATTATTTGACAGCACTAATAATAATGCTTTCTTGATCTGAGTGTATTTCTCTTCTAATTCAGACTTTTTCACTTGATAAAAGCAGTATCATAGATAGAGGACTCATATTTTAGCTGGAAGCAAGTTTAAAGTTGGTTTGAAGTTACCGTAATAATGATGAATTTGTTTATTAATGCATTACGACCACTTTTATAGCATTTAGTAAGTTAATGTTTCTTTATAAGTATTCTAATGTTAATCCTGTTTACATCTGTTCACAATACATTCATGTTAATTTATACAATGATATATAACTGATGTCAACAAACTGAAGCCTTGTTGTTAGTTTTATCTGACAAACCTAAAGGTACATGTGAAATATGTTGTAAATGACATGTAGAAAATAATATTGTCCAATAGATGTCTTCATGTGATTAAGTGCCAAAATTATGACTTTTGTATTGTTAAATCTTCTAGAATTGCATTCAGTTAATCTTATATGTTAAGAGTGCAAAAGTGAAAACATTAAACCCCTGGATAATGGGCAGGGGAACATAACCGGTCTAACAGCCCTCCATGAGAGAAGCCAAAAAAAAAAAGAGACAAACAATAATACACTGTAGAGACATCACAACTGTCTCATTCTCTTATGAGTAAAATAAAGATAAGAAATTACGAGCACATTACCTGGTGAAACTATTGCTCAGAAAACTGTGAACAATGAATTTATAACATTAAAGGGATACTCCACCCCAAAATGAAAATTTTGTCATTAATCACTTACCCCCATGTCGTTCCAAACCCATAAAAGCTTAGTTCAACTTCGAAACACAATTTAAGATATTTTGGATGAAAACCGGGAGGCCTGTGACTGTCCCATAGACTGCCATGTAAATAACACTGTCAAGGTCCATAAAAGGTATGAAAGTCGTTGTCAGAATACTCATCTGCCATCAGATGTGCAATCTGGGTTATATGAAGTGACGGAAACACTTTTTGTAAGCGAAGAAAACAAAAATAATGGCTTTATTCAATAATTCCTTTGTCAACGGTCTCCTCTGTGTCTCTCCATATCACCGTATGCTGTGTATGCTCTTCTGTGTATCATCCACGCCACAAGGATGCGCTGTTTCTACGTGTATTTAGCTTTGATTTGAAAGAAAACAGTGCATCCTTGTGGCGCGGATGATACTTTCATACCTTTTATGGACCTTAACACTGTTATTTACTTGACAGTAGTCACAGGCCCTCCTGGTTTTCATCCAAAATATCTTAAATTGTGTTTCAAAGATGAACGAAGCTTTTACAGGTTTGGAACGACATGGGGGTAAGTGATTAATGACAAAATTTTCATTTTGGGGTGGAGTATCCCTTTAAGGCATATAAAGGGAAATTTGTTACGTAAAAGGAATTGCACATAATCACAATAGTGGCATTTAAATGGCAAATGTGAATCATTAAACATGTAATGTCACACGGGTATCAGGAAATAAGTGCCAATATTAATGTGGTGTAGTTCAACTCAAACTTCTGTAGTGTATTTACTTGTGGACAAAATATGACTGATGTCTGATTGTCTGTCTTGGGCAGGACCCAAAAGGGTAGTTACGGATGCTGATTAGGTTTTATAGAAATAATGTTGTAAAATGTACATTTAAATGTGAAGGGAAGCAACTGTCTTCTGGTTAGAGCCTATGATGGGTTGAATTATGTACATGTATAATGTATTCTTTGGAGAAAAAACTGTTTTAGCGGATGTTTAGTATTCACATCTAATTCATTATTGTATTTTTATTTTTTTGTTATTCTTTCTTTATTTAAATGGAATACATCAAAAGGCCTGTATTAATTGTAAATAACATTGCAAAGTCTAGGAGTTCACATATATTTCCATCACCTGCTTATGACTGAGTTTGAATGTTCTGTTCGGTTCTCACAATGTGATGTCACTGAATCTTTATATGGTCAATAATGAGCCTATAGACCTTTTACTAACTCAGTACTTTTGTGTTTGGTGTTTTGTCTTTATGGAAATATATGCTTAATGAGAAAAATCGGTATGGTTATTTATTTTACACTTACATGCTATATGACATAATCCTGTAATATCTAAGATATTAATTATATATTTAATTATATATGATATATGCATTTCCTTTTTAGAAATCACATTACATTAATATTCATTCTAATCTCATCTGAACACATTCTACTCTTATAATGTATTAAATCCATTAAGAAAAATTCTGTTTCCCCCAAGATCAACTTAGAAAATGTAGTTTTGAAACAAGAAAAAAATATTGCCCTGCTTCATAGGCGTAAAACAGTATGTTAAATGTACAGTAGTATTATGTCTGAATTTAGTATTCTTAAAACGGTATGCAAAAGGACCCAGATGACCAACTGTACTGCTACTGGAAAGATTCTCAAGCACGTATCCAGTGAACTCTTTTCTATCCCATGATGCTACAGGAGAGGGGTTGGCAGAGAAGAGATGAAAATGACACTGTGGGTAACTCTGGTAGTGGAGTGTTCTGCTAGGAGGTGTCCAGTGAATCCCTTCGGGGAGTCCAAGTATGCAGCCTTTGTCTTACCAAGTGAATGTATTCTGTTTGTTTGTTTTAACAGTAAGAAGTTTTTTTTTTCTCCCCCAGCTTACGTATACCTTTACTCATGGGTCCTAAGACTGGACAGCCATCACCTTACATTGATGTTTGAATTCTGCAGTGTTCCAGAAGATGAGTTTGGGTGTAGGGTGTTTGCTATAAACAGGCCTTTTTTGGACTGCTACACTTACACCACAATCACGAGAATAATGAATGAATGTGTTAAGGAAAATGCTGTCTGTATTTTGGCAGTTCAAATGAGAGATTTGCTATATTATTAGAAAAAGTTAGAAAATGTTCTTCATGGGACAAGAAAATATATTTCCAATCTTAAAATACATTTTGGGTGGATACAAAATGTATTTTTAAAATATATTTTGGACAACATAAATATATTCACATTGAAAATATATATTTAAAAAAAAAAAAACTTATCAAAACTATATTTATATAAATATATTTGAACTTCTATATCAGTTATGTATTTTTGTAATCATTTGAAATATGTTAAAAAAATTCTGCACATTAAACTGGGGCAAGAGAAAGTGTTTTACCATTACAGACTTTACCATTAATATTGTACACTATTTGTTTTTAGATTTTATTTCATTTATTTATTTTGCACTTGTCTTCTGAAAATAATTGTAATAATATTAATGTATAAACCCTTTGTTAATATTTATTTTTAATATAATTACCATTCAAAATGTAATTGAAATGTATATTTCAATGGAAAGATACATTTTTAATGAAACTTCTATATAACAATTTTATTGATGAACATTTCAAATATTTTGAGAAACTGAAAGGTTTATGTCACTTGATATGCTAATGGTTAAAACACCAATTTAAATGCAGTTCTTTAATTATTCATAATTTAAACATGGTTCACAGAGCCAAGGAAGGGCCCCGAAACACCAGGAGGCCCACTTGCTCTCAACGATTTTTGTTATGCAGTTATGAAAACATGAATGTCCCTTTCCTTAATGGGGTGCACTGTTGCCCTTTCTATGTAACATCTAAATCAGTTAAATCATGTAACGTGACTGTCATATACAGTCTCCTGCCGTTCTTGCTCGATACTAAAAAAACAAGTTAAATTCGCACTGAGCTGCGTTAGAGACACTGTTTCCCAAGCACTTTCCATGTGCACAATTCGAGATTGAGTGAAACACAGACACATTTAGGCTACTTTGTGCTTTGTATATGTCAAAGTACCCATCTTGGTGAGGCTTCCAACACTATGGGAACCCTGGTTCTTCAATGAAATAAAAATGTTTAGGGAGTGAATTAAAACAAGAGATATCTTAATTTTTAGTTCTGTTTAAATAATTGAAGTCATTTTTTTACCCCCCTTGTGGCTGAGAACCACTGATCTAGAAGCATTCAAACAATACTTCTACAACGGTTTTTCCACTTTTCAACAGATTTTTATGGATTGTTAGATATATTTTTAAAAAAAAACATAATAAATGCATACCTCTGACACGCACAAACGAAAGAGCCCGTATGGATCCTACAGTGTTCTCTGCAATGCAGACGTAGGTGCCACCATTACTTACACTGATGTTGTCAATAATCACTGAACTTCTGCCAGATCCATCAACACTTGCACCTGTGGGCAAAAACGAGAGCATTCTTGTTATGCTGGAAAAACGTATCAAATGAAAGATGATAAACTCCTCTCATACCTGTATAGGGCCTGTTGTTGGCGGTCCAGGTTATGGTGGGGTGTGGAGTGCCCTGAGCATGGCAGGATAAGGTGAGACTTTGACCTTTATTCAACTCTTGTCAGGTCTCATCACCAGTCACATCGAGCTCAGCATAAAAGAGACCTTTAAAAGCTGCAAATACATAAAGTAGCATCATGTCTTTCATATGAAGGGGTATTTCCATTTCTCTAAATCCCAATATGTCTTCATATGAAGGGTATTTTAAATGGGCATTATGTTCATTTCTAATCCAATATCCAATAATTTCTCCTGACCTCAGCAGAGTGAATTTGCCAGGTAGGTTTGACACAGGGACTCACCCTGGGCTCTGGAAGACCCTGTGCCGCACATGGCAGCAGTGCTTGAAATCCCTGAATGACGGTCATCTCTGACTGACCAGCAGAAATCTGTGGTGGGGCTAAGAGGAGAGGGATATAAAGATATTTCTGAAAAAAATGTATAGTAATGTGGTTCATACAGTCTTCCATACAAGTCATTAATAGGTTTAAAATGCTTACGGCCACAGTTTGATAAATGCAATGTAATGCTAAACATATTTAGGCATATTTTTATTTTACATAATTATAAATATATTTAATATTATATATCATTTTAAAATAAGTCTTTAAACATATATGTATCTGCAATAGACCATAACCTTTAATTTATTCTAATTATATAATAAAATATATAATGAGTCTTAAAATTAATTAATCATACCAACCCCAAACTTTTTGTTACTTGAGCACCTGCCCCTTTTTCCCCTTGATGCCCAACGTCCACGGCTGCCGGTAAGTGGAGTTCTCAGCAGTACGGTGTGGCTCGTTTACTTATAACATTAAAATATTATTATTTTACAAGAACGCCATTAAGAGAGCATGCACAGCTGTTGTTTTGTATTGCTGTGTGTAACCGTAGAAGTAACTTTAGCTGCAGCAAGGGCCTATAATATTTTTTGTCCTATATTTTCCTAATGATAATTTTATAATTGGTTTATAAAGGCTACTAGGAACATTTTTCCAATTTTTAAAACAGAATAAGGCTGGAAATATATTTAATAGTTTCTATACTAAATGATATGGTACTTAGTACTGCATTATTCGCATACTTTATTACCTGGAGATGAATTGAAAAATGCACACACAAATAATACACACATATTTTCCCAATCGTGTGTTTATTGTCTTCAATGTTCATCAGTAAACGTTTCTGCTTTCTATTCCGCTCAGTTTACAGCAGATATTGGTTTGCCAACAGCGTTAATATTATATATCATTTTAAAATAAGTCTTTAAACATATATGTATTTGACATCGAGGGTTCATAGCGGCTGCAAAGGGGGCACTCGCGAACACCCTTCTGAAAGCTAAAATGACGATTGGGACACTCTACAGTCTCGTGGACTTAACGGCCACTGTCAGTCTGCAAGACCACAAGTGCACATGAAGTGTGCCATTTGTGACGTGGCCATAGTCGGTTGCTTTTGTCCATATTAGGGATTTCCTGCAAGTCATAAGTTATTACTTCTAGATCTGTTCTGCGAGAGAACAACCTCCAGTGTTGAGTATGAATGAAACATAAACTGCAGGAGAGTGTTCAGCCAAAGCCACTAGATGCTAATGCTACCACTTTGGCAGTAAGTGGGAAAGGAGACCAGAGGCCGTTTTTTTTTTTTTTTTTTTTTCAGTGTTGAGTATGGAGGAGAGGCTTCACTACACTTATCATTTAATGAATTGACAGCCTATCGGCTAATCGACAACATGTTTTACACTAAAAATAGTTCAGTCCAAAAGTATTGTTTAGAGTTTACACCTAAAAAAATTTAGTTTTATAAAAGTAGTCACTGATTTTTTGAGACAGGTGGGATTCAGCTTACGGCATTTCTCATTCATTCCTATGGTATCCGTAAATGGCTACTGAGTGTTGCACAACTCTGACTGAAATTCAGTGACGTCGAGGCTATAATGTGATTGGTTATTAAGGCACATGTGATCCAAGTTGACCATTATGCTTTCTCCAAAAGTAAGTAATACCAAAGACTATAGAATACCCTAGACGTGTCACTCATATAGTTTTTCAAAGTTGGCCACTGAGTGAAATGACTTGCCTTAATGGAACTTTGGTAATACAAACCCTTGTACTGAATCTCCCAATAGTAAGACAAACTCTGGTTCAGCACTCCATGATGTTCACATTGCTTCTATTTTGTTTAGATTAACTTTGTTATTATTTGATTGAATTTTCTGTTTATTTGTATTTTATTCTTTTTTTTATTTATTTTAATCCTTGATTAATTTACACTGAACACACCTGCCCTGAAAAAAAGTGGCGGGGGAACAAATTTACATTTTATTAAAATTAAATATTTATTAAATATTTAAAATGCAGCTAACATAGTTCTACACACAGCAATATAAACGAAGGTGCCTCTTCTCTTGAATTCTTGCTGTTTGATTGAGAAAATGGAGTCGGGGGTCGTGTTGTCTTTTTTTTATGTTACTAAAAACTATATGCGTAGGTGGAATTGATTGAGAAAATCAACGGGCGTCTAAAAATATGATTAAAAACCACACTGTGTATTATAAACATTGGTCCAAATGCCTGCTTTTCTCTTTTACATCACCTACACACACAGTGAGAGAGAACAAAGTCAATAGTTGTGGAACTCCAGTAAGTAAGGCTGTCAGGGTATTTTTTATTCAGTAAACATCAGATGAAGTGATTATTTTTCTCTTTAATACAGATGATATCAAATGTATTTTTTGATGAGTTTTCCACTATGTTAGCAATAATAACATTACCTGCTTAATGGACCGTGTCGTGGCGCGACGGCCACAGCCAACAGCTTGAAGTTGTACACGGATCTACAATTGCAACAAAGTGGCTGTTGCAAAAAAAAGCGTTGGACTACGTCATAAATAGTATGGGGGAATCATTCACTGTCCAGGATTTTTTCCTGTTGCTTATGCCGTGGGTTGGGATTCGTTTATTGTTGCGTCCTCGCCACAACGGCTCGCATTCGGCAAAACATCAGTCATTGTATGGGCTTTATCCAGTAAGGGGTTGCATACACTGAAACTTTTTTTTGCAATAAAATAATGTCATTGGTGTTTGGCCACCTAAGACAATTTCACTGCATTCGGTCCAATTTGTCAAGCTTATTTGTTTCCTTAACAACAAAAACGTCTGAAATTATCATAAATGCCCTTGCATACAATATATCAGACAGTGAAGTATATAAACATTTTTAGAGCATTATTTTTGTACAGCAATGCTGGTTGAGAATTCTATGCTTTTTGTCGCCCTCCGGTTCAGACCTGCCTTAGACATTTGAAACGACCCTGCTATTAGAGGTTAGTTATACAAAATATTTTTAACCTCCAAAGTTGGTAACACGATTTAATTAACTTAATTGTGTAATTCATAAACGCTTTGTGAATACAGACCAAGGTTTTTTTTGTAAACTAAGACACTCTTCAATAAAGAGTGTGGGAAGTGACAATGGTTTTCAAAATGTATTAAAAGAACTTTTTGGTCAATTTAGTCAGCTTTTTCATTATAATTTTACGAGAAAATCGTCTGAGGAGTAAAGCCATAATGTCCATGTTATTCTTTACAGTTTAACTAAGGTTCTAGTATGTATTTGTTTAGAGAGGCCCTGTGTGTACGCCGCACGCGGAGTTGCCATTCCAAACTCCATTAGAATTTTTTTGAATACAATTTTAGTCCAAATGTATTAGATTAGTTCTATGACGACGCGCCATCAACTATTGCACCTTGTCCAACTATATGTTTTTCACAGACTAATTGATTCCTAAACCGCGTAAATATATTTTATATGACAACTCCTCCCTCCCAAAACCATAAAAGATTTTAAGTAAACGATTGCTATTGTAGGTTATGGTTTTCTTACATATCTTTTGGAGGTTTTAAGCTTTCAATGTCTAATTATAGAGTGCTTACAAACATGTATATTATCAGCGAAAACTAGATTTTTTTTCTGTGACAAACAGGCATTAACTGTTTATGAATGATGTTTATTTACACATTTGTCATAACAATTCACTGTTGGTTCCTAAACTATTTTTTCCAAAATATAGTTTTTTTTCAATTATAATATATTCCAAGTAAAAAATGAATAAATTAAAAACACGTAGAGGATTATAGAAGCAGGCAATACTTTGTTATGACATAAATATTTTTTTTTTTATCTACAACAGCAGAACAGTAGTGTTTGACAACAGCAAAATACACCATACCCTGTAAACCTAATAATACTAAAATAAATATTAATAATATTAATATCAATAATAATATAACAATAATAGTAATAATAATAATAATAATAACATCAATAAAACAATTCAGTTTCTAATTCCAGAGTGATTAAGAGGTGCAAAAAAAAAAAAAAAAAAAAAAAAAAAATCTTTAACTTTTAAACTTAAAATTATCTTTTCCTGTTTTGTGTTTTCTTTTTCAAAACTGTGTCACACAGCATTTGCTGCTGTATCAATACAGAAGCAATCCATATCAATACATGTATCAGTGAATGTGTCACAGTATATTGCTGTATTGATATTTTAAGCAAAGCCATATTTAAAGCCTTGTTTCCATGGGGCCCTTTTATACTTTGATCACATGCCCCTCCAAATGTCTCTCTGCACGGTCCTGCATCTTAGCATATCTGCTGGTTAAGTTGGTCTGGCTGTGTGCTCCCCAACTGTCACTAAAAAAGCTGCTATTTAGTGAATGTTTCATAATTTCTTTTTTTCAAAATCACAACTTATCCTAGACTTTTTGTTACTGTGTTTATTTTTGGAAAAAACCTTCAGGTACTTGGGTAAAAGCACAACTGTTTAATTTGTAATGGCATCTACCCAATCAATTTTTCTGGGGGTTGACCTTTTTTTTTTTTTTTTTTTTTTTTGCTTCCAATGCCCAAGCCACAAAATTGAGAAACCAATCCATTACAAACAAGCTTAAACACCTTCATTTCAATAAGCACCATATTCAAAGCACCTGAACTTTGTTGATCCTGAGCAGTTGCCCATCTCTCTCTAATACTGCCATACTGTTCTGTAGTGGATGTCCATCTTTCATCCAGCTGAGGTAGGAGGGGGAAGACCGGTTGCCAATACACTCCAGCTCCAGCACACTGTCCACTGCAACCAGCTGCTCGTCAGGTGAGGAAGAACCCGAGATCTTGGGGGGCTCTAGCATGGGCAAATACGTCCTCAGATTTAATACTTACATCAGATATTATGCATTTATACATCCCAAAGGGGAAATGGTGATGGAAAAACCAATATGAGATAGGAGGAAAAAATTAATATTTGCAAAAGCATTGCGTTTTCTGCCGGAAATACTTTCTGTTCTCTCGCAAAACATTTGCATTTACTTGCAAAAATATTGTGTCCCCCAAACAAACTTTACATTCTCTCACGAAAGTACTGATTTACATAAAAGGTTTGCGAGCCAATGCAAATGTTTCACAGCAAACACAAAATTTGGCAGGGGAACGCAAAAGTTTTTGCGAGAGAAGGCAAAAGCTTTTGAAATATAATTTTTCTTTCCAATCTCATGTCTCATTTTTCACAATATCCCTTTAGGGGTAACCTTCTCTAATTTCTTTACTTCTCATGTTTACATTTATACATCTGCTTTGAACTGCAAATACCTTGCACTGTTAGATTGAAAGTCTTGGTACTGCTTCCTGCCTGGCCTGCTCGCTACACAGCTGTAGAGGCCTCCATCACTGGGACCCACATCAGAGAATAGGAGTCGAGTTTCCTGTCCATCCATCAGAAGATTACGGTGCAGTGAAAGCGGTTGGCCATCTTTTAGCCATGATAAGAGTTGGAGGAGGCACACCACGGGCTTCACAGGTCAGAGTTACTGAAGAGCCCCTGGACCACGGCCACCTGCTCAGTCGGTTCTGTGCGCTCAACAGCATGGGGAGCTGATGAGGGGGACAAACAGCAATGGTTAAACACCTGCAGGTTTTTGTTGTGTTTCTTTTTTTCATTTTATTTGAAACTATTTGTTTACCTGATTCTTCTTTTACATAAATTAATCAGTTAAAAAAGTAAATCAGTAATGTTATATTCTATTTTTGGGTTTTATAATGACAGGATGACTGTACATTATTTGTTTTATTGAAATGTTCTTGATGTATGTTGTATTTATTTTGTGTTTTGTTTGGGTTATGGTTGGGGTAGGGATAACGTCCCAGTGTGAGGGGCTGCTTCAGTGTGACTGTCAGATTCAAAGGCTGCCCATCTTCTTGGATTTTCTGGTGGAACTAGATTTGTGAGACAAATAAATCATTCAGCATAATTCATCCAGCACTAAACCCTTGACTGTAATTTGCTTTGTACAAATTAATGTAATCAAACAATGAAAAAACCTTCAAATAAATCTATTGTAAGTGCCTACTCTAAAACGACACAAACCAAGAAATTTGTTCCTTTTTAACTCCTGCTGTATGTATACTATACAGGGACAAATTTTGTATGAGTCAATAGACCCAATAAAAAGTCAAAGAGTCTAAAAATAGATCTATTCTAATAATAATAATAGATTACTCTACATTACTTGAATCTTTTAAATGTTTTTTTCCCCTGTAACAGAGATTTAACAAATGCTCACTGTAGACTGTTTATATACCCTTGGAGTACATAACTTTAGCTCTTGCTGGGAATCATTGATCTAAATTAGACTAAAATAGACATTCATTTTTCAAATGTATTTATAAAAGCCATTAGCCATGTGGAAATGGTCCCGGCAAGAGTCTCACCATTGACCTTTAGCATGGTCTTCCTCTCCACTCCCTGATCCTGCTTCATTAGTGGCCAGGCACTTAAAATCTCCACTGTGACTTTGCCGAAACTGAGCCAATCACCAGAGCGGGAGAGCCATTCTCAGCCAAAAGACACTCCTTGCTCGATCGATCCATATGAATCTCCAGGGCCATTTTTGAAACCATCGCACCCAAGGAGCAGGAGAACCTAGCCAGGGAATGGACAACAGCAAAAGAACAAATGAGATAGAGAGAAAACAGTATGTGTGAAAGAGAAGACATCGATCAGAGATGGCAGAATCACAATGCCCTGTGCACAATGAACACACAGCTCGCCAGAGCTTAAAAAACAAGATCATATATCTATCTATCTGACAGCGAGACAACAAAGAGTAGAAAACAAAGGTAGGATGCCAGTAAATTTCTTTCCTCTGAAGTGGATCAGCCAATGCCCCGTGAAAACAGTATTTCAAGGTGAAACGCACCGAGTGAAGATGCCAGACACAGTATATCAGAAGAGAACTGATCAAGCTTAATAAGAACACCAGATTCTATAGCTCCAAAGACAAAAAGTCAAGAGGACTTCAGGACAGCAGTAAAGGGAGTAGTTCAAACACACCAATATGGTCCTATATCATCCTCCAAGACCCCTTTAACAGATGTGTGATGAACTTTACTAGGTTATCTTTAAGTGACGGGGCAGGGAGTAACCTCTTACTTGTTTTACAGTCACCCTCTTAAACTTCCTCAAGTGACAAGTAGAGTCTATATGGTTGTGGAAGAAATAAGGGGGAAAAATTCAAAAAAAAGTGGACATTTTGGAAGGCCACAACGATCAGGGATAGTTCAAACCCATAGGCTTTGGTTACTCTTCGCCAAACAATAGAGATATATATATACATATATTATATATATATTCTATCATATATATTATATTTTTTTTTTTTTTTTTTTTATTTTTTTTTATAAACCTCAAAGTTTTCTGTTCATAAAGTCCCACCTAGTGATTTTTTTTATATACAAGAAATACAAAAATTAACTACAATAAATAATAATTTCAAATACAATAGAGATTGTTTCAATATAACTATTTCATTCATTACTCCTCAAAAGTTTCATTTGTTGAATTAATTTTAACTACATAATCAAAGAAGAAAACAAAGAAGAACACTTTGATTTGATTGGCTGAGCAACAGCACAAATAAAGGACTTCATAAGTGAAATTCATTCAAACACGCTGATTTATTCAGGAATTAAACAAATGACTCTACGTATTTATGATTGAGTCATTGAATCATTAATTCAACCAATACATAAAAAAATGCTGCTGATGCAGATCCAAAATTGTATGTTATTCAGAGACTTGATTGTTTCGTTTGGAACAATTTTCATTGGAGGAACAAAAATACACAAATTAACTCACAATATTGTGTTTAAAATGTAAGTGACTCATTAACTCATTAATGAGTTTATTCATTAACTGTTGCAAAAAAAGCAATATGGCACAGTATGGTCTACATAACTATGGAACAACCTGAGGGACACAAAACAGATCTACAGACCTGTCCGTCTTTAAACCATTGTGTGACAGGTTCTGGAAAGCCTTTGGCCAGGCATGACAAGGTCAATGTCCCATTAATTCTCACTTTCTCTTCTGCCAAAGCTGAGAGTTGTAGAATCCCCCTCAATCTGTGGAGGTACTGAGGAAATGACACAGCATTAATCTTTGACAAAAACAAGCAACATTTAGCTATGTAAATCGCACTACATTGCATTCCTACCCATAACTCTTAGTGTGTGGTGCCTGTGCACTGTTCCAGCCCATAACTCCTCGACATGTGTAGGTGCCTGTGATCCTCACCACGCCACCAAGCCACACGAAAGACTGTCCACCCCTGTGTGTAGGTGAGCTGGACACAATAGGCTGGTTGTTCTTTAGCCAGGTGATAGTGGGAAGTGGGATCCCCTCAACTTCACAGTGAAGAACAGCAGGGAAGCCCAGAATGACAGTTCCCTCTGAATTCTCACCAGCATCACGAATCATGGGAGCAGCTGTAAAGAGACAGAGAATAGAGATTGGATAAGAACTGGATCATTGTAAAGATGAAGAAAATGTGGGTGTTTTGAAAACTATTTACTGAGATTGGGAATTGAGAAATTTCTCAATTTCTCAAATTATATGAAAAGAACCAATAGGGAAGAAAATTCAAATGTAATTTTTTTTAGTAAAGCAAATGCATTCAGAACAACCAATATAGCCAGTTTCTTGAACAAATAAATCTTATAAGCCGGCATCACTTTTTAGTGAATCAAAAAGTGAATCATTCCCAAATGAATGTCTCTAATGATATTGTTCATTTAATGAATCAAAACAATACCATACATTCAGTCTTATTATTCAAAGAATCAGTTTATGATTCATTTTCTTGTAAAACAAAGCCATAGAGCACAAATTATTCAAAGAATCAGTTTATGATTCATTTTCTTGTAAAACAAAGCCATAGAGCACAAACAATGTAGTCTGATTCTTGAACAAGTGTCGCCTTAGACTGCCTTGTCCTGAGTCCCAGCGTTGTTACTGGCCATACACTGATACAGGCCACGATCCCTCGGCCTGACAGACTTCACCCTCAACACCTGTCCCTTCTCCAGAAACTCCACATGAGGGTCTCCGTAAGGAGATAAAACCCTGAGAGGGGGTTTGAAGAGCACACATGAGCACAGAAGCTGGAAGACAGGAGCATGTGATTGTGTGTGTGTTTGACTTGTTTTTGTTTATGACTCACTCTCCATCATGACTCCATTCCACTGTCTGCATGTCCACTTCCTGCCCAGCAATGACGGTTAGTTCCTGCACTCCTGAGATACCTGAAATTACTGGTGGAGCTGAATGTACACACCAGGACATAAGAATAAATAAGAAATAAACTACAGGGCAGATCTACACTACCATCACTCTAACAGCTTTGCTAACGACAATCAAAAAACAATTAAAGGGATTTGTATCAACTGTTACAAGCAAAATACAGAATTGTTAAGCCGTTGTTTTTTTTGTTTTGTTTTTTATTTTTCATTTTGTTTTTAAAGTATTATACTTTCTTGTTTCTTCCAGAGGAGTTTTGTGGGGTGTGGGGGAAGTGTGGAGAGTGTTATTGTTGTGAACGGTAAATCTTTAAAAGCCTTTTTCCATTCTGCAGATGGACCCCTGGGGTCTCCAGTACCTAGAACACAAAGTGGGTAATTGATTTCCAAGAGTAGATTGAATTGTGATGAATTTCATGGCCACTAGGTGGCACTATGTTACCATTACACTAGAGGAGTGCCATAGAGAAAATAAAATAAAATAAAATAAAATAAATCACACTAGATACATGTCTCATATTGCTCTGCAGTAAAATTCCATGTTAATTAAAAAATTTATTTGTTAGGTAGCTGTGTAATAATCAGGATAATTAATCACTTTATAATGGGGTCTTGTTGGGTTCTATTTTGTTATATTCTATTTTTGGGTTTTATAATGACAGGATGACTGTACATTATTTGCTACATAACAATGTTCATGAAAAATCCTACATGTCTGTTGTCTTTAGTCCAGGTGATGGTTGGGGTCGGGATACCGAAAGCATCACATCCCAGTGTGAGGGGCTGCTTCAGTGTGACTGTCAGATTCAAAGGCTGCCCATCTTCTTGGATTTCTGGTGGAACTAGATTTGTGAGACAAATAAATCATTCAGCATAATTCAATCCAGCACTAAACCCTGACTGTAATTTGCTTGTACAAATTAATGTAATCAAACAATGAAAAACCTTCAAATAAATCTACTGTAAGTGCCTACTCTAAAACGACATAAACCAGAAATTTGTTCCTTTTAACTCCTGCTGTATGTATACTATACAGGACAAATTTTGTATGAGTCAATAGACAATAAAAATTCAAATAGTCTAAAAATAGATCTATTCTAATAATAATAATAGATTACTCTACATTACTTGAATCTTTTAAATGTTTTTTTCCCCTGTAACAGAGATTTAACAAATGCTCACTGTAGACTGTTTATATACCCTTGGAGTACATAAACTTTAGCTCTTGCTGGGAATCATTGATCTAAATTAGACTAAATAGACATTCATTTCAAATGTATTATAATGCCATTAGCCATGTGGAAATACCGCAAGAGTCTCACCATTGACCTTTAGCCTGGTCTTCCTCTCCACTGATCCTGCTTCATTAGTGGCCACACACTTAAAATCTCCACTGTGACTTGGCGAAACTGAGCCAATCACCAGAGAGCCATTCTCAGCCAAAGACACTCCTTGCTCCGATCGATCCATATGAATCTCCAGGCCATTTTTGAACCATCGCACCCAAGGAGCAGGAGAACCTAGCCAGGGAATGACAACAGCAAAAGAACAAATGAGATAGAGAGAAACAGTATGTGTGAAAGAGAAGACATCGATCAGAGATGGCAGAATCACAATGCCCTGTGCACAATGAACACACAGCTCGCCAGAGCTTAAAAACAAGATCATATATCTATCCATCTGACAGTGAGACAACAAAGAGTAGAAACAAAGGTAGGATGCCAGTAAATTTCTTTCCTCTGAAGTGGATCAGGCGATGTCCCGTGAAACAGTATTTCAAGGTGAAACGCACCGAGTGAAGATGCCAGACACAGTATATCAGAAGAGGACTGATCAAGCTTAAGAACACTAGATTTATAGCTCAAAGATAAAAGCCAAGAGACTTCAGGACAGCAGTAAGGGGAGTAGTTCAAACACACCAATATGGTCCTATATCATCCTCCAAGACCCCTTTAACAGATGTGTGATGAACTTTACTAGGTTTGTCTTTATTTGAGTGGGGGGGGGGGTAGTATCGTTTATCTTTAAGTGACGGGGCAGGGAGTAACCTCTTAGTGACAAGTAGAGTCTATATGGTTGTGGAAGAAATAAGGGGGAAAAATTCAAAAAGTGGACACTTTTGGACATTCAGAACTAATCAGGGATAGTTCAAAACCATAGGAATTGGGTTAATCTTCGAAACATATAGGGATATATATATATATATATATATACCTATATATATATATATTCTATATATATTTTTTTTTTTTTTTTTTTTAAGATATTTTTTTTATAAAACCTCAGAGGTTTCTGTACCTCCATTGAAATTCCAGATAACCAAAACTTGGAAGATCCAAAAAGGTCATAAAGGCATCATAAAAAGTATCCATATGAATCAAAGAGTTTAATCCAAGTCTTGTGAATCATAAAAAGTATCCATATGAATCAAAGAGTTTAATACTAGTTTTTTTTATTTTTTTTGTAACATATATGTGTTAAAGATTTTGTATATAGAGTTTTTTGTGTGCTTTTCTATTCATACAATGAATGTAGCCATTGTTATTTTGAACCCCATTTCATTGTATGGGCAACCCAGGCTAATTAGAAAACATGTCTGTAATGACATTTCTGCAAAATGACATTGTGGCTTCTTGCACATTTTTCAACAATTTCAAAGGGAAACACCCAGTGAGTGACGCTAAAAGAGTATTCAGAAATGATTCTGTATTTATTTTTTTTTTTTGTTGTATTTTTTTGGTTGTTGTGTGTTTTTTATGGGGATATTTTATTTGTTGTTGTTGGCGTTTCAGTGGGGATAGAAGTTTAATGTTATTTTGGATTTGAAAATAAGTTTTTCATCTCTTTTACCGTGACTTGCATTTCACAGGACTTGTACCTCCATATTGCTTATATGCACTGTACCAGGTGAGCTACCAAGCAAGTTTACTACATCAGAAAAGCCATAACTATATTGTTTTTATGCACTGTACCAGGTGAGCTACCAAGCAAGTTTACTAGATAAAAGTGTTTTGAGGTCATAGCAGTATTGTACCAATGGAACCACTCGAAAATGTTTCTTTATTAATCGATAACCTGCATAATTTGTATGAAAAGAAATAAAACTTGCTGGTGCTATACTGCCACTAGTGTTCATTTTAGCTGGAAACTGCTTTTATATTCCACCGAAAAAAAAGAAACCATACAGGTCTGAGTTTCCAAAAGCTTCGTAAGCCTAAGAAGTTAGTAAAAACGATCGTACGAGTGATCTTTATATTACGGTCTGTTTCCAAAAGCATCGTAACTTAAGTAGCACTTGAAAAATCATGGAGGGGTTGGGGTGAAATATGTCAATGACTTGCTGAAGTGCACGAAAACCAGCTATGTATTAGACCCGGAAATAACGTCTCTCTCTCTCTCTCTCTCTCTCTCTCTCTATACTGTATATAAAGTACATTATATATTATTATGTAAAGTATATTATATACACTACAATATAAATATAATATTGTATGTATTATAGTTATTATATCCAAGTTGTCTGTCTGGAACGCAGCATTAGGTTAACGTTAATAAACGATCGTGTACGACAATTACGAGCCATTATATAAGGTGACATTTCAGCACTTGACAAACGGATAGCGACTCCTAAGTAGCACTTAAAACACAGAGGCGTGCGATTGCTTTACGTGCATTGTTGGGAACGCACGTAAAACAATAACGAACGATCGTAAAATTACTCGTAGAAAACACTCTTAAGCACTAAGATCAATCGTTATCGGGGAAAACCCGGCCACCGAAAAAAAAGAAACCATACAGGTCTGAAATGACTTGAGGGTGTTGGAGTATGTATATGATGCTGGTGGCTTTTGTAAGTGATGATTTTGCTTTTATTTGAAATACAGTAATGTTTGACTAATGTTTGAACTACAACGTGTATAAGTACCTTTTTTCTTCACTTTCTAGTTAGTCTTACATTTTTAAGTGCATCTTAAGTGTCCAAATACTTTTAGAGGTCACTGTATACAATAAGTCATCCACTTTTTTTTACAACAAGCCAATCAGAAGTGGAGGGAAAAGAACTCCCAGAGCAGATGTTTACAGTCATAATGTTTGGATTCATTATTTTTGTAACTTAAAGAATGGCGTGCAACTGGTCCCGTTTACATTACAGGATAACAATAGCAGCAGTTTATTTGTAAGAAATCCCTAAAACAATACTTCAGATGATGCACGTTATAAAATGTGTTACTTAGATGATGTCGTGTATTTGATTGGTGTGCGTTTGTTTTGGTTGGGTCTAGTATTTAAAGATTTCCTCACTCCTACACTTTTTGGCACGTCTTTTTTATCTAACACACCCGTAGGACTGAGAAATTCTGTTATAAGAAAACAGTGTGTGTTCTATATGGATGTTAACATTTTTTAATGTATTGTCATCAAGCATCAAACTTAACTGCTAAAATTATGACTGTTTGCAAACAAACAGAAATCATTACGATGTGCATTCTCAGCTAGGGGTTCACTAAGTCTTAAAATGATTTATGTTTGGTTATATTAACATAATTAAAATGCTTTAAAAGTGCATGCTTTCATATAGTTCATTTATTTATTATTTTTTTTTTTTTTTGATTGTAAAAATTAATTAATTAATTAATTAGTATGGTAGATCTATTATTATTATTATTATTATTATTATTATTATGATTATTATAATTTTTTTTTTAATCGATTATTTTTTTCTTAGTATTGGATTTATTAAATTTGTAAATAGTGAATTTATATTTTTTATATTTTTTCTATTTTGTATATTTGATATTATTTTTATTTTTTTGTTCTTTGTATTATTTTAAGATATTAAGATAAGTATAATTGTTTTCACTGTTTATATTAAGATATTAAGCAGGACAACTGTTTTTAACACTGATAATAATTTTATATGTTTGTAAATCAGCATATTAGAATGATTTCTGAAGGATCATGTGACACTGAAGACTAAAATAATGGCTGCTGAAAATACAGTTTTACCATCACAGGAATAAATGACATTTCAAAATATATATTAAAATATAAACTGTTATTTTAATAATATTGCACAAGATTGTAGTGTACTGTATTTTTTTATCAAATAAATATAGCCTTAGTGAGCTTTCTGATCCCAAACTTTTAGGGTAGAGTGAAATCATAACACAGCATGTATAAATCAACTGTAAAAGTTGTGTTTGTGTTAGCTCATTTCCTATGAAGTGTGTTTATTAGACATGTCAATTTATTTTACAGACGAGCACTTTTGCTGGAACCTGATTACCGTCATCCGCAACCAAACATGCACGACAGCACAGTCGTTTGCACTTATTTACTGTCACATCTGTATTAAGTACCTCTCATTAAGTGTTACACAGATGTCTGAATTCTCAGTCGTCACAACAACGTTAGCGATACAACACAAACGCAAGAAAGCAAACAGCAATTCAACACAATTTCCACTTAAAAGTAAGGATGACTTGACCATCTTTGCCCTGATTCAAGACAGACTGATAACCGCCTTTTTCTAGCTAAAAACGACCCTTCAATCCCTTTCTTCCCCTGTACTCTTGCTCTTATCCCTCCTCCTCTCCGCCTGCAACAGTCCCTAATTAGGATTCCTCTCCCAGTGGGACATTGCATGCAGGAAAGCAGATGTGACCCTCAGAGACAAAGGAGAAGAGTAGTGTTCCAGCTGCTGCACACATACATACACACACATCATCTCATATCCGTCACATGCAGGGTTGCCAATGGCAGGTTTCCATCAAAACAACACCTAGTGTGCATGGGAAGAGCTGGATATGTATCATAGTAGTGCTTTTCATAAACAGACATAAATTCACACTAAACAACAATCCCAGCAAGTGAAGGCATCTGACTTCCTTACCAGGTCTGTTTATGTGAAACAAGCTGTTAAACCTGTGCTAAGTGTTATCGAATAAGGATGTTGCCAGCAGCCAAAATGAGGCAGCAGTGAGAAGAGAGACCATATGGTGACAGACAGCGAGAAAAAAAACAAAACTCCCAAAGACAGCTTTCTGTACAGCTTTTATCACATCACTCTCTCACACATATGCTTGTTTACATATATGTAAATGGATCTATACTTTTTGTTATTATAGATCTATTAATTGGTAAAATTATTCAAATACACTACCGTTCAAAAGTTTGGGGTCAGCAAGATTTAAAAGTAATACTTATATTCTGCAGGGATGCATATTTTTGAATTTCTATTTCCAATAATTGTTTAAAGGGATAGTTCTCTCAGAAATGGAAATTCTGTCATTAAAGGTGCACTAAGCGATTTTTGCTAAAAGATGTTGATATTTGAAAGCACCAAAACAAACACGCCCATACCCCAACTGGACATTGCTCCAATTTTGATAACTCCGCCCCACACGTAGGTTAGGTTCACAACCCTGGCAGTGGCGATGGCAGAATCTGCTATGCCTGCCAGCCGCAGTATATTCAAGCAAAAGCCATCGGGTTCGGATCTTTGTTTTGTCTGTTGCGGTGGTATATTCTGGTATGCCTGCCAGCCGCAGTATCTCAAGTTGCTTAGGGAAGTCGTTGGCCTAATGGTTAGAGAGTCAGGACTCCCAATCGAAGGGTTGTGAGTTCGAGTCTCGAGCCGGCAGGAATTGTGGGTGGGGGGAGTGCATGTACAGTTCTCTCTCCACCTTCCATACCATGACTTAGGTGCCCTTGAGCAAGGCATCGAACCCCCAACTGCTCCCCGGGCGCCGCAGCATAAAATGGCTGCGCACTGCTCCGGGTGTGTGTGTTCACAGTGTGTGTGTGTTCACTGCTCTGTGTGTGTGCACTTCGGATGGGTTAATACAGAGCACGAATTCTGAGTATGGGTCACCATACTTGGCTGAATGTCACGTCACTTTCACTTTCATCAGCGTAACTCACCCATCAAAAAGAAACAAAGCAACCTCAACCTCAGATTCCAGGCCTTTCCGCTCATTGAGTTCTCTCCACTACTTGCTTGATCATAACCCTTTTTTATGTTTTGTTCCTCCGAAATTTTCCTCTTTTTTTATCTGAAATCTCTCGCAATCTATAGTCGATCTGCTAATATACATCCAGTGAACTCACTGAGTGCTCTCTTCTCCCTGTCATTGCTAGACAGCAAGTGTGTTTTGGTACTCGGTCCAACACTCTGGTCAAAAGCATTTTTCAAATATTGCTTAGTCCACCTTTAATGCTCGGTTTAATCTCATTTATAAGTCAAAGTAGTGTTTTAAAAGACTAAATGTAATTGAAACATTGAGGTGTTCATGTGTTGGTGGTCTAAACATGTTTAACAAAAAAAAAAAAAAAAGTTTTGCTATTGAACAGTGTGACTGTGACCAAGTTTGTCTTTTTAGCAAAATGACATTTTAAACAAATTTTTTTGTTCCTTGATTATTCCTTGAAGGAATAGTTCACCTCAAAATGAAAATTCTGTCATTAATTACTTACCCTCATGTCATTCCAAACCCGAAAAAATTGCTCATCTTCAGAACACAAATTAAGATATTTTTGATGAAATCCGAGAGCTTTCTGACCCTGCATAGACAGCAAGCACAAGTGAAATGTATTATGGCAAAGAAATGTAGTAAGGACATCAATAAAATAGTCCATGTGACATCGGTGGTTCAACCGTAATGTTATGAAGCTACAAGAATACTTTTTGTGCTCAAAGAAAACAAAAATAATGACTTTATTCAACAATTCTTCTCTTCCGTGTCAGCATCTGCCACCGTTCACGAGAGTACCATGACACATGCTTGTGGTGCTGCTGACTTAGAACATGCATGCGCTATGCTTTTTTTACGAGCAGAAGAATGCACATGCATGTGTCACACTGACAGGGAAGAGAAGAATTGTTGAATAAAGTTGTTATTTTTGTTTTCTTTGCGCACAAAAAGTATTCTTGTAGCTTCATAAAATTAAGGTTGATAATTAGTCACATGGACTATTTTAACGATGTCCTTACTACGTTTCTGGGCCATAAAACGTTTCAGTTGCATTGCTGTATATGCAGGGTCAGAAAGCTCTCCGATTTCATCAAAAATATCTTAATTTGTGTTCTGAAGATGAACGAAGATCTTACTGGTTTGGAACAACATAAGGGTGAGTAATTAAATGTGCATTAAGTAATATTTGAAAAATGCTTTTGACCACAGTCTTGGACCGAGTCCCAAAACACACTTGCTGTCTAGCAATGACAGGGAGAAGATATTAACAGATCAACTATAGATAGCGAGAGATTGCAGATTTAAAAAAAAGAGGAAAGTTTTGGAGGAACAAAACAATATATAAAAAGAAGGGTTATAATAAGGCAAGAGGTAGGACCCACGTAATTTTAGAGCAGTTTTCTCATGGTGGAGAGAACTCAAAGAGTGGGAAGGCCTGGAATCGGATGTCGAGGTTGCTTTGTTTCTTCTTGATCGGTGAGTTAAGTTTATTTTGCTTTTTCACACAGCTATTCTGTGTTGGGTTTTGCTTGAATATGCTGCTGCCGGCAGGCATAGCAGATTCTGCCATCGTCGCTGTCAGGGTTGTGTACGTACATGTGGGGCAGAGTTATCAAAATAGGGGGCGATGTCCTGTTGGGGTATGGGCGTGTTTGTTTTGGTGCTTTCAAATATCAACATCGTTTCGCAAAAATCGCTTAGTGCACCTTTAACTCACGGGAGCAGAGAAGAAAATACACCACACATACAGAAATATATCCAAAACATACTGTATGCTTGCGATAAGCTATGTTAGTTTACCTACCTCGAGCAGGGCAAGGGATAATCACTCTGCTGTTTGCCACACTCTCAATGATGGTCTCTCCATTTGTCTCAAAATAGGGGCCCTCTGTAACCACATACAAACAGATCACAAGGTTAACATAAAAGGCCCAAAGCCAAAGGTCAACTCAGAGTGGAGAGTACAGGGACACAGGGCTAGGTGATTTGTGACAGTGTCCACTGGTGATGTTAACACACTCATATAAGTCATGTTTAGTTATGATTTAGATTGGCTGGGAATAATGATATATTGCCTTTCTAAAATGTTTTGGTTTCTAAAGAGTTCTTTGTGCACTGACAAATGTTTATAGTTGATTGATGGAATTCTTGCAGTTTTGCTCAACAGGCATACCTAAAACATCCAGAACAATCTCAACGGTATCTTCTCCCGCACTATTTCTGGCTACACAACTCTATGTGCCGCTGTCCGAGTGCTGGACTGCCTGGATCTTCAGCATCCTATCACTGCCCGCAAGAAGTCCGTTATGAAGCCAGCTGATCTGAGGGCTCGGCTCTCTTTGGACCACACATGGCAACACCACCGTCTGGCCAATCAGAGCTTTAAGAGACGTAGGTGCTGGCTGAATCCTTGGTTTAGCTGTTAGGATAAAACCAGCATAAAAAGTCTGGTTTCTGTGTTGTTTGGTAGTTCATTTGTTACAGGAAATTGAAATTAAGGATATAAATTTCTACAAAGACCACACTATCCTCCAATACACTACCATCCTAAAGTTTGAGTTCAATAATGCTTTTGAAAGAAGTCTTGTGTTCACCAAGGCTGCATTTCTTTGATCAAAAATACTGCAAAAACAGTAATATTGTGAAATATTAACTGTTTAATAACTGTTTTCTATTTTAATATATTTTGAAATGTAATTTATTCTGTGATGGCAAAGCTGAATTTTAAGCAGTCATTACTCCAGCCTTCAGTGTCACAAGTTCCTTCAGAAATCATTCTGATATGCTGATTTTCTGCTCAAGAAACATTCCTTATTATAATCCATGATGAAAACAGTTATGTTGCTTAATATTTTTGTGCTACTTTTCCAGGGTTCTTTGATGAATAGACAGTTCAAAAGAACAGCAGTTATTTAAAACAGAAATTGTCACATTATAAGTGTTTTCACTGTCATGTTTATCAATTTAACAAGTTGTTGAACAAAAGTATTCAGATGTTGTCATTGAAAGGATGAATAATTGTATGAACTATGAACACTCCCAAAATTTGCATTCTAGTTTGTTTATTTTGAGAACTTTTCCACAGATAAATCTTAAAATTATTGAATTGTTCCTTGTATTTGCAAATTGTAGGTGAGTGAGACATTGCCAGCTGGGTTAGTAGCAGAACAGGTGTAGAATTTACTGTCTATCAGCCTGACATCACTAATCTTCAGAGAACCAGACGGCAGAACGGCGAACCTGCACAAGAAGAGGTCAAAGATCAGGCTGCGAGGTCAAAAGAGTCATGTTTTAGTCTGAGTGTATCTGTTTAAGAGTACGTGTGATGTATATGAATGTGTGGTCTTGTGTATATGCACACAAGCTGATTTCTAACTTGCGCAATTAAAACCAATCAATAAAATCAGCTTGGTTTCATTTGAACTGTAATCTTTTGAACATTTGCTTAGCAACTTTATTATGGCAACCTAAGTACAACTAATAAATCTGAAAGGAAGCTACAAGCTACTACAAACCCCATTTGGGACAAAGTACTCCGCCTCCCACTTTTTTTCTCACAAGACTTGCACATGTGGACTAATGCTGAGATCACTAAATAGTTGGTAGTGGCCAAGATTAATACCCAAAATTGACTTCACAAGATCACACATAATTTCTAATGAATTAACATAATTCTGAAAGTTTTGTTTTATAAAGAAGCTGAGCAAAAACACTCATGTGAACACAGGTGTTATTATAATGAAGCATTTGATTTATATATATATTTTTTCTCTCTCTTTGATTATATTCTAAACTAAGCAACAGTCTTCTAGAGACAATTCTGACTTATTATTAATATTTAAGGCATTATGGCTGCCAGCTTGAAAATATACAGTGTATATTTCTAAAAAAGGACAGTTTCAGAGTGACTTTCTTTTTTCTCTTTTTTTAAAGTAGTATTATGGCTACCAACTTGAAAGTTTACAGGAAATATTTCTGAAAAAAGCATCCATTTTGGAGTGATCGTTTCTTCCCTTCTTTGAGTATGTGTGTGATTTTGTGTGTGTTTTACAAAGCATTATGGCTGCTAACTTGGAAATTTTGCATTGGAGTGACTGTTTCTTACATTCTTTTTATTTTTGCAAAGCATTATGGTGGTCCAAATTTACAGTAAACATTCAGGAAATGCACACTGCTTTTTGTATTTCTCTGCCATACAACATACTAGCACCTAAAACATGAATGTAAATTTGATGATTGGATCTGCTGAACACCTGTGGTTTGTAGTTTTTCTCTGCTTTTCAAATTTCTCTGACATATTACATGAATGTATATTTGGTTATGTGTGTTAACCCTGTTGGGACCCTATCTGTAGAAACACATGTGCATGCTGATGAAACTGGTAATTAGGGTAATCAAGAGTGCTAGAATGGCCAGAAAAAGACAGAGAAAGATGGGAAAGAGGCTCAAAAAAATCATTAAAATAGCAGTTCACAGTCCGATAAAGCTTCAAACTCTACAAAGGTTAAATTGAGCACTGGTGCCCCTATCATCCCTACAGCCACCCGATTCTAGATTAAACACACTTTCCACACACTGTCTTCTTTCCTGTGTGGCAGATGTCTCTAGAGTGGTGTGTTATTCTCGTCAGTAAGACTGAGATGTCGACATGCTGTTTTATAAGACGGGAAGCTCCTGGAGACTCAAACATTATGCAGGCTACACTTTTTCCTTTGTGACTATCACTCAAAACACACACACACACACACACTCTCTCTCTCACGCACTCACATGTCTCATTCCTTGCTTTACCAGGAATACAGTGTCTCAACATTCTAGTAATTCCCTGCTTTCACAGATAGACCACATTATCTAATCCTAAAGCTGTCATCCATACATCCCTTCAGGACATATCTGCTGCATCCCACTGACTAATGCCATCAACATGCTCCAGCACCTACTAAAAAAAATCCTGGCATGTTTGTCATTCTGATCCCTACACCTCTAGCCCCACTGCCATCATCAGTTTACTGAGCAAATACATTAATCTCAACATAATTAACTTTACAACTGTTTTCCACTGAACCTCATATGGTTTTACACCTTGACTCTTTATGAGGTATGAATCCAGAGGACCTTCATAATGAATGGGAATAAAAAATAAAAAAACACTTGTGTTCATCACATGCTTTTACATGTTTTTGGCCAGATCTTAATTTAATGACGCCAAAAATATTAACCATGCGTGGCATAATGTTGATTACCACCTAAAATAATAGGGATTTGTCAATAGTTTTCTTTGAAGAGAAAGAAAAGCGCAAAAATGGGGGTTACAGTGACGTACTTAGAATGGAAGTGAATGGAACCAATTTTTTATTTTATTATTATTTTTTATAAAAACACATACTGCACATTTATTGGATATAGCTTCACACAGAAAAGCTTAGTTGTTTATGTTATCATGTTATATTTCACAGTAAAATCAAGTTAACATGAATTTTGTTTATGTCTTTTGGCTGTACTATTGAAACACTGAGTTTTGTAATGTTTACACATTGGCCTCATTCACTTCCATTGCTGGTGACTCATGTAACCCAGATTTTTGTAACCCAAATGCTATTGATTAAGAGACTTGTGTTTAACCTGGAATATTTCTTTAAAAGAAGGCTAAAATGTCAACTTGAAAAAAAAAGTGACAGTGACAGTGTCTGCCACTATAAGAGAGTCTTATCTCCAGTTGCTTGTACTATGTGACATCATTGTACTCCTGTAAGTTTTTACGGTCTGGCCTATGATAGAGGACTACAATTAAAACACACTGCTTTTAGCCAACACTCTCAAAACATGAAATTAGTGCTGAGAAAAGATCCCTGCAGATGATGCTTTCACTTAAGCCAAAGAAATGCAAAGCATCAGTCCATCAAGATGAAATCTAATGTATCTTTTATAACAGAGCACCAGTGGCTTTAGCTGAAGCCGAGCTGGCTGTAGTTCTTTTCCAGGGGAGTTAGAATGAGGTAAGAGAAGTCAGCTGGGGTGAATTTTGACACAGCTGAAGCCTTTTATAGATGGCTACATCACCTCATCAGGGCCCGTACCTTCACTGCAAGAATACTTCATCACTCATCAGGACATATTTTTTGCCATTTATTATGTACTTTAACAACACTTTCTAAAAGCAAAAACAGTGCAAATGATTTCGGTTAAAAATACCACACCATTTTTGGCTTCATGAACAAGATTTTGTGACATTGTCAATAGTATCTAAAGGAGCACAATTAAAAAGCACATTTAGCCTTTGACCTTTGGCTGGTCAGCAAGCCTTTTTTTTTTTTTTTTTGTAAATAAACTATCAAAATGAGCAGAAAAAATTGTACCTTTTACCAGACGTATGTGCCAGAATTGTTTAACATTTCTTTTCACACAAATTGTGTAGCTCAAGATCTTTTCTATGATTATACACTTTGGGACAAGAGGACAAATGGAAAACTACACTACTTGGAGCAGTTGGGGGTTCGGTGCCTTGCTCAAGGGCACCTCAGTTGTGGTATTGCCGGCCCGAGACTCAAACCCACAACCTTAGGGTTAGGAGTCAAATTCTCTAACCGTTAGGCCACGACTTCCCCACAGTAAGACTTTTAAAAATTATGTTGTTGAAATAAGTCACTTATGTTCATTCAAGGCTGCATTTATTCCATCAAAAATACTGTGATTTTCTTTTTAAACAAAAACAAAAAAAAGCTGTAATATTGTGAAATATAATTATTATAAATTATAATTATTATAAATTATAAATTAAAATTTTTCTAATTAAATATATATAAAAAAAAAATAATAATTCCTGTAATGGCACAGCTGAATTTTAAGAAGCCATTAATCCAGGCTTCAGTGTCACATGAACCTTCAGAAAATAATTCTAATGTGATGATTTGGTGCTCAAGAAATATTTAGTTATATTAGTGTAGGAAAGATAGTGTACAGTATGTTAGGTGTCTTAGTAAATTTATATTATCAATATGGTGTATGACAGGTACTACAGGACTGAATATAATTTTCCTACCAGGCTGTGACAGGAGGTATAGGTTGCCCATTTCTGCTCCAAGTCACCAGAGGTGTAGGATTTCCATGAATTTCACATGGAAGGATGACCTCTGATCCGATCTCAGCTGCCAATTTAACCGTTGCCTGTGACCCATCAGCACCAAGAATTTTTGGTTTGCCTATTAAAATGAGAGACTTAAAAAATACTTCTACACAATTTTTTTTTTTTTTTTAAGAGTAAATCAGTCACATATTCCTCACTGTTAACACTCAGATGCATCTCTCTGCTGGTGTAGCCCACAGAACTGGTGGCAGTGCAGACATAGACCCCTGCATCCTCTATCGTGGGTATATTGTTATTACAAAATATTTATATTTTAAAAACATAGCTTCTTTTTTTTTTTTTTTTTTTTTTACTTTTTATTCATCAAAGTATCCTAAAAAAATATCACATGTTCTGAAAAAATATTAAGCAGCAGAACTGTTTCCAACCTTGATAATGAATCATCATATTAGAATGATTTCTAAAGGATCATGTGATAATGATCCTAAAAATTCAGCTTTGCATCACAGAAATAAATGATAATTTAAAGTATAATAAATTTTTTAAAAAATATTTTTTTACATTGTAATAATATATCACAATTTTCCTTTTTTGTTTTCTGTATTTTTGATCAAATAAATGCAGGCTTGATGAGCAGAAGAAACTTCTTTCCAAAACATTAAAAATAGTAATGTTTCCAAACTTTTGACCTGTACTGTATTTATGTGTGTGTGTGTGTGTGTGTGTGTGTGTGTGTGTGTGTGTGTGTGTGTGTGTGTGTGTGTGTGTGTGTGTGTGTGTGTGTGCGTGAGTATATAATTTTTTTAATAATATTTTTATAATATATATTCTATAAAAATATTAATTTTCTGAAAAAGTTTTATCAAGTTTACAAAGTTATATCTTAAATATTTTTACTTCTTAAGTAAATGTATCTTGATCTCTAGATTGATTTTAGATATTTGTTTACGGACATAGCAGACCAAAATGCTAATAAAAGTTGATGGTTTTATTGTATTTTTGTTAATTTATTGTTTTTTTTTCTCTCTTTCTACACTCTTGCTTTCATCACGCTGATAAATCTAGACAGTGAAAAAAATGAAAATCAGTTATACTTATTGATAACAGGTCCTGCGTACTAACCATGAACTATCACAGTGACCGTAATATTGGCTGATCCTGCTACATTGATAGCAGTGCACACATAAGTCCCAGCATCATCAGGTCCAGCTCTATCTACATGCAGACTGCCATCACTCCTTAGAAAGACTCTTCCACCAACATGCACCTAGACACAGAGTGATCATACACAATAAAACCATAAGCATGAACAAAACAGGTACATTATCCCTGAATTGTTTCACACCTAATAATTGTTTCTTTCGTCACTAACTTGTTTTCCATTGTGTGTACAGAGTCTCTCCGGAAGAGGAATGCCATCTAATAACTTACAGGGAAGGTTCAAATGCTGACCGATCATCACTGTGACAGCTGGTGCACTTTGAAATAATAATGGGGTTCTGCGAACAGGACAGATAATTACAGTGACAGTTTATGGTGATAATATTTCTGATATTGGTGAGGAGAACAATACATTTTAATACCTAAGCCAGTAACAGTGACTCTGGCTAGAGCCTTGATGGATCCAAACTGGTTTTTGGCCTCACATACATAAACATTCATCATCAACCCAAACACCTGGAGGGAACAGAAGAACACTGATTACAACATAAAGGACTCTTTTGAAATGGATTTTACAAACATGTAATTTCATACTTTAGTCATTAACAAACAATTAAGCTTAATTATAGTTTGCTATTAATATGGACATGTTTGTGTGTTTTTGGTCTTTGGTAACGGCTTTACTCAGTTAATAAGGTGTCATCTTGACCTTTGTATCAAAGTCAGGATGAATAAATAAATAAAAAAAAATAAAAAAAACTACAGAACATTAAGCCAGGAATGTGACTAATTTAACAAAACATACAAATACTAAGCTACAAGATGTCTGCTTATTAAAGTAGCAGAGATGCACTATATGTGTGTGTGTGTGTGTGTATATATATATATATCTATATATATTAGAGATTTATCAATAGATATGTAGCAGCCAGTATTGGATATTTACTGTAATTATGGATCCTGATTTCCAGATTTTTTTACATTAAGATGACCTTTATCAACACTTGTTTAAATACAGTTATTAACAAGAATTAATAGTATTAACAATAATAAATTAATTAATAATAATTACAAAATAAATTCAATTAATAAATTGCAACTATTTTTATAATTTATAATATTACTAAAAATATTTAATTACATTTTATTACAATACTATTACATTTTTTTTTATATTAAATATTTTTGAGAATTAATAATAATAATTATTATTATGTTTCCTATTTTTTCCACTTAGATTACCTTTTGTCATCATCTAACACTCAATAAACAATAACAATAAAAAATTATACAAATTAATTATTGTACATTTTTTATAAAATAAAAAACTAAAATCTTAAACTAAGATATTCATTCTGTGACATGCAACAGTGTTAATAAATTATTATTAAATTCAATAACTCTATAACACTAACACTTAAAAATAATCTTTAGCATGTGCCATAATCTGAAAATAATTACGACTTTATTGAAAGAATTTTAATATCACTGCATTGCCAATTTATGAACCTATTTTTTCACAGTTTTCTACCACATGGTTTGATAAAACTGGATGCTACAGATGACCTCTTGGATCTAAAAGCCATCTTTTATGATGAATGCTTTTTAATGACACACATCTGCATGTTTGCTACAGAAATAAATAATTAACCATTAAAGTTTTAAAATTTCTTGAAAACTCATTCAGTTCTTGGCGCTGTTGGCACTTTTGGAAGAGAAAGAGAATTTATAGCAAAGCTGATTTTCTTGTATTTACAACCAAAGCTATTAATTCCACTTTGATGACAGCTCTGACTTCATTAGCGATTATACATTCTTGTTTGAGAGTATTACGCACTCACTACTTTATATGCAACTGTTCATCTGATTTAAAACAATGAAGCTGTTGTTGTGAATGTTGTGCAACAGTTTGCATATGTGAAATTCATAAAACAGTCATTTGTAATCAATCAAATTTAAACCAATGTCATAAGTGTGCAATACATTTTTGTGCAAGTATGCATTGTTATAAGAACAAGCACATTTTCTCAATTTTTTACATACAGCTTTTTTTCTTAAATCAGCATCTCTAAATGTATGGCAGCCATTCCATTCCAGTGCCTGTTGAATTCCAACACAAGCACACTGTGTTCTGCTTAATAAAGTACTGATTAGGTAATCACCTCAAGCAAATCTTATTTAACAAGAAAAAGTGTAAAAACACTGCTTTGGTCATCAGTATCCTCTTGCAGTAGGAGAAGCTGGATGGCAAAACCAGTGCTAGTAGTACCTCAAAAGTAACTGGAATCAAACAATAACTTTGATTATACCAAATGAGTTGAGCTGAAATAGCCTCAGGTTGCTTCCATCCTTAAAAAGTTTGAAGACAGTGGTTCATATTGTGGACAACAAAGCTAAAGACCGGCAGAGGGTGAAAACGATTCCCCACTGACCTCATTCGAAGGTTACTCAACACCCGCAGGATCACATCAAGTGACCTATAAAAAGAATGTCAAATGGCAGCTGGGGTGAAGTGCACGGTTAGGACAGTCCGAAACGGGATCTTGGGTTAAGGTTTGAAGTAAACGTGCTAATTTGGGAAGGGGTGATTTATTGATTGGGTGCAAAGAAGAGCCAAACTGAAGTTTGTAAAAGACCATAAGGATTGGAACTTCATTGATGATTCCATTTTTCAGCTTTGCCTAACACCTGGTCACACCGGGCACATGAATCAAGCCACATAGAAGGTTGTCCTAGAACAAAACTTGCTTCCTTCTGCTCTGACAATGTTCCACATTTTTTTCCAGCAGGACAATGCTCCATGCCACACAGCCAGGTAAATCAAGGTGTGGATGGAGGAGCACTAGATCAAGACTCTGTCAAGGACAGCCCAAACTCCACAGCTGAACCCCACTGAAAGCATCTGGAATGTGAACAAGAGGAAGATGGGCGGTCACAAGCCATTAAACAAAGCCGAGCTGCTTGAATTTTTTGCACTATATTGTGTTGTGAATATGAATATGAACCAAAACCAAAGAAACTGATAATTCTGCAGTCATCTCTTTAATTTCTTCCAGAGCTGTACACTGAGGGCAAAATGTTTGGAATAATTAAGACTGTTTACTCTTTTTGAAAGTCTCTTATGCTCACCAATGCTGCATTTAATTGATCAAAAATACAACAGAAACAGTAAAATTGCTAAATTTTATTACGATTTAAAATAAGTGTTCCATTTGAATGTGTTTTAAAATGTAATGATGGCAAAGCTGAATTGTGAGCATCCATTACTCCAGGCTTCAGTGTCACTTGATCCTTCAGAAATCATTCCAATATACTGATTTGCTGCTCAATAAACATTTCTTATTATTATCAATGTTGAAAACAGTTGTCCTGCTGATGAATATTTCTGGGAAAACTGTGATACACTACCATTCAAAAGTGAGGGGTAACTATGATTTATTTATTTATTTATTGTAATGAATGCTGTTTTCCAGCAAGGATGCATTAAATTGATCAGAAGTGACAGTAAAGACATTTCTAAAATCAATTTCAAATAAATGCTGCATTTAACATTCTGTCCATCAAAGAATCCTGAAAAAAAAATGTATCACTGTTTTTTACAAAAAAATTAAGCTGCAAAACAACATTGTTAATAATAAGAATCATTATTTAAAACTGAGCACTAATAACAACTGAGCAGCAAATAGCATATTAGAATGCTTTCTGAAGGATCATGTGACAGTGAAGACTGCTCACTCAATGCTGTTGACAATTCAGCTTTGCCATCACTTGAATAAAAATACATTTAAGTAGAAAACAGTTATTTTTAAACTGTAATAATATTTCGCAATATTAATGTTTTTTAACTGTTTTTGATCAAATAAATAGAGAGACTTCTTTCAAAAACATTACAAAAATTATAATCATTGCATAAAAAATGCACACACTCTCAAAGGGAAGGTAGAAACAGATCCATTTGCTCAAAATGCTTTAAGTAACCAGGTTAGCCAACAGCAGACGAGCTGCTCAATGCTAATACTTTAGAGGCTATCTAATAAAAACATTATAGCCTATAAGGATTTAGAGCTCTACTTTGTCCATATGCAGCACCCTGTCCTGCCAGAAGCTCCAGTGTTGGCTTAAGAAGCCTGCGGTTTGACCGTTTAGCCCACCCAACCCCTGAGCAGGCCTGGGATGAGGAGACCTCCTCTCAGCTTACTCTCTGAGAGAGGAAGCTCTCAGCTGTACTTCTTCTATTTCCTTGATCGCAGCAGTTGGTTTCAGACCCACCTCCCCTACATGTCAACACCTAAAACAACATCTTCACTATTCTCCTGTGGTTGGACTGTGTCCGTTAGATCCTTGCGTTTAGTATCTAGGAGAGTGTGTGCTTGCAGACATCCTCCCTAAACATCTACTCAAAGATAGATATAGAAACTCACTCTGGATCTGAAGGGCACCAGAAGGTAGTTGAGAGGTGCCGACGTGGCCAGATGACTTGCCAAAAATGGGACGTCCATCCTGGTGTCTCCATGTTAGAGAAGGTTTGGGGAAACCGCGAGCGATGCACGGTAGTGTAATGTTATCACCGACACTGGCCGTTATGTCCACAGGAGACTCAGAGAACGTAGGAGCAGCTGCAAAAAAAAATTAAAATAAACAAATAAAAATTGGAGCAATCAAAACTAAAATCACTTTGTTTGCCAAAAGCATTTAAAAATTTTTTTGGCTTTAGTACAAATTAAATGTAAATAATATTGAAATAATTTGATTTGGCTTTAAACCAACAACATATTTAGCAAAAGCCAACAAAACCAAAGTCAATAACTTCATGCTTAATGTTTTTTACACACAGTATAAACTCATCTTTACTGTATATACAGTTGTCTTTATAATTTTAGAAAGGGGGTCTCTCACAAAGGTATCATATTATTTCAGGGTCCTTGGTATTAAAAAAGTTTGAAAACTCCTGAAATACACCTGAGAACAAAGTATGGGGAAAAAATAAGCAATATTCCACTGAACAAATTTACTTCCAACATATTTTTCAGTTTTTCGGTCACACATGTAGTAATTATGATTTAAAGTGTTATTTTTTTACGAAGGTAAAATATTTTCTCCCATCCCAGTTTAATATGCACAAACAGTTAACTAAACAAATACATCTGTATGTTGATTCTCCCGAAAAGTTTAATCACATTGCTAAGCTTATTTGTGCATTATGAACTACATATGCTTACATTTTTGGAAAAGCAATAGAAATACTGCGACAGTGAGCTCAATAAATAAAAGCCCACATAAAATGAAACTGTGCCTTATAAAATGTATAGTAATATTTATATTGTGTCAGTTTGTAATGCAACTGAGGTCTTGTTCTCACCTCCCACCTGTAGTATGACCACAGCAGAGGCGGCCCCAGCAATATTTGAGGCTACACAGGTATAGTCTCCAGAATCCAGTTCCTGAACCCCACGGATCCCCAGAGTTCCACGATAGACATCCTGCTCCGCAAATGGAACTGTTCCCAGATCCAGATCCCCTGAAGATGGATGGTGCAAGACTTTGCATACACTGTTGCCATAACAACCTACTACAATGCAATATCCTAAACAGTTTCTAAAACCCAGAAAATTAATAACAGTCTAAAACATGTAGAAATTATAACATTTGCTGCATTTGGTGATGCTGATAACTCTTTTATACATTTAATTTGGTTAAACATTTGATCTGTTTGACACATTTATCATCTTGCACATTATTGGTATTTTTGTTGACTAAAATGATATGTCAGTTTAATTAGAGAATAATTAAAACTAATCAATAATACCAAAAAAAAAAAAAAAACATTTATCAAAAAAACAAATAGAAAAACTATGTCTTGAAGGCCCAGTTCCCTTTCAGTCGGTCACTCTCGACATCAGGTCAGTGACCGACGAACTGGGATATCGCTTCGATAGACCAATCTACTTTGAGTGTAAACTAAATGAGCCAATGCACATTGCCATGCAATTATTGAGTTGAGGCGCCACTGTCCTCGCGCTCCAAGCGACGAAGGTCACCGCGCGTTCTCTGGGTCATGCGATTTCCACGCTTGTGGTCCAGGAGCGCCATCTCTTCGGGCTGTCCCTGTCTCCCCGTGTCTTCACGAAAGTCGCGGAGGTGGCTCTTGTTCCCCTCAGAGAGCAGGGTGTTCGCATTCTCATCTATCTAGAAGATTGGCTGATACTAGCACAATCTCGGAATCAGTTGTGCGAGCACAGGGACCTGGTGCTCTGGCACCTCAGCCTTTGTTGGGCCTTCGGGTCATCTGGGAAAAGAACAAACTCTCGCCGACGCAGAGGATCTCTTTTCTCGTTATGGAGTTGGATTCGGTTGAACAGACAGCGCGCCTCACAGAGGAACATGCGCGGTCGATGCTAGCCTGCTTGAATACGTTCTAGGGCAGGACAGCGGTCCCTTTTTCAGAGGCTCCTGGGGCATATGGTGGCCACAGCGGCACTTACACCGTTCGGCCTGTTACATATGAGACCGTTCCAGCACTGACTTTATGGCTGAGTCCCGAGGTGGGCGTGGAAGCGCGGCACTCACCGGGTCCAAGTTACACCGGCCTGTCGCCAAACCCTCACCCCGTGGTCAGATCTTACGTTCCTCTGGGCAGGGGTGCCCCTAGAACAGATCTCCAGGCATTCTGTGGTTTACACGGATACCTCCACCACCGGCTGGGGGGCCACGTACAACTGGCATGCAGTCTCAGGGGTTTGGACTGGCCCGCAGCTGTATTGGCACATCAACTGCCTAGAGTTGTTAGCAGTACACCTTGCTCTGAACCGTCTTAAAGGTCGCTTTCGAGGCAAGCACGTGCTGGTCCGAACGGACAACATAGCGACCGTTGCGTACATCAACCGACAAGGTGGTCCGCGCTCCCGTCGCAAGTCGCAACTCGCCCGCCACCTCCTCCTTTGGAGTCAGAAGGTTCTGAGGTCACTTCGTGCTGTTCACATTCCAGGCCTGCTCAACCGTACAGCCGACGATCTGTCTGGAGCAATGCTCCCGGGAGAATGGCGACTCCATCCCCTGACGGTCCAGCTGATTTGGAGATGATTCGGAGCCACTCAGGTAGACCTGTTTGCTTCTCCAGAGACCTCTCACTGCCAGTTGTTCTACTCCCTGACACTGTGCAAAGTCCGGGAGGACGAGGAGCTTGTGGCACTGTATTGGCCCACTCGGACCTGGTTCCCCGAACTAATGCTCCTCACTACAGCCCCTCCTTGGCCGATTCCTCTGAGGAAGGATCTACCATGAATGGGAAGACTTTAGGTAAGCATGACCTCATCATCAGGTTCCTTAAAGGAGGTTAAATCCTTCCCGGCCCCCCTCTATACCCTCTTGGGACCTGACTCTAGTGCTAAAATCACTACAGCAGGACCTATTCGAGCCTTTTCATTCACTGAGCTAAAGTTTCTTTCCTTGAAAACTCCTGCTTGCACTGGCCTCCATCAAGAGGGTAGGGGACCTGCATGCATTTTTGGTCGACGATTCATGCCTAGAGCTTGGGCCGGCTGACTCCCAGGTAATTTTGAGGCCCCGGCCTGGCTACGTGCCCAAGGTTCCCACTACACCCTTCAAAAACCAAGTGATGAACCTGCAAGCCCTGACCCTGGAGGAGGCAGACCCAGCCCTGGCTTTGCTCTGTCCCGTCCGAGCATTGTGATGCTACGTAGACCGGACACAAAGCTTCAGGACCTCAGACCAGCTCTTTGTCTGTTACGGAGGCCGGCAGAAGGGGAATGCCGTCTCTAAGCAGAGGATGGCCCACTGGATTGTTGATGCCATAACCCTGGCTTATCAGGCACAGGGTGTGCCCTGCCCATTCAGCCTGCGAGCTCACTCAACTAGAAGTGTTGCATCCTCCTTGGCGCTAGCTCGTGGTGCCTCGCTGACATATATTTGTAGAGCTGCGGGCTGGGCGACCCCGAACACGTTCGCTGAGTTCTATAGCCTTCATGTAGAGCCAGTATCCTTCAGTGTTCTCACCTCAAACTGGTAGTGGCACCGAGAGGCCCTGGTTAGTGTCAGCTTGCTAAAACTGCTCCAGAGTGTTCATACTGGAAGGGGCAGCACCCATGGTGCTTTGGTAGGGATCCCAATTCGTCGGTCACCGACGTGATATCGAGAGTGACCAACTGAGAGGGAACATCTCGGTTACGTATGGTTACCCTCGTTCCCTGAAGGAGGGAACGGAGACGTCACGTCCCGTCACCACGGTTGCTGTACCACTGCTGAGCCACCGGGTCACAGGCTCAGCCCCTCAGCGAAAACCTGGTATGCATTGCACCTGTTGCCTTATTATACTCACACTGTGATCAGCGGCAGCTGGATGCAATAATTGCATGCCAATGTGCATTGGCTCATTTAGTTTACACTCGAAGTAGATTGGTCTATTGAAGCGATATCCCATTTCTTCGGTCACCGACGTGACGTCTCCGTTCCCTCCTTCAGGGAACGAGGGTTACCATACGTAACTGAGACGGTATTATGCTTAGGGACAATACTTACCTTTTTGCCATTTTACTAATGGAGGAGGAGTGCCAGAAGCCTGACATTCTAGACTGGCATCTTCACCAGCAACGACCATCACCACCTGCTGTGCCACAGAGATTGGAGGCTCTGAGAAAACAACAAGTGAGAAAGGGATTAAAACTAGCATTGTTTACATATTTAAATATCTGTCTTTGTAAATATCTGGTTATGTTCACAATATTAAATATTATAAATATTAGCTTACTACTTACTGAAAGTGCCCAGAATGCCCAATATACTGCCTCCTACTTCTTAAAAATATTAAGTGAAACAGTATGCATTATTCCATGATAAATATTGTAAACAGTAGTATCTTGCATTGTTTTCACATGACCTCATTGCATTGTAAATTTTAAGTGATATCCAATCATTTCATATTTTTCATCAGAATTTCTTAAAAATTGTCTAAAAATTTAAAAATATGGGAGGAATAAAATAATGAGATCAAAATCAAAATTGATATAACTCCTGGTTCATCCATCAACTTTTCTTTTAAAAGAAATGAATATTTTTATTCAGCATGGATGCCATAAAAATATTTATCACAAAACTATTACAGTAAGTATAACATTCTGAGGCTTAACAAAATTCCACAGAAATATTTGCGTGCCAAATAGTTTAACAGTAGCAGCTATATTATGTTTTGTTATTTTGTATTTGATAGGTCTCCCAGCAGCTGGAATCTCATTTATTTTGAATGCATGCTGTCATGTCACTATAAAAGTTATTGTCAGTTATATATTCAATCTATAACTCAAAATGACTGAAGACTTTACTATGTACAAGCGTTTCCATCAGCAGAGCCGCTGACTCCAGTGCCCACCTGCATAACTGACGGTAACAGACTGAGAGGCAGTGCCAGCCTCATTGGTGGCCAGTCACTTATAGTTCCCAGCATCCTCAGGGACAGCTCCTCGGATTGTCAGCGTGCCAGACTCAGAGATGCTCATTCTGAAAGAACAGCCAGGGTTATATTATCCTTATACTGCTGATGTAATGATAATATTACACAGACAGTTGTGTTGAATGCTTTTCAAACTGAAGAGTGTTTTCTTTCCATCAAACTGACTTCTAAATGATCACAGCATCGATCAGGTTTATTCTGATGTCTTGACCAAATCTCAGACTATTAATGCTTGTGGACAGTTTATTCAAACAGAAATGTACTATTAATGATCCATTTTAGGAAAGTAGATAAAAATATCCATTTCAAATTATGTGTGAAGATGTATAGTGAGAGAAGGGAGGGGGAGCTTGTCAACCACCGATGGTGGTTGGACAGAAAGTTGTTGCCATGGCTCCAGAAAATCTTTGGAGGAGGGGAACCAGATGCCGAACAGGAGATGTGGACCTCTGCACCCAGAGAGAAGCTTTGTGTCTGAGGGGAGACGACCACAGATGGGGCCTCTGTAAAGGAAACAGAAATAAACTGTGAATCATCCTATACTTACAGGGACAGTTTATCCAAAAATGAACACTCTCATGTCGTTCCAAACCCATATGCTGTTTTTGTTTTTTCCATGGAACATAAAAGAAGAATGTTAAAGAATCTTTGCATAGATATTTTAATACTGTTACATTTCATAGTAGGATTGTGCGCCATTCAGAATTGAGCTGATATGCCTTAAAAACAAACTGACAGAATGAAAGTTACCATTACAGACAGATACGAGCAATAGAACAAACGAGCAATAGAACGATAGACAGAATGACCGATAAAATGACAGACAGACAGACAGACAGACAGACAGATACTGTAGATAGATAGATAGATAGATAGATAGATAGATAGATAGATAGATAGATAGATAGATAGATAGATAGATAGATAGATAGATAGATAGATAGATAGATAGACAGACAGACAATGAAAACTCCATAGTTCGTTCAACAGATATGGGAAAAAATAGTGGGGCATGTTGTCACAAATTAAATCAAACCTATTATTAAACAGCTTATTATAGGCTTGTAACCTACAGTCAAACAGTAAAACAAATATGAAACAATGTAATTAATTAATTAAATTAATAACTAATAATTTTTATAGTATTAAAAATGTATCAATTGGCTACATTTTTAATTAAAAACATGTAACATCTTACCCTGGGCTGACATTAAAATATACCCTTGTCCTAAAACCACAATTCAAACTTTCATTTAAAATAATTGAATGTATGCTAGTGTGGTTTTATTGTGTTCACTTGTTTAAACACTTTCCATTCCATTGTGGAGTTTGGAGGGCAGAATGCATGAAAGTTACTCTTATTTAAGAGCATTCGAAACTAACATACAAAACTGATATTAGAGAAAACATACATTCGTATTACTGGACTTAAAACATAACAGATACTAAAATATAGCCTTTGTGACACGTAGCCCTAACCTCTCTTACATTCTTTTTGGGAGTAATATTTAGTGCATGGATGGGGTTGAAATAATTTTAGGTTTATTAATAGAGTGAGTTTATACTCAGCTGCCACACAGCTAATAATATACATTCTATTCTCTGGACTCGGTTTAATGTGCAGCAAAAACAACAAGGCTCCAGTAGAGGCATCCCAGATGCTTTCTGAAAGGAAAGACTCCGGATATGACTCGACTTCTTTGTATAAACCTGGATAAATTATGTTGCTATCAGTAATTCTCAGATACAACAATCAAACCTCACCCGACTTATGGTCATAATGTCATTTATTGTTGCTTTAACTTGATAGTGAGGCAGAAAATGCTGTAAAGTTGATAACAGAACATTACAAAATAGGAAGGAAAAGAGGTCTTTGACGATGTCAATGACCCAGCAACCTCCAAAAAATAGCAGCCAGCCCAGTCCTATTCACATGGTAACCTTTAGATTTTTCTGTAACCACACCAAAAATAACATAAATAAATAAATAAATAAATAAATAAATAAATAAAGCATATTTTTAATGACAGTATACAGATATTTCTGTGATAATTTGATCTAAAACAAATAAGAAGTTTGCTCTCAGGTCAACATTGGTCAAATGATCAAGACACACCCAAAAAGCCTTGACAAATGATACAATGCCATTCAAAGATATTTTGTCATTTGAGAAGTCTTTACTGTTTAAAATAAAGGTTCCAAAAGTGTTTTTTTTTTTTTTTTTTTTTTTTTTTTTTTTTGCAGTAATGCCAAAGAAGAAGGATATTTCACCCCAAAAAATGTAAATTCTGTCATTTACTCACCCTCAAGTTGTTCCAAATCTGTATGACTTTCTTTCTTCTGTTGAACACAAAAGAAGATATTCTGAAGAATGCTGGTAACAAAACAGTTACTGGTAGCCATTGACTTCCATAGTATTTCTGTCATTATTTACTGACCCTCATGTCATGCCAGACCTAAATTAATTTCTTCTGAGGAAAAGAAGATATTTCAAGAAATCTATACAGTGAGATCCAATGTAGTTTTGATTGGACACAACTGAGTTTCATTATACTATATCGAAAAAGTTCTTCAAAATATCTTCTTTTGTGTTCCAGGTCAGGTCAAGTTTGGACTGATATGATGGTGTGCAAGTGATGAATTTTGGGTTAACTATCCCTTAACTATAAAGTCATGAAAACATACTGAAAGCAAAAATGTTAATGAAAAGATCAATAAAAGTTTATAATATTTCCATATCATTTTACCATTAGAAAAACAGTGTGTCTGTCAAAATTAAATACTCTACCATGCTGTTTGCCTGCATCCTTCTAAGTCTTCTCACTTTTCCAAACAGCCGGTTCATCACCCGCTGCACTTAACAATGTGGGATAAATAATCCAGACCTTATAGCAAAAACCATGTTTATGACCCTTCATGTAACAATTTGTGCCTGTGTGAAACATACATTCCTCTCCTCCTCTATTGACCATTATTCTCTAGCTGCCCCGTGTGACTAGGGTGTGAAGTCTGTTTTGTTTTACTGCTGGATCAGGAAACTAAGCCTGTGAGCTGAGCGTGGGGTCTGTCTTACTTTAGTCAGCGAGAACCCTTCTAGTTATTGCTGCCTCAGAACTCCCAGATGTCGTGTTTACTGGGCCACCAGCCTTGAGATGCACAATGAGAGCTCCATTACTGCAGAACTAGACATGAGCTTTCAAGAGGCAGTCACATGCCATCACAAGACTTGGCTGAATCCTAAAACCCTTGTGTGCTTTCATAAAATAAACTCCAGTCATAATTAAAATGGTACAGTATTTGTTTTTGTTTTTTTGTAACTTTTTAATGACAAGGACCTCAAAATTTTTCTAAAAAGACTGCTATATTTTTATATATGAAAGATCCATTTACACTGTGTAAGAGATGACTGATGATATTTTTACATAAATATGCAGATGTTATTTATTCATTTTTTTTATTTATTATTTTTTATTTAATTTTATTTTAATCTCTTATGATTTCTTAAAAGCAACATTTATCAGAATAAAATTACATTTTAACATTTAAATAGATTATTTTTAATAATAATGGTTTACATATACAAATTATATTTCATATATAAACATTTTAAAGATTTATTTTTTATTAATAATGTTTATATTAAATACATTTTAAATAAATTATATATACAACTATTTCTTTCTCACCAAGGTGGCATTTATTTGATGAAAAATACAGTAGAAAAAAAGTAATATAGTCAAATATTGCTAGTGCTAATTTAAAATAATTGTCCATTTTAATATATATTTGGGATGGCAAAGCTGAATTTTCGGTGTCACACGATCCTGCAGAAATTCTTCTGATTTGGTGTGCAAAAAAAGCATTTCTTATTATTATCAATGTTAAACACAGTTGTGCTGATTAATATATTTTTGTGGAAACTGTGGTACATTTTCGTTCCTAAATCTTAACAATGCTCTTTTGATTCACTGAAAATGGCACACATCTATTTTATGTGTTTTATAATGTGTTTGATTTATGCTCCTTTTGGGTGACAAACTTGATTACTTCAGGGATTCGCTGACCACAGTATATTCCTTTGAAAGCGTGCCAGTGAATCCATTGTGCTGATGGAATACAAGGTCTGTGCGCCTATGGAACACTGTCCTATTATGTGCACAGCAATTCTACACATACCACACAGTGATGAAAATGGAAGCAGCCAATGTTGAAATATCAAGAGGGGACACATCAGATATTAAAACCTCCATCTTACTTACCGACGGCAAATAAAATTAGAGGAAATTATGCAGTGACTCAAATTTAATCATCAGCCAGAGAGGAACTGATAAAGCATGAGACCCACTCAAAGCCGCCTGGCACATCCCCAATTACTTGTTTTGAGAGGAGAGTGTCAGTTCAGGTCTATGGCTTTTGTTTGACAGGAATATGACATAGAAAAAGTCAAAGGCAGAGGTGTAGATAAATTAGCAGATGGTGGACTGTTTGTTTATCCATTACAGAGGTACTTACATCAGTTCTGAGTTGCAACTGTTCAGTAATAACAGTGTAGCATGTTGCTGGGTTACAGTGCCTTGCTTAAGAAGTAGCTTGAGGACTTCACAATGAGTTTTGCCAGCAATGAATGGGCAGCGCACTCTTCACAATGGTAGCTGTCTATTGCAAATATAATAAATGAATCTTTCACATTCATAGTTCCAAAGAAAAAGCAAAACAGCATTAAAGTCTTTCATTCCAAGAAACTTTCAGAAACGTTGAGGCTTGTAACAGCTGCAATCCATACACATCAAGGTAAACAAGACATAAATAAAATATCAACAGTCTCTTAAATTATATATGAAGAGCACATCCACAATATCCCAGTGAAGTATGAATAAAAAATACAAAATGTTTGCACATATTTACATCTATAATTTAGGTTTTTCAGCATGCTTTACTTTAACAATCAGTGCCATCCATATAATCTCCAGTGCGATTGTTCAGCAGCAAACAAGCAATTCCATGGGATCCTGAATTATAGCATTCACACACATAAACACACACACACAGTTTCAGGATGACAGGTTCTTCTTTTCTGTCATAGTTGTATGCTGAAATGTGATTTGCTTGTGGTAAGACTTCTCAGTCTTAAGTGTCCGGAATGAGAGGTCAAACGACGAAAACTCATCCACTTGAATGGCATTGTGGGATGGCACCGCACTGGATCCTTTGCCGTACCTGTACAACAACCATTAGAAAATGCTCACAGTGAGAAATGGGTCATTTTACTTATTAGAAAATGCTCACAGTGAGAAATGGGTCATTTTACTTCTCTTTTAAACTGAACAACAGGATGACAGGAAGAGGAATTTAACTGTAGTTCTAAGAAACTAAACACAGTCCAGTCATGCAATTATTTGAATTTAATTAGTTTAACACAAGCTGTGCAAACAACATAAATAATTAGTCCTATTTAGTTCCATTTATCCCCTGAAATGCAGAATATAATTTTTAATACTCCAATTTGTACATTCCTCTTATAATTTTAGGCACCACAAAATAAGCATGTATTGTTCTTTTAATCTATTAATTATAAAGGTCAAATCAGTCCTAATACATATAAAATAATAAAATTAAATAATGATGTTAATACTCAAATGTATATGTTTCAATTTATTAGTAAATTATGTCATTCTTGAAAAAAGTGAGAAAAGGATTTTGACAAAATTTGTAATTTCAAACTTTAATTATTAATATAAAATCATTTGAAAATACTATGTTGTCAGTATTATGGAAAATAATATATTTTTATTTCATTCTTAATTTTCTTTCATTTGAATCTTAATTCCTTAAATTTCAGTTATACTTGTGCATACCTTTCGTTACCTCAACTCAAGTGTAAAATCAGAAACTGAATTATGTACAAGGCTTTTTCAATTCAATTCTGAAAGATGCACACCTCTAGCTCAATGCTGTTGTAGGTTTTTAAGTACACAAGGTGGCAATATGACTTCCAGGAGGTAAGATAAGGCAAGCAAATGGATACACAGCTGACCTTGATGTGATCTTAATGCAAGAACAAATAAATAACAATAATAGTGCCATTATCTGTCACACAGCAAAGGCTATAAAACTATAAAGCTTAAAACGGACATCATAAATCTAAAAAATTCAATATACATCTCTTTCTATATCCTTTTCTTGGCACTCCTAAAATAACTAACTAACATCAAATGCCCTGTTTTCTGCTGTTTTGGATGTAGACAGGATGTCATGAAACTGATATATAACCTGATTTATTTCTATTCAGCACAACATACCTGTATCTTTAAGACAAGATACTGCTACTATACAAGGCCATCATAGAGTGACAGAGCTTGTACAATAGAGGGATCTGCTTTTGATCCCTCCTGGAACTCCTGCAGGGTCAGCTTCCCATCAGCATTCTGGGTAAACAAACAAACATGGCTTAGAATCACACAACTGTCTCAAATGCTGAGTAAAAACAACTACATGTGTTATTTTGAGTTTGTTTGTGGATATACGTGAATGCATGACACTTTAAACAAATGTGGAACAGACTTTAAGGTTATATCAGTTTACAAACTAGAGGATACTACAACAACAGCAATGAGGATTTTTAATTATGTATGAGGAAAATACTCTCCCACTTTTAAGACGCTTCACATGCCCAGCAGGGGGCGGGTGCAAACAGGCTGAACCATTGAAGAAAAAACCTCAGAGTAGGCAATGCAAATGCTTCTTTCACCTTAGCTTATTGTCGCTCAGTGTAGAACTTGTTTGAAGAAGCCTTATATGTCCTTAAAATAACTCTACTGGTTCCTCATGCAGATCTGAGCTGAGATTGCAAAGCATACCATCTCTGTGAACATTCCCAAAAAAGTCCCGATCTCGTCTTTCAGGGCTTGAGCTATAAATGAGCAATTTTTCTTGACTGATTTAGTGATTGCTAATCATTACTGATGAGTTTGGACTGCATGCAAATCCTTAATCTTTAAGTAATAGTCCACCCACAAACGAAAATTCTGTTATCATTTACTCACCCTCATGTCATTACAAACCTGTAATGCAGAACCAAGAAAATATTTTGAAGAATGTTGATAACCAGCTGGATTCGGTTCCCATTGACTTCCATCGTATTTTTGTCCATACAATGGAAGTCAAAGAAGAACTGGAATTGAAACATTGCTTAAAATATCTTCTTTTATGTTCCACAGAAGAATGAAAGTCATACAGGTTTGGAATGAACATTTTAATTTATTTTATTTTTTATTTGTAAACTATTCCCTTAGGCAGTTAGTCTGCTTAAGTGATTTCCACAAATTAAATTAAATAAACAGCCCGCTGCATAATAACACTCAGTTTTGGCTTGGATTATTAACTGGTTCAGTGTGATTGTGGTCAAGAAGAAAGGACATACCCGTACCTTATCCATCATGGCAAAAATGCGATCCACTCTCTTCTCCGGCGTGTTTTCTTCTTCTGGAAGGTCCACTGTGTTTCCCTTGAACACATGTTAAAGATGTTAAACACATCTGAGAGATTTTGCTCATTAAACAAATGCCATATGTTTCAAATGTAATTACAGTTGAAATGAACAGTGACTTACCACCATCTGATAGATGGCGTCTACGATATTGAGCATTTCATCACGTGTGATATAGCCATCGTTATCAAGATCATAAAGCTTGAAGGCCCCTAAAGAGTGTAACAAGAAGTCATGGTGAGTGTGTGCAGAAATATTATGGCGCTTTCTGTAAACAGGGTACAAAATAGGTCCTGAAAAGTGTTTTTAAAAAGTTTGGTTTCTTTATCAATAAACAGTCGGTGCAAAGAGGTGCTTAACTTTCAGATAAATTTAATAGATACTGTTGTATGATTCTAATTGCTACATACAGCCGAGAAAATCAAGACAGGTCAAAATCACCAATTTAAGAAGCAATACAGACTGTGTTGGTATTAACTAAAACTAAAATAAAACTATTAAAAAAAGTTTTGGGGAATTAAAATAAAGCTGAAGTAAAATAAAATATAAATATTAGACGAAAAAAAATTGAAATGTTACCTTGGCAACTAACTGAAATAAAATACTTTTTAATTTCATTAACTAAAGTTAAAATTTACAAAAATTAATAAAAATAAAAACTGAAATAAAAATAAAATAAAGCTAAATAAAGCTAAAGATGAATATTAAAAAATAAGTCAAACATATTACATTTAATTATATATTATATTTTACCCATCTTTTTTTCCTGTAAGAGCAGGTGCGGACCCACTCTTACAGGAAAAAAAGGTGGGTAAAATATAATATATATATATAATTAACTACCCACTCTTACAGGAAAAAAAGGAATAACTTAATTTTAAAATTTTAGAATTTTGTGTCCACTATTGTTTTTTTTTTTATCATTGTCAAAACACATTACATTCAACACAAAAAAAAACCTTGAGAAAAAAAAAAACATTGGTCATCTTGTTGGACTAAACTGCATCGGCATCGGACATTTAATTTCTTTGATTATGATTTAAAGACCAATGTTAGAGTGCTGACATGTGAAAGCTTACAAGCACCGCCTGAAAAGAATTGATAGACGCGGCAGGATCTGCTGAGTGAAAAGGGCATGCTTTGTTTGAGCCAAATCATTGCACAGTAATTACAGCAGCAAGGAGCGACTCTTTCATCTCGCCATCTATGGATTTCTCTGCATGCCAGGACTCCAGGACGTCCCACACCATACAGCCCTACTTTATTCCACTCATCTACAACAAAGAGACAATCCTACGGGGGGGACTCACACAGCAGAGTGCAAACACAGGTCGTGCCTGGGGTGAAGAGACGTTAACAAAGAAAAAAGTGCTACCTGACCCCGTGTATGTAAAAGTGTCTGTTTAATATCAGTGAGGAAAAATTAGTTTTTTTTTAAATTGCTTTGGTTGTAATACGTTAAGGTAGGGCTTTTCACATTTAATAAATTTTACAAAACACAGTTCCCCAAAAGTATTCAGACACTTAAGCCTCACTCAAAAATGTAGGAATTTCTTGGTATTCGATTAGAAATATCCAACCCAAGTGTTATTTATTTGAAAGAAATAAAACTACTTTACAAGCCAACATTTCACATTCACCATCAACACAAAAACCTACCGCTGTTAAATGATCAAAACAAAAGATTTATTCTTAAGACAAAAAAAATGGATCATGTGGTTACTTGTTACAGGATCCTGCTTGAACATCCCACCGGAACAGCTGATTGAAAGCCAATAAAGACAGAATTTCCAATACATACGCATTTTTTTTATTTTATTTTATATTATTTTTATTTTAATTATGTTATGATATAATAAATATGATATGATAAGAATCCTTTAGAAATCCCACTTGGTTTATTTTCTTTGATTTTTAAATGTGACTTAAAGTGCCCAAATACATTTTGAGCCCAGTGTATGTTTTATATACATAATAAATGAATATATTAAATCTATTACTGGGATTTTGTATTTTAAGAAGGCTTCATGTTCTATGAAGCACCCCATGAAGGTACTTCACTCCAGCTGTCTTTAACTGATTCTCACTTGAATGGGCTTTTATTTATCAAAAACTTGCTTACAGCGGAGCTTTTCATCCAAGGTCCCACGTGAGGTCACAGACAGGGCCTGAATAAACTCTGAGAACTCAATCCGTCCATCCTGTGAAAAGATAGATAGATAGATAGATAGATAGATAGATAGATAGATAGATAGATAGATAGATAGATAGATAGATAGATAGATAGATAGATAGATAGATAATAAAAGAAAATACGATTTTATTACATATTATTTATTATATATTTTGATTTATAGCATAGTAATACATTTTAACACTAATGAACCCTGTTAAATGTTGTGAAAACTATTTTTCATAGAACCTTATTGTAAAGTGTTACCAAGAAGCCTTTTGTTGATTGGCAGAGTAAAATGGGCCAGTGGGCTGCTATTCCTGTCCCAGCCCCTGCTCTTCCTTGAGACAACAGGCTGGCACCACCAGCCATTACAAAATGCATTCTGCTGCCAAATATCCAGCAGATATGTTATGACACATTTTGTGATTTGTCTATTGAAACCTCTCTAGGGCAAGAGAGGTAAATAAATGCAGTTTCATGTTATTAAGTACACAGAATATGTCTCAAGGGGTTGAAATGCTCAACTTGGTTTTTTAAACTTTACTTTATTGTGTGAATTTTTATGATTTATGACTAGGCACTGTGTTTTCTGTCATCTTCACTTCAGATTGAGCTGGTGAGCTTGAGGAACGTCTGACAGACAGCATTTAGTTCATGTGAATAAAATTATCCAATCAAAGCACTGTTCCACTGGTAAGCTTTCACACCCAGGTGACCCTGCCTGATTTGCAATTGTTTATTTTTGCAATGTATTATTTCAGACCGAACTGTTCTTGAACTGCAGAGTACAAATAGCATGTAAAAAAAACAAAACTGTAATTGTGCATGTCAGCAACTAGACTATATACTAAAGTCTCACTATACACAAGCAAAAAACCCAGCAAGGATTAAATTAAATCTTAAATTAAAAATTTAATTTAAAACAAAGACCTCAAGGCCCTTATAATACCCCAAAAAACAAACCAAACGCTGACATACATAACTGATACTTAACTATTCTTAATCTAATAAGAACCAATTATGAACCAGATTTCAACTTGATAACATGTAACATAATAACATGTTAACAACTTACATTTTTCTTTACTACAGTACATAGACTCCAGGAATAAAAAATAAAAAAAACTTTAATTAATTAATTAATTTCTAATACTATTAAATAAATATGTAAATTATACATTCATTTTTAAATTACTAAAATACAGTACTACAATAGCTTACTACAATAAATTAAAAATAATAAAAAATTACTACAATTGCTAAAATTTAGCTATTACTACATGTTCTCACTCACTGATGGAACATTAATCAAATTCATGTTTACCTAATGAATTCCTATGTATTCCTCTATTCATTTTCTCTTCAACATTATGAGTTTTCCAGGTCCTGCTATTAAACTGAATCTAGAATGCATTGTTAAGTTTCAGTCAAATATAGCTTTGAGGTTCAAAGGTTCAGTTTTGGTGTCATCAAACCACAGAATCTCATTAAACCAAATTGTTGCATTTCCTATATGCCTCTGGCAAACTCTAGGTGACTCAAATTTCTTGCCACCCTTCCATATGAGTCACATTTGTAAGTGTATTTGCTTTCATTGTCTAATGCAGTCTGTCGTGGAGAACAACAACAACAACAGTTACTGTTACTGCCCTACAACACCTCCACTCCAACTACTCTACCTTTTGGAGGAAATTTTTTTTTTATTTTTTATCTTTTTTTTATTGATTTCTTTGTTTTTGGTGTTGTTTTTTTTAACATAAAACATTACTTAAATCCTTGCCTAGACTTGCATTTTATATGATCTGCCTGAATGTTACATGGTCATAAGGGTTTAGTGTTTCCTTGAATCGCACAAAGTAGGGATCAGGTCAAGTCAAGTTTATTGTTCCAGTCATTTGCGAGGTGTTGAGGTTTGGCTCATCATCATGGCTGTATTAGCCCCTGCTGGCAGATGCTGAAACTGCACAATCTGAAGTAGAGTGCGTTCAATGGATTGTAGTGTTAACAACATATCGATTGTTCAGCTGATTAAATTTATTTCTGGAAAAAAAAAAAAAAACCTCCATAATAAAGAAAGTTGTGAGTTTTTAAAATGACATGATCTAGGACCTTATGAAACATTGTACAGATTGTAAGCTTAGTGTAAGTCTATCGTTTCCATCTGTATTAAATCAATCAATATGGCATCTAACCTGATTAAAGGGATAGTTTACCCCCCAAAAATGAAGATGCTGTCATCATTTACTCACCCTTACATCGTTCCATACCTGTATGAGTTTCTTGCTTTTGTTGAACATTAAAGCAGATATTTTAAAGAATACGGGTAACCAAACAGTTGATGGTTCCCATTGACTTTGATAGCATGGAAAATAATACTATGGAAGTATATTGGGGACCATCAACCATTTGTTAACATTCTTCAAAATATCTTAATTTATGCTCAGCAGAAAAAAATAAATAAAATTCATACAAGTTTGGAACAACTTGAGGGTGACTAAATAATTGCAGAATTTAAATTTTTGGGTGAAATATAAATTAAATTATTTTCTTAGTTTTGATATTTTTGTACAGCTGTAATTGAACCGAATTAAATGTGAAAAAGGATAACACAAACGTCATATTGTAGAAAAAGACCGGTTCCTTGCAAAACTAATTCTGCTGTCAAAATGTTGGAGCACAAATTCAAGAAAAGCGAGAATTGTGATGTCTGGTTTGTGCCTCCTTGACCTCTGTTCTAGACATCACTGCAGTTCTTTACAAGCCCAGACTGATAACATCTCTAGAACAATGACCATGAGATGGTGGCTGGAAAAGTGCATCTGAGGTGAAATGCATTGCAGTGGTACAGATTACTAGAAAAGAGCAAACAAAAGCCAAGACTAATGTCTCTCACTAACAGCGGTGCCTTTCAAAACCTATAAATAAACATAGGGATTGGTTTGACTGTGTGTGTGTGTGTGTGTGTGTGTGTGTGTGTGTGTTATCTCTAAAAGTGGTTTGGCTGCCAGACGACTCTTATCTGGCAGGGCTAACTGGCTCCTAATCACATTACAGATTGCATAGATAACAAAATGAGGCTGTTTAATGAATAATTAATAACAGGAACAGAGCACAATTCGCTAGAGAGTGAGAATAATTAACCTTTCAACTCCCATCCATATACATACGTGCTCAGTTGCAAAACCTGCAGTATCTCGCTGCCTTCTAAGGCAGCATCCTAACAGTAAAGCAACCTCTGACTGATATAGAATGCTATATATATATATATATATATATATATATATATATATATATATATATATATATATATATATATATATATATATATATATATATTGCTCTGCATTGAAGACTTGATTTGGAATTGATTTTAATAGTTACAAGACAGAAACAATGTGAAACTTCTGAAAATATTGCTCTGCATTGAAGACTTGATTTTTAATTGTTTTTAGTAGTTAAAAGTGTGAAACTTTTTGAAATTTGTGAGTGTTAGTTTTTATATTGTTTACATTTTTGTCATAATTTACCCTCAACGTTGTTTTAAACCAGTATAAATTTCTTTCTTCTGCTGAACACACACCCATACACACACACACCCAAACATCTTGAAGAAAGTTGTTAACCAAATGATTTTTGTAATAATTTATCTTGAAGAAAGTTGTTAACCAAAGTTGCTGGCAGCCACTGACTTCCATAAAAAATTCTTCAAAATATCTTCTTTTCTGTTCAACAGAAGAAAGAAACTCATACAGGTTTGAAATAACTTGAGGTTATGTAAATGATAACAGAATTTTTATTTTTGGGTGGAATATCCCTTTAAGTTGTCTCTCTATTTGGAACAATACTTGAGTTAAGACCATCTATGATGTATTAGGTTTTGGAACAGGTTTACGATTGTGGAGTTCATCAATAATATTAGGGCATAGGAACATCTACTAACCACCAGAAAACAGCGACCTTCAGCGATAAAATCACTGTCAGGGTGAACAGGGCATAAATAAAGAGAGAAAGAGATAGAGACAGAATGTCTCCAACCCTAAAGAAATTCTTTTGAGCAAGACCCTAACAGTGACGTGCACTACACCTTGTTCTCGTCAAAAACGTTGAAGACAAATGAGGCAAACTTGGTGGGGTCGCCGAAGGGGAAGAACTGTTTGTAGATCTTCTGGAAACCTGCAGCATCAAGCTGACCACTCGGGCAATCTTTTATGAAGCCCTTGTACCTGGAAGAGGGGAAAAAACATTATAATTTCATACCCTTTGAAAAGTCTACAAAAAAGTGGACAAGATGTTACAGAAGACTGTCAAAAAGTCTATCCTCATCAATGAGCAGAGAACCTGACTGATCTCAATGCTAGCAAAATAGGCTTATGCCTTTACACTCTGCCTCCTGCTTCATAAGATCTCTGAAGTCTGTTCTCTTTCTGAGGGTTAGAAATAATTTATAGCTAGATCTGTCAGCATCCTGAACCCTGCTGTGAGTTGAGAATGACATGAAACAAGAATGAAACTTTCACTAATCTACAGGTAGCAAGACTGTCTACTGTGCCCTGCTGGTCAAACCTTCTCATAAGAAAAATCTTTCAAGTTTTCCACAGAAATGTTTCACAACTTTTTCAACACTGACAATTATAAGAAATCTTTCTGGAGTACCAAATCATCATTTTAGAATGATTTCTGCAGAACCACGTGAAACTGAAGACTGGAGTAATGGATGCTGAAAATTCATTATAAAATATATTCAAATTATATAATATATATTTTATAATGTATTTTAAATTACAGTAATATTACACAATATTACTGATTATTGTATATTTCTGATCAAGTAAATGTTGCCTTAGTGAGCATAAGAGACATCGTTCAAAAACTTACCAACCATACTTTTGAACGATATATTACATATATTACGATATATACAAGAAAGAAAGGAATTTTAATTTTTTTTTAAAGATTTTTTGAGGTGATGATCTGTGCAGGACTGGTGAGCTGCATTGCAGGGTACAATGGGAACAGAAGTGCAATGGGAACAGAAGCTCTCATAAATCTTCTAATCAAGCTGTAATTTTCACATGTGCTGCCTGTCACACTCAAATGCTGCATTAAATTTATAACCACTAATGTCAAGTTCACCCAAGCAGACTGTTAGTGCAGCTCAGCTTATCACAGAATGTGAATTCATGCTGTTACGTGACATGACCATGAAGGGAAAGAGGGTATATTCCGCTTTGACTCACATGCTGAAACTCCTAATGGAGATTCAGTGTGATTAAAGTTATGGAAATCTCACAACAGCCTCTCTCTTTCTCAGTTTGTCTATTTTTCTCTCCCTTTCCTGATGATACAGGGCAGGAACTTCCTCCTTAAAGGAAAGAAGACTCCACTAACATGAGGGACAGGACAAGTGCAAGGTCATTTGGGTCTGTTTGCATAACCCCAATTTAGTTTGGACTGATCCCAATTTTGCCTTCAGACTCTGATACCTCAGAACTAAATCAGGATCTTAGATGACAAATAAACAACCTTAAACAACAGATGCAAATAAACTAGTCTACTCCCTAAAAACAAATGCATTGGGTTTAAAATAAAATAAAATTACACAACAATTTGCATCAATCTTTGTAAGTTTTGACTTATTCTAATTATTTGTATTTTTTGTGAAATTCTTATTTTATTGTTCTTGGGGTTGTTGATTTTTTGTGGTGTGGGAAGTTGTTTTTAAGTTGTCATTGCTCATAGGCCACGTACACACTGCAGATAAATTTATTTGTCAATTCTCCTGCTTAATCCTGTTCTGTACACACAGTTCAGTGATTTATGGGAGTGACAACAACATTCCACAATCAAAATCACAGAAAACATGGTAAATCTTGACTTATCACTGTTGCCAGATCTTGCTAGAAAAAAAAAAACATACCAGAACATAACATAAGAGCAAATAAGAACAAGAACATAAACTTAAATTCAAACACTTTATCTGGCAAATAAGCCACAAAACAAAATATCAAAATCTGCACCTGCACCTACATTATTAGCTCCATAAACTGTATTGCTTTATAAGCCAAGCCCAAACAACAAGCCTAAAAATGCTTAATAAGGGTCACTTACAATAAGTGGACATGGCAACACTTCAAGAGCTTTCTACGAAGCAACCTTCGCATAAAAGTCAACAGCTCTGTTGACAGTAGTTTAGTAGAAATCACCAAACATAAGTCTCTGGTCACTGTATTTTGGTTAACATCAGCAGATACAAAATTGCAAGACACCAGAACGTAACTATATAGCTCTTTTGAGAGTGAGTTTTGTTCTGTACATACAGGAAATGATCATTTTGTGGATTCACTCCTGCATTTAAATGCAAATGTCACTCCTGAAAATTTTCTGTGTGTATGTGGCCACAGAGGCAAATGTAGTGCATACCTTCATGTAGCCACGCAGATCTGAATGCTATGGTGGAAGGATGGGGTCTAACAACTAAATGGTTAGAGAGAAGTCTGTAGTTTCACCAGAAGATTGACATTTTGATTAAAAACTGAGGTGTAAAAAAAAAAAAAAAATATTGTATTTTGTGTAGAAGATTGACATTTTGATTAAAAACTGAGGTGTAAAAAAAAAAAAAAAAAAATTGTGAATTAAATTTTCAGAGGACATGCAAGAAATAAAAGTTAAATGAGAAATCAGTAACTTTACTCACTATTATGAATGCTTCAGCTGAGCATGTCAGACCATTGTGTGTACCAGAGAAAGATTTTGTACACAACCACAAAACCACTCAAAGATATTTTCTGCCACATGCACACAAGTATCTCCCAGAGGGTCAGGGGTCTGTATAACCTCCTGTAGCTTTATGACGCCATCCTATGGCCACATGCGGAGCAATGCCAGCTGTGTAATGTCTCAGCAATTGTCCCATTACATCACACTGGTCAGGAAAAAACACTCAGCCAAGCACACTCAGATGATTCATAAATCAATTGGGCTATTTTTACAGCTTCAAGAAGAAAATGTTCTCTGTAAGTATGATTCATTCTTTATCCATTCATTGGCAAAGGGGTCTGTAGGTGGTGGTGGTGGCAGCGGCTTGGAAGGGGACTGTTGCGCCCTATCAGGGAACTCTGAAGAATCTTCTACCTCTCAACACAGTCACACACACAGAATTCAAACTCTCCACAGCATTAAGCATGCACAGAGTGAACACAGAGCGAATCAGAAGGGTAACGGCATTTAGTTTTCGGCTAATCCGACTTGATTGCGGCTTAATTTGAGCATGCCACTGTTTTCAAAGCAACGTCTACTGTTTTTCTGAAAAGCGAAGATCACAAAACACTTATACTTCCAATTTTAAATGTGCATGAATGTAATGCAGCATCTAGTTCAAAAAATGACATTTTTAATGTTCAGATTTCAAACGAAAACCAATTTGCCCCATCAAAGCTGTTAAACACCAGCTTTCATTGAGACGTGATGTTGAAGTGTATGCATCTTACATTGCAGCATTTAAAAGGCACTTTCTAGAAATGCTGTTGCCTCGTTCTCTAATTAAATGATATTAAACTGTCTATACAAGTTCCATGTTTGACTATATCTGCCTACAATATCAGTTCAGTCTGGCTGAATTGCTGATGTGAAAATCAGCAATTACACTTTCCCCTGCTGAAAAGAGCAATGTTGATGGTCCAAGTTGGTTATTGATGTTTTGGTGCTGGTCTAGCTAGCAACATCAAATATGGTGAAATGAAAATCTGGTCATGAGACATGCAAGAACCACTGAGGCTTCATGTGAGTTGATGTTGGTGGTTCATGTCACCATTTTTAATGCATTCTTGTTATACATTTGTTGATAACAAATAAAGGCTTAAATTTTGAATGTTTTATATCCCGGTAACTTTTAATATATGGACAAAACCAGCTGAAACATTCTTTAAAATATCTTTTTTGTGCATGTTCCACAGAAGAAATAAAATCATGCAGGTTTGCAACAACATGGGGGTGAATAAACAATAACATTTTTATTTTTGAGTGAACTATGCCTTTAAGAAAGCATGGAGTGACACCAGCACCCAAAACTCAACATTTGCTGGTCTCTTCAGCAGAGTTGGCCATTTGCTCCTGAATAAAAGTTGTTGTCATTCCTCACACAGCTGCACTGGTGTCGGATCAATTGACCGTCATCACTTCTGAACCTCTCTGGCTCTTAATGGAAGAGAAAACGTTAAATGAATCTCAATGCGTTTGTGTTCATTGGTGGTCACTGGAGGCAGTGTTTTATTTGATGATAGAATAATATTGTTGTGGTTAGGTGCTTTTTTTGTGGTGTTGTACGCTTAATCTGATTTACCCAATTATGACATTCCAGAATTAACGACCCTGTTTACCCTGGAACAATATTGCTAGTAGTAGAATCTGCGACATATATTCAGTACATCTGAGTAAAATGAATGATTGAATATTGAAGTGAGTCGACTCTTTTGAGTGAATAATCTGAATGATTTGTTCACAAATTTAACTAATTTTGTTATTAAGTTCAACACACTAACAGCTCAATCATCCACTTGCAGCTTTTACAGTAACATTTCACAGGAGGGGAAGATGAATGAAACGTGACTTTAAAATGTGACTTTTTGTTTAGCAAGACTGCTGACAAAAGCCTCTTCACCTTATGGCACTTATGTGCCCTCCATTAAACAGCACTTCAGTAGATTGCAGTATATTCAAATACAGACTTTCATTATGGAGTCCATTAGCTCATGCAGGGAAAGACAAATGACTAAATTAATCGCTCAGATGTTTAATTGTTGCTCCTGGGGCTGTTGGCTAACCTGTGCACAGCCATTAATTCAGCCTCCACCCAGGTTAACCGCAATGTAAAGTAGCTGGCTGATCAATGCCCATCAGCGCATATAAAAATGGTCATTTATATGCATATAGCGAGTGGAACTCCTGGTCAGTGCTGGGGATTTTATTTCTGTATGTATTATCAGTCACAGAATGTCTAGATAAAAGCCGTAGCTTTTATGAAAGAGAATGCAATTCTGTCAGGCTAATGTAATAGTTATGTAATTCAGTTTGAGATCATTTATAATGTTGCAAAAGATTTCTATTTCCATATATAAATATATATATTATATATATATATGTGTGTGTGTGTGTGTGTGTGTGTGTGTGTGTGTGTGTGTGTGTGTGTTCTTTTGAACTTTCTATTTATCAAAGAATCCCTAAAAAAAACTGTTTCCACAGTAATATTAAGCAGTTTAAATACTGTTAAACTGTTAAATAATATTAAACTGTTTTTATTTATAATAATTTCATTTATAACATTTATAATACTGAGGAATGTTTCTTAATCACTAAATCAGCATATTAAAATGGTTTTTGAAGGATCATGTGACACTGAAGAATGGAGTAATGGCTGCTGAAAATTCAGCTTGCATCACAGGAATAAACTACACTTTATAATATATTACAACAGAAAAAAAAGTAATTTTATAATATTTAAATTATTTTAATTTAAGTTTTTTCATTTAAATGCACACACACTCTTCTGACATTCGAGCATCACAAAAGTTCTGTGGCTAAAACCATGAAAAAAAAAAGAAGCTTCTTGCACCTTCATCTTTGTATCACTTTAGTGACATCATTCATCCACAGGAAGGATCCTCAAAGGAATGACACTGAATAAGCAACGGTACAGGACTCTAACAGGTGGAGTAAATTCAAAATGCACCTAGCTCACGTCCCACTGCAGCCTCACATCCTTGTCCTTCCTCACACTGGTTTTATGTCGACCAGCAGCAGCAGAAATGAGTCAACAATTTAGCCTGGCAACCACCCAGGGACACACAGTGCCAGGACTGGACCTTGGGCATGCCAGCTAAGGTGCCAGCGCTTGAACTCTCTGACAGACTGACGTCAAGTGAGGTGTGCCAAACTACACACTCCTGCTCAATGACATTTGGGCACATGAATGGAGAGATGGACTGTAATATTACTGTCAAATGTATGTGTTTGAAGGGTAGACACTGAGATTTTTCCCCTGGGAAGCACAACAACAAAATGATGAGAGGAAATGTAAAATGATGCTGTGCTGAGCGGTCAAAGCAGATGGAGTTATAAAAGCATGATGTACTCAGTGTGCCAAAACAGACAACAGAGGGATGAGAGGAGGAGGATAAACAGAGCAGAGGAGTGTGTGTAGAACTAGAGAGAAAAATAGATAGATACAACAGTACAAAGACAGAACAATAATAGACAGATAGACAGACAGACAGACAGGTAGGTAGAGATAGATAGATAGATAGATAGATAGATAGATAGATAGATAGATAGATAGATAGATAGATAGATAGATAGATAGATAGACAGATAGATAATAAAAAAAGACATTAACTTACCATTGCTGAACTTCTTTCTCTGTAACTGTAGGGGGAAATAGGAGATAACACAATGAATTAATAAATTATTGAATTAAAGGGGAAATAAAATACAATATAGAAATTTCTCTGGCAGCCTGTGCTACATTATCATCACAGTGTTATTGCCTCTTGTGATTCCTTCTAAAATGACGTGTCTCTTTCTAAAATGCACAATACTACCACTTTTCACGGTCTCACTTGTACTAGGGCATTGACATTAATTTATCACTTAGCTAACACATCTATCATAAGTGACTTGCAGAAGGCTTATTAGATACTCTGGAGCTACATGGGGTTACATTGTAAGAAATAAAAGGACTAACAAAAAAGGAATACAAGCACAAGTGAGAGCCAGAAAACAATGAGTAGGATGTGGTTTGTTGGTCAACAGCATTCAGTGAAGTATGCAGGCCTGTGATTTACAAATGCTAAACAACAAATCCCCTGACATCATATCAAATTACTCTCATCTCTGCATTCTGAGAGGCAGCTTTCACAACTGGACCCCAAGAGACCCTCCTCTAACAAACTTGAAGAGCATGGCTGTGTATCCATTCCTGTGAGGAAAAAAACTTGAGATGGGAAACTGCAGTCTTGCGATTTTAAATGAAACTATATATGCTGTATGGATACAACATCTTATTTGGTACATACAAGAGAAATCAATTGATCAGAAATGTTATCTAATTAATTACATGATGTGCTAATTATTTAATCAAATGGATATGTTTGTTTATTAATTAGATATTATTTTATTAATTATTTTATATTAATTTTAAATTAATTAAAATAAATAATTAAATGAATCTACTAAATTCAAAACAACAGCTCTAGTATATACACAAAACACCTTGTAGCTCTTATTTATCCATTTTTTCGTTATAGTTTCTTACAATCTGTAACAAACTAAAAAATAATTTGTTTTCAATTAGCATAATCCTCCTGGCATGGATTCCTGTTTTCCCTGGGCATCCCACTGCTATACAACAGGCAAGTGTATTTGACTGATTGGGTGGACGTGGGTGTAGGCAACCTCATAAACCGAGCAGGGATTTTGCTTTTACAGTATTTGTCAAAAAATGCATGTTCCCTCATGCAACAGATGTCATTCTGGGTAAAGCATTATAAGGAGAAGGCTACATGAATCTGTACCCACACATAGCGCAGGGATAGCACAGTTCTGTTGTTGCTGGGAAACAGCAGTAACATAGAAGCTTGAAAACAATGACCGAAACCGTAACCAACACAATGACCCAATACTCGTAGCTAGACATGTCAAACACAGCACAGCATGGGTTCAGTTTACATCTGTGGTAAAACTGCATGTAAATAACAATATATCTACTTCTTCTGTCGTGTTTGACTAGTTGTAGTTCGACTGGCTAGAGAATTCATTGTTTGTTGATAATCATCAACAGTGAAATATGGCTGTTTGTGCAGTGAGGGGCTTAAGTCCATCACCGAAGCAGGAAAAGCTTTTGAAGATTTGAGTGGGCAATGTCTGTCTACCTTCATCCTGTCTCACTAAAACCTCCTTTGGGAATGCTGTGCTCCATTTGTGGGGAAAAGATGAAGAGAAAATGCGAGAGAGAGAGATTAAGATAGACAAAGTAAAGAGACTTCGGCACTTTGCATCCGGGAAAAAATGGAAGTTATGAAACCTTCTTGGCTATTTAAATAGCACACTAGTCTTATGAGTATACTGTGAACAATATGTAAATTCTGTATGCAAAGACTAATTGGATGACCTAATATTGGCTAAAATGTGAAATACAGAAGAACAGAGCTTAGTTCTAAATCTGATTGACTGCCTTCTACTGGATTTCTGTTAGCTCTATGTTTCTACATGAGCAACTAGATGGATTTCACTGAAAATGGCATATATGGGCGGCATATGCAGGTAACTATGAAAGTACAGACACTGACACCACAGCCCAATGATTTAGCATTGTTTTCGGGTTACCCAAATTGCTTGTGGGAACTAAGAAGTTGAGAGACGTGTACCAGGAGCATCTGAAAACATAAACAAAGTCCATGTGGTATGACAAAAAGCTTTTTCTTTTTTTTAGAAAAGCCACAGCCAAACTCCATAATTTTGGGCAGCCATGATTAGAAATAAGCTTGGCAAAATCCTACTGGGACCACTGTAGGCAACAAATGATGCATCTATGCTGCCCTCAGAAAAATCGACCAGATGGAGGCATCTTTGTAGGATGTTATGCAAACATTGGAATCAAACAAGCCTTGATGCCTTCCTATCTTTGTATATTCTGCCTGAGAAGTCAACATTTTTTCAGGTTTCTGAGACAGACTGTGTGTGCAGACCCTCCTTTGTCACTATTAAACATTTGTGTGTTTAATACGTTGCACATTTTCTAAATGGTCTGCTGAGAGGGAACTGTGTGAATTCATGGTGGCTTTTTGTTTTATACCAAAATTCCTCAAAACAACCCTCTTTCACGTTCTATGAATGACTCTGCAGCTAAGCTCTCTTTGTCCTTAGACCACTAATCACTTGGAAACCATTCAGTAGCAAGATCTTTTCAGATGCCTCCTCGCAAAGCCACAGGAAATCAATGTTGTGGCGGACTGTTCTAATGGGGGTAAACGAAGAGTTTGTATTTCAAGCTTTGGAAATAGAGATTTAGAAAAGCGTGACAGAGAACGAAATGACTGGCCCCTTCAGACATACTATTACAGTGCAATGAGTGTAAGCAATTAAAGAAACAGATCACCCAAACAATGGAAATACTTTGCAAAAATGTGTGATTTACTGCAATGGAACATAAAAGTTGATGACAACCCCCTTTTCAATACAATGAAAGAGAATAAGGAAGTGGGGCTGTTAAGCTCTAAAATGAAAGAAAAAAAAAATATATATATAAAAGTAGTCCATGTGCGATTTTCAACTTAATTAATTTAAGAACAAACTCAGATTTTTAAATGAAGCACTTAATCCAGTTTAAAAAAAAATGGTCTCAATCGTATGACTTCAGTAGACCAAGTATGCATTTTGTGTCTCTTTGGAATCTTGAACACTCTAGTCCCATTAAGAAAGCATGGAAAAAAGTGAGTGAGAAATGTATGATTCAAAATTTCTTATGTTCAGCAGAAGAAGAATAAAGTCATACAAGGGCATGAGGGTGAGTAAATGATGACAGAATGTTCATTTTCTGGTGCATTAGTCCTTTAAGAGTTCACACACTCATGTTTCATTTGGACAAGCTACTAACACTCTAAAATGTCAATTGTATGCAAATCTGCTAACTGAAAGGGCAGAACTTTAATGGGTCAATTGCTCTTAGTGCATAGTGATCTCTCCAAAGAAAGCACCACTCGAGGCTAACATGTAGCACTTTAGAGAGATGTGAGCTGGCATTGAACTGGCAGTGATATAGGCCTTTGTTTAAATTTGCTTCAATAAATCATTCAGGCCTCTAATGCCCAGTGCTGTTTAAGCTACAATTCTCCACAGAGCTGCTACAGTAGCTTACATTCAATCAATACCAAGAGATATGTCCTCCATTAAATAATCTAATGATTGCTATGAAAATGCCAGCAGACAGTGTTACATAACCCAGCAAAAGAGAAGAGCCTCATATTTGTGGTTTCACCACACTGGATAGGCGAGCCAGTGTTCTAATTGATAAGCTTTTGATCAAGGCCTTCCTGGCAGAATGAAAACTCTTCTGCCTACATTAAAATCTAGTCTGCATTCATGCATGCTTCCCTTCACTCTTCACCAACGCAAAAAAACTCAATCATGTAGCCCACTCATGAGAAATAAACACTTGCAACAGCAAACCTCCACAGCTGTAAAACAAGTTAAGCTGTCCTTTAATTGCCATAAACATACAAAATACAGACATGGTTGAAACTGTAGATTGAATCAGTCAGTTGCATCTGGGTTAGCAGTGGAGAGAGAGAGAGAGAGAGAGAGAGAGAGAGAGAGAGAGAGAGAGAGAGAGAGAGAGAGAGAGAGACCAGTTGTTCATTTGAAAGAATCAAAGAGTCAGAAAGGCAAATTATGTTATAAAGGTTACATGGCATGTATGATTTCATCCCATTTTCATGTTTACATATCATATTTATTTATTTATTTATTTACTACAGGTTTACATCGATAAATCATGGTGAATCAGTACCAGCTTAGTGGTTTCTTACAGTAGCTAAATGACTTCAAAAACATTATATGATTGATCATTTTGAAAATCAAATCAATATTATTAAAAACGAAAGACTTCCTGTTAAACAGAGATCAGCTAATTAATATTTAAGTGCAAGTAATTTACAGTATAAATTGCTTGTCTCTATAAAACATTGCTCTTTCCTGCTCATCCTACATTACAAAAGCAAATGTATTAAAAGCCTTAACTTACCCTTCTTTCAGTAGCCCCAGACAATAGTGCTAAAACAAACCTAAAAATACACAATTAATGACTTTTTCCCGATTAAAAACATAATTTCTAGCTATGGGCTCGAGCTTATAGAGAGTTGAAAGATGCACAGGAACAAAAGGAGGAGAAACCGATAAAGTTTACAAATAGGGATGATGGAAAAAAACAACAACAAAGGAGGGTAAAGATAAGGGACTGCTGAGGAGAGAGTGGTAGGTAAGAGGGATACATGAAAAGAAAGAGAAATGCAATGTCCTTCATTGCCAAGCAGAGCTGATAAGGCCTTAATTACTGTATTCCATTCCACGCTCACAGAGAGGTAATTAATTGGGAGAGAGAGATTCATTCAGAGAAAGAAAGAAAGAAAGAAAGAAAGAAAGAAAGAAAGAAAGAAAGAAAGAAAGAAAGAAAGAAAGAAAGAAAGAAAGAAAGAAAGAAAGAAAGAAAGAATGTGAGGGTTGGATGGATGGATTCCATCCCAGCACGGAGGCACATTTTCCTGCATGCTGCAATTTCCTGCACAGCGCCTTTCCATGTACTGTAGCGCTCACCACTGAGCCCAACACACAGCACACACCATCATAAGGAAGCCATTGGCTGTCACTTCCCATTGTATATCTGCATGACTTCAAACGCTGCCTACTTTACCGAGCTCACTGCTGATTATAACAGACACTATTTACTCACAGTGTCTTGGCTTCTTTTCATAAGTTTGATGACAAAAAAGATCTGCTTTATATTAGGCTTCTTAAATCTCCTTTAGTAAATGGATGGTAAGGTTAGGTATTTACTATTTGTTCTTAGTCAGTAAAGACAGTGTAACCTAATACAGAGTTTTATAACACATTCATTTTGAAAAAAAAAAAACTATATAGAATTCTAAAACTCTGTTGTAGGTTACACTGGTGCATCCCAATACTTTTGCATTATTCTATGCCGTTGTGTATGTTTACTCTGGAAATGTAAAAATGTGCATTTTAAATACCTGGATGCTGCACTAAATTAACCAAAAAAAAAAGTGTGGAATGCTGGACACTTCATGCACTCAAACAGCCACAATGATTTACCATATTTCTGAAATAAATAAATAATCTAAACCTGACGGACGTCCATAGATTTGCATTTGCAAAGAGCTGAAAACCTGCTTGATGATATGCTGGTAGGCTACATGAAGAGACGGCAAACTAATGAAGATTCTCAGTAAAACAAATGCAAACAAGGCCTACAGTGAACTGTGTCCTTAGCATTTCCAAAACTGTTGTCATTTCACTAGTTTTAGAATCGAGACCTACTGTAGCTCAGTGTGTTTAGATATATAGCCTATGCATCCATGGAAACCCAATCTGCTTCACTGGCAGAGAGCAAGCCACTTTCAGATATCTCTCTGGGCAACCACCAGCCTGATTGCTGATCTCAAGACCGACCAATTTGCATATTCATAAAGCTCGGGTCCCAATTGGAGGGTTTTTAAAACATGCTGATTAGGCCCACTTCCAGGCTTCTGCTAATCACAATTTGCGATGCCACGAGAATTGTAATTTCTTGTGACAAAATATATGTGGTATAAGCCGCAGGATATTGAATTCAGTTTAAAAATGTTGTTTTCAGATGAATTAGCTCATATTTCTAATTTCTTAATTAGTGCATGTGCTGGACCCAAAAGGATAACAGATAAATTTAAAATTAGGTTTTAATAGCCACCGTGGCCTTTTTACTCAAATGCACACAAAAAAAACACATTGAGATTATAGCAACATAGAAAAAATTAACACTAAAGAAAAACATAATAATTAAAGGTACGAAACTGCATTTATCACATGCACCCTTAAAACAAAATGTTCTGCTATGGTTCCATGTAGAACCCGTAACATCCACTTAACCTTTCTTTTGCACAGAAATGGTTCTTTTAGGAAGTGTTCAATGAAGGGTTCTTTAGGGAACCCAAAGTGTTTTTTTCAATGGAATCTTTATTCTTAAAAGTGTAGTCAGAAAGCACTTACAGTAGGTCTTCCTGGTTAGTTCCTCCACCACCTCTGGTTTGAGCTTGCTGTTTGATTTCCCCATGCTCTCCAGACCTCCTGTAGATAGTTTGTGTGGTCCAGCGTGGAACTGACCCTTACCAGAACTCCTTACAAGCTTGTTTCTCCTTAAGGCAGAATCTCTTATACCCAAACACACCAACAAAGTGAGAAACAGATCAGCACTGCCAACAAATCCAAGGAAATCCATCCATTGTGAATTTCCCTCTTCTTTTTGGCTTTCTGGACTGTTGTAAGATCTAAAGTCACTATTTAGATCTCTCTTACTAAGCAGGTCTCTCAAAAAACCATCCTCAATTACAGTCGCCTCAGACGAGTCCTTCTGAACTGTTGCTCCTCAAATAAAAGCCCATGCATTCGACCATCTGTTCAAGTGCAAGTCTCAGATGCTAACCGCGTTCTGTTAGATACTTCAGTGCGAGGTGCGAGGCTCTGAAATGTATCAAAGTGCCAATGGTTATAGGAGACGCTCGCAGGGTTCTGAGTGCTCTCTCTCACTCACACTTGAGCGCCAATTCTCTCCAGCTCTCCACCCACCCTCCCTCTTCTCTTCTTCTTTTTACTCCCTCCCTGCGTCTGTCTTGTTAGCTCTGAGTGGCTCTTAAAGGAGATTCCTTGCTCTAGTTGTCTTGGCAGCTGAGATAAGAGAGTTTGGTAGAATTAAAAAAGAAGCACAAACTTAGTCCTGGCTGATTTTAGCGTTTTACGCTCTGGAAGATGTTGTTCTGGTAGAAGTCGTTCTAGTAGAAGACGACAGGATCTACAAAAATAATGAACACTGGCTGTTATTATTGATGTATTATTGGGTGCAAATTTCATCAAGATGACAAAAAGGATAAAACAAAATCATATGGTGAACAAGGCTGCTCAGATTCGCCACCACTGATCGCATCAGACAATATGCGGAAGCCCATAGATAACCAATTTTTCGGTGTCGCAGTCCGCTGATGGCACTCTTTCTGACACAATACATTTACCTTCTCCTTGTAACCGGTGTTTGCTTATCTCCAGGCCTGTTCTTCCTCACACCTTCTGTAGTTCAAACAGCAACTCCTGTTTGCCAAGGTCTGGTTTTCCAGAGAAGCCTCTAAACACTGCAGGCACAAACAGCAACAAGGTTAGACTGCATTAGAAGATAACAGTGTCATAAGTCCAGAAATCTTGATGGAGCCACTGAGCGATGAGGGGAAATCGCTGACCACACACTCCCAAAGCTCTCACACTTGAATTTCATGAGAACGATTTTCTCCCTGAGCCTGTGTAAGGATGGCACAATGCACTGTACCTGAACTGATATCTTCAACTGGGATCAAACTGCATTACTCAAATTATGTAAGAAGCAGTCTGAAGGATTCTATATTTAGTTAAGGGTTGTAGAGTTCAGTTATATTGATTTAGCTACAGTATGTTTCAAACAACAAAATGTTTCTTGTTATGGGAGCTCAGGCAATGAATAAATAAGCAGAAAAATCAAAATATTAAAGCATTCAAATAAAAAAGGGGGTATGGTTAACTGAGGCTAAATGAAAGACATATACCTTCCTCTGATCTAGTTATCGATAACTGGAGAGAAAAAACACTCTGACAAAATGTTTTGAATCAAGGCACAGAACAGGGCATTCAAAACAAGCTCTGAGATCAAATATTACATTATAGTCTCAATGCAACACTGAGCACCAAAGCTAATAACCTCCTTACATCTGCTGCACTCACATTCAAAGCTATACAGTGTGCGTTAACTGCCTGCACAAGCCATAAAATGCTAGAACAATCTTAGCTGAGTGAAGAGATGCATCTTCACCTTATTAACTGACAAAGAGAAATAATAAATAGCTAACTTACTGCTTTATGAAAGCACCGTGCATCTCCAATTGCTGAGATGTGGAAAAATTAATGAAACTAAAATAAAGAAATAAAGGAACTTGAGGTTTTTAATAACTGTTGGTGATATATAAAAAGCATATTAAATACTATACATGATACAATGTTACCTCAAGAATATTACAACGCACTAAATGATAAGATATAATTGCAGTGTTCAGACGGCAATTCTGCATTCTAGTATTATCAAATAAATAAACAGAAATATGCTTACACTGTTTGAAGGACATACTAATCAATTGTGATCATAACAATAACTGTAGTAACTATGGTAACCCAGGTTACCATGGTAATTTTGTTAAATGGTTCTGAACAGCAGCTCGGGGTTTACTGATGAAACGGCATAACCTATATTTACACGATTACGGTCTTTGAAACCCAAACAGCCTTAAGGGAACACGTTTTGAAAGGAGCTCATCGACCGCTATCACGGCAAACTGCTGTAGTGAACCTAAAGCATAGGACGCTGTCTCTAAAACATAACTGGACGGAATAAATTCCTACCTCTTATTTACAAACATCTTTCACTGAAACTTTTCAGCTGTGAAACTTGACAGATGACTCCTTGTATCCATGGGAACTCTACTAGCACGCCGAAAAAGGGCATATTGCCGTGAAAGCTACAGTACGTGTCACACATACCCTTCTCCAGTGTCTACTTGATTTTATACAGTCTATGGTTAAAACGCAATGTTTTTGAATAAAAGTCAGCGTCATATGACACATACCTAGACACCGTACCTAGCGTTTAGGATCGTTTGTTCTTCACAGATCGCTCTCTGTCAGTCAGGATGTGTTTGGCTTCCTCCTGCTCTCTCTGTAAGAGTGTCTGTAACCTTCATTCAGACGGGACTGTTCCCGCAGACTCTCCAGAGGCTGGACAAACTCAACTCACCGCTCTCTATTAACCCCTGAGTTTCTCTTGGGTGGAGAGCTTACGTAGATAATACTTCACTTCTCCAATGGGGACATTTAAAAGGTATTTATGATAATAATGCTTATATATATATATATATGTATGGCCAATGTGTGTACATGGCCATAACTGCTTAGGTCTTGCTGAGAACCATCTGTCTGTCTGTAACCTGGATAAAGAATAGATAAATAAATATAAAACCCTACATAACCTACACCAGGAAATCAGGTTAAACTGCTGTTTAATGCAGAACAAAAATGTCTCAATTGAACTCATCCTGTGCCTCACTTATTAGTCACAATATTGCCATTAATAAGAGAGGACTGGCACTAAATGTATTTATAGTACTTCAAGCTACTGTTATTATTATTAGCTTCTGCAGTCTTGCATGTTTAATGCGTAGTGTACAGTCTTGTATAGACGAAATGCACTAATATTCCATGCAAGACACTGTTGTGAATACATTTGAAAAAAGAAGCATAAATTACACTGCTATTTCTCATGGTTAGTTTACCATGTAAAGCAAATGAATGAATAGCTAATTAAACCTACACTTATGTGAAAAGGAGAGAGAGCGAAAAGATTGACTTTAAGTACCTTTTAGTATTCATAGCATTCCATTATGTCTTTCATTATCCCATAATAACTTATTTCTTAGCAGCTAAAAACACATAAGCGACAGGATTTGTTGCCACATAAACCTAAGCTTTTTTTCCCTTTGAGATTTTTTTTTTTTATTATTTCTTTTATTGAAGATGCTACTACTGCAGGAAGGTAGTAGTGGTGCAATTTATTATTGCTTAAATTCTAACATAGTGATTGTAAAGTATCAGCAGACCTGCAGGGACAGCAGAGTGTTGTACCTCATCATTGGCTAAAGCTATTTCACAACACCCAAAATCTTGAAAAAGAATGGTATCTTTTTGGCTCCGTTTAGAGGAAAACCATTTAGTCTAGTGATAAAGACTAAAGGGGACTGCAGACAGCCTGTGGAGTTACACTGCCAAGCTATGTGTGCTGTATGTTTGGCACACACTCGGATGATTCCGGCCCCTTTAACATCTGTTATTGGCTATTTCAAGCTCACAGTTTCACGTGAAGCAAAAGCATTAATCAGCAGTGCAGTTTTATTTACAAATGCACCTTCGTTTCAGCCTTTGATTGCTATTCAATGTTGCCTGTGCCATTATGCTTGTTGATTTCCACAGATTCTAATGCACAGCTTGCATTATACTGAATATAAGTTATATGCAAAGCAATACACTTCATTGGAAAGGATGTGAAGTATATTTGTATATACCTGTACTATATTTTCCCTTTTCATCAGTTTCAGGGAATGTGTGTACACAGTGTAGGCTACCAAGGTTTCATCTTATTTTCTACTTCTGCTGCTCTCTGATGTAAATAAAACATAATTCCCATGATGCTAAGAAGCTGTTAAAAGCAACATTTAGCCTTTGGAAGAATCTGGGTTAATGCATTCTCAGTCAGGCAATGGAAGGAAAATAGACGGGTGGAGGAGGTACATAAAAAGCAGTTTTAAATGCATCAGCATCAGGTCAAATGATGAAATGCATTTTAAAATTATACTACCTGCTATTTAAAGTAGATTGACATTTTGTGAATGTTTGGTGCAAATGTATCCCATGATGGGGTGGGGGGGGGGGTTGTTTTGCATTTATTACTTTTTGTATTCATTGTTTTGAAAGTAGCCTATTTTTTCTTTCTTTTTTTTTAGAATGCCTTTGAATGACAATCTTAAAGTTGGCCAGTTAATAAATAAATAAACGACTTCTCAGATAACATAAAAACACTATATGCAAAAACCATGTGAGTGGATTTATAACTGGACAGAAAACAAGCTTTGTAAACATCAACATTAATTGAAGTCGTTGAACTAACAGGACAGAAACGTGGCCACTTCTCTAACTGGGTGGCATTTTAATGTGTATCAACAGCACCACCTAAAGGTCTGACATTAAACTTTGTTTAATATTGTTTTGTGTTATGGGCTTTCACGTGTTTATTAAAGACGCGCAGCTGGCATAAAATACAAGGGAATATTACATGTATGTGGTGATCACTCTATTTTATATAGGTCTTTCTTTATATTCAGCTTTTATTTTGTGCCTTGAAAATAAGTAATAAAGGCAAAATATTAAAAAAAGGTGAGAAACGGACCCTACAATATACATGCTGAAAGCATGATAATTTAAAAAGAATGTTAAAATTACAGCATCATCTAGCCTATGTCGCTACACTACTACTAATAATATTAATAATAATAATAAAGTTAATCCAGAAGTTCTTCGTTTTCGGTCTAAACTCTTATTTTGAAATGCAGGCGCTGGACATGACCGGAAATCATACCAACTACTGTGAATTGTTTCATTTTGTGGTTTCTTCTTTTATATTTATGTCGTCAATATTTACTTATTACTAAAAGCGACAAAATGGGACAGATGCCAGAGATTTTCACGTGTTAAGAAATGAATGTCAAACCCGGATGCTTAAACGGTTGCGCTTAATGTGCGATTTGGCCACCAGATTTTTACATTTGAAAAAATTAAGGTGCGTTTGTCGGTATTAAAATAGTCACCAGAGGATCTCATAATATGTCAGCCGGGCTTGCTGGAGAGTGTAGACGTCATCCTTCAGTATTTCCCGTGCCACAGCACAGGCTTGGACAACAACTAACGTTACATAGCCTTCATATAACAACGAGCTATACAATGTAACGTGACCAGTGCTGTGTAGCAGATGATTCCAAAAATTAAGTACTTGTTCTTAACTACAGTTACATTTGTATTGATTTCATAATTACATATTATTCACACTATAGCAATAAATTATTCATAAATTATTAGTTCTTCCTAATTCTTTTTCACCTTTTAATTTTTTCTTTCTAAAATAGCCCAATTCTTATGTAGGCTTATATTCAGAAAGCCTTTCAGTTTTGTGGACATTCATAAGACCAGTAACTAGTCAGGTGGCTATAATTACACAGAAAAATGAGAGGCCACATAGCATTTGAACATTGGATTTACAAAAATGTGTTTTCTCAACATTTCAACATTGCATTAACTACTGATAAACACATTTTTATTTGAATAAGCACTCAATGTGTTATTTAACCATGTATTACTAAGTCTTTAGAAGGCTTTTGTCTTTCAAACGCATTAAAATGCACAAATGTACATTTTTTTTTCTTATTTACATGTAATGCAGGGATTCTCTCTCTCTTTCTCTCTCTCTCTCTCTTTAAGGTAATGAGTTATTTAAAAAATTATTTATTTTAGTTGTACATTTTTTATGATTTAATTCATTATTAGCTTTTCATTAAACTTACAAACCCCTTGCAATTTTTTTTATAAACCCCAGTTTGGAAAACCTTGATGTAATGTAATGTTTAATGCACTTCATTAGATTAGATTAGATTAGATTCAACTTTATTGTCATTACGCACAGTACAAGTACAGAGCTAATGAAATGCAGTTAGCATCTAACCAGAAGTGCAAGAATATAGTGTTTTATATACATAAAAGTGCAGAGTAAGTGAAGCTATGATTTACAGAATGTACAGTGGGGTTGCTATATATAGTATTGAGCAGAGTATATACAGAATATAAATAGGAATGCAGTGTAGGATTGTATGTACATTATGAACAGAGCAATGTAGGATTATATATACACATTATGAACAGCAGCAATATGAGAACAGTGGTAATAAATACAGTTGGATGAGTGTGCAAAAGTATTGTTAAAATGAATTCTATGTAAAATAACAGTAGTGCAATTATATTTTTATAGAATAGTTTACTGTGCTTTGTACAGTAACAACTTAGTTTACAGTGCGATAACTAGAACAGTGTGCAATCTGTGCAAAATATGAGTTGTGCAAATACATGTATGTTAAGTACTTTGACCAGTGCAGTAATAAAGTAGGTGCCAGTTAGATTGGTGGTGTGGCGTTCAGAAGGGTCACGGCCTCGGGGAAGAAGCTCTTCCTGAGCCTGCTAGTCCGAGAGCGTAGGCTCCTGTAACGTCTGCCGGATGGAAGGAGAGTGAAAAGTCCGTGGTTATGGTGAGAGGCATCCTTGATGCAGTTGAGCAGTTTTCACTACTCGCTGGAGTGCTTTGCGGTCAGATGCGGAGCAATTACTGTACCATACTGAGATGCAGTTTGTGAGTATGCTCTCAATGGTACAGCGGTAGAATTCCACAAGGATCCTGGGATTCAGGTGAACTTTCTTAAGGCTCCGTAAGAAGTAAAGGCGCTGCTGTGCCTTTTTGACCAGGGTGGAGGTGTTATGGGACCAGGTGAGGTCATCAGAGATGTGGATGCCAAGGAACTTGAAACTTGACACACGTTCCACTACAGCTCCGTTGATGTAGATTGGTGTGTGTGCATGATTCCTAGTCCGCCTGAAGTCCACAATGATCTCCTTTGTCTTCTGGGTGTTTAGTTCTAGATTGTTGGTGGCACACCACACAGCCAGGTGCTGCACCTCATCCCTGTAGGCTGACTCATCGTCATCCTTGATCAGACCTACCACCGTGGTGTCATCTGCAAATTTGATTATGGTGTTGGAGCCATAAACAGGAACGCAGTCATGGGTGAAAAGGGAAGTACAGGAGAGGGCTCAGTACGCAGCCCTGTGGCACGCCGGTGTTCAGGGTGATGATGGAGGAGGAGAGGTTATCTAATTTAACAGACTGAGGTGTGTTAGTCAAAAAGTCTAGAATCCAATTGCAGATGGATGTGCTGATTCCAAGCTGGCTGAGCTTGGAGATCAGCTTGGGAGGGATTACAGTATTAAATGCAGAACTGAAATCAATGAACAGCATTCTCACATGTGTGGTTTTGACTGTCCAGGTGGGGTGAGGGCAGAGTGAAGTGCCGTTGAGATGGCGTCCTCTGTTGACCTGTTGCGGCGATAGGCAAATTGAAATGGGTCTAGTGTAGCAGGGAGACAGGATTTTAAGTGGGATGCAATCAGCCTTTCAAAGCACTTGGCAATGATGGGGGTGAGTGCAACAGGACGGAAGTTGTTAGGGACCGAGGCAGAGGAGTGCTTCGGTACTGGTACGATGGTGGAGGTTTTGAAGATAGTGGGGACAGTTGTTTGGGCCAGGGACAGATTGAAAATGTCCGTGAAGACCTCAGCCAGTTGCTCCATACAGGCTTTAAGCACACGACCAAGTATTCCGTCAGGGCCAGCTGCCTTTCTTGCATTCACCTTACACAGAGTGGAGTAAACAGCTGAGGTGGAGAGTGTGAGGGGCAGTTCACTGTGTTGATGCTCAGCTTTGAGTGAGATCTCCTAATTATTTTTATCAAAACGAGCATAAAAGTGATTGAGCTCGTCAGGGAGGGAGGCAGAGCTGGAGGGGGGCACAGTGTTAGGTGGTTTGTAATCTGTGATGGATTGTATGCCTTGCCACATACGCCGGGGGTCTGAAGAATTGAAGTGTTCTTCAATCCTCTGTTTATGTGTGAGTTTGGCCTGGCAGATACCCTTCCTCAGGTTGGCTTCCTCAGGTTGTTATCATGTGTATGATAACAACAAATGGAATATATCCTTGATTATATTACCTACAATGTGAAATGTAATAGATTTTGCCTAATGTCTATTATCTTCCTGTCTATTAATCTGTTCTTTATAATGTTGTAGATTGCAACTATATATATATATATATATATATATATATATATATATATATATATATATATATATATGTGTGTGTGTGTGTGTGTGTGTGTGTGTGGGTAATATATATAGGCCTGGTTAATAATTTTGTCTGCTCAGAATTTTACTGATTGAAGGCCATGTACATCCTGTCGTCCTCATTAATATGTTCATAAAATATATCTGTTGACATATATTGATCAATATATATTTAAATAACACTGTTATGCTTTTATGCACTGTTAACTGTTATGCTGTTATAGAGGTCCACTTCAGGAAGGAGATTGTTGTGAAGCCTTTAATTAGACCATTTCTTTTCTTATTTATATTTTATATGCCACAAATTTGTTTTAACTGTTCATTTTCTCTTTTGCCAATGAAGGACTTTGATGGGCGACCATGCATAGTGTGTCCATGGCATCAGTATAAAATTACATTAGCTGAGGGTGAGGGTCTCTATCAGGCAGTGACCCTTCTGTGAAACCCCTGAAACCAACCTAGTGTTCTGAAGGTGTTAAACAAAGAGAAAACACAGTGGCCTGTCTAATGAAGATGTGTTCCTCACCTTAAATGACTCACCAGGGCCCACTGACTCTGATTACTATCAAACTGAGATATATAGAAACACTTTTCTGAAAAAACTGGTCGAAGAACACAAAGTGACATCACAGGAAGAGATAAGAGATAAGTTGAGTGTCTCAGGTATCAGCTGATCAACAAATGTGTTCTGCTGAGTTTGTTTTTACCTGTCACTGCTGGAAAATAGTTAAGCTATAAAGCTGGTTTAGCTGGTTTGTAACAGATATAAGCTGGTCAACCAACTCATTAGTTGGTTGTGGCAAGTGCAACAGACAGCAAAAGAAAGACACAAATAAGCTTATAGCCAAGGATGGAAGTGAAAAGAGGTGTTTAAATGAGAGTAAAATGTGTGTTTGAATTATTTTTTGAGGGCCAGTGGAATGCTTAAGCATCGCAAATGTAGATAACATTCTACAGCAATGCCAGTGACCAAAAAAGACCTGTAAGATGAGATGCAATGCTGTAAGTTATTTCCTTTCCAATCAATATCAAGGTTTGATGAAAGGAAATCTCATCTACATGCACATTATAGCGCACAATATTTTTAATAGTACTTGATTTGTTCATATTTTAAGAACATCCTGCAAAGCAGAAACAATCATACTGTAGCAACCTAAACATAACTTAAAATAAATGCATATTGTCTCAGTATTTTGTTTAACCCAAAGACTGCAAGGTTATACAAAACTTACTTCAATCCTTGGGTGGTAAAGCATGTAAAATAACATGGAGTTTAGGCTTCACTCTTAAAGGGTCAAAGGGTTCAAGGATGACTGGAAATCTTTAATTTACTGCTATTTAACTAGGCAGCTTGCTTTATAGGTTTCCATTACACATGATTAAAACATTTCTAAGTGACTGTACAAGGCATTAAGATTATCACAAAAGATAAAAAATAAAAATAGAATAAATTGTACATCATGGTCAGAGGTAGAGACCTGTGCAAAGGAAGGTATTTAAAGTGTCATAGTTTTCCAAAAAAATTGTACATCATGGTCAGAGTGATGGCAGAACAGGGTCCACTTTGCCCCAGTCCATTTTAAATGACCTTGGCCCAGAGAAAACGCTTTCTGGATCAGGTTTAGATATGGCTTCTTTTTTGACTATTTTAGCCCGGCAACGGCATCACTATGTTTTCTGGAAGTAAATCTTCCTGTATATCTAAGGGCCGAAGATCACGGGCATCCAGTATGGTTTTCCGGCCTTGACCCTTATGCACAGAGATTGTTCCAGATTCTCTGAATCTTTGGATGATGTTATGCACTGTAGATGAATAACTTCAAACCTAATTAAATTTTTCCTGAGAAACTCCTTTCTCATTGCTCCACTATTTTTCGTCGCAGCATTGGGGGAATTGGTGATCCTCTGCCCCTCTTCCCTGTCACTCTGAGAGGCTCTTTTTATACCCAGATGTTGACAATTAATGAGAGTTGCAAATTGGTCCTCGAGCTTTCCTTATATTGTAATTACTTATCCGGCCTCTTATTGTAGGATGTGTAAAGTGTACTATCATGAAATCCAAAATACAGTGGTGTAAGCACTCTGTTATCTATATTCCTATTTATTGAGATGTAAATGATTCCAGTTAACGTAATTTATCAGTGTCCCAATGACAGCTAGTAAAATGTTTCCAGTTCTCACTGTAAGAAGCCTGCTTCCTTTTCTGCTAAAGGGGAATTTATGCCTATGTGTTCTTGTGTGTGCTTTGTCTGTGCTAACAGTTAATGTAATTTATCAGCCTATGACAGCTCAACTGCGGTTCTTCACTGTAAAATTAGTGCTTTGTATTTGTGTAGGCTACATCGTGTGTATGTTTATGTAGATAATCTAGAACTTGAATCGCTATATTGTATGTATGCATTTGTATGTATAGGTCTAATTAAAAATGAACTGGTCAGCTTTTTCATTTGTAACACATTCACACATAGTGTTGATGAATATATGCAGTTGTTACTGTAATCTAAATGTGGACGACATTCATTTACTTTTTACAAGGCCAAGTCCAACTAAAACACTACTTGTGCAAGACACCGATTTTTAACGAGTTACCTAAATAGACTTTACTACAATATGTTATTAAACAATTTTCAATCTGAAATCGCGTGTTCATGTGGAGGAGCGTTAAAAAGTGACGTTGTGCCGTCGGACCGGAGTTATAATAATGTTATACAACTTTGCAAAGAGCTGTGGGGTCTGCCCACTTCATGTCACGATGATGAAGACTGATGCTGAGATGTGTGGACTGCCTTCCCCCACAGACAGACAGAGCGATGAAACAAATCAACGCGCCTATAAATAGAACCTTATTGTCATTCTGACTGCTGTTATCTGACTGCCAGAGCAGAGACGGACCCGCTCATCATCCATTGCAGAAGAAATACACTTTTTATTCTTTCATTCCACACACTCTTCACAGTAAACATGCCTAGCAAGAGAAAGAAGAACAAGCGCCGAATGAGAAAAGTGGTGAGTACATTTACTCTCCCACTTTTTTAAATTCATATTCATTGTCCTGCAAACAATTCAGATTACATTTTTAGCGTCCAAATTGTTTTAATATCTGATTATTTTTTACAGTTTATTCTGTCAGTTTTGCATGGACTTTATATGATGTTTTTTATATATATATATATATATATATAAACTAGCATAATTCATTTTTAGCAATCCTTTCACTAATTACTATGTTATTTAATTATTTTTATTTATTCTAAATAGCATTTAGTGAACTGTCGTCATAGGTTTATAATTTTCTGTTTTCTGGTCATTGGTCCATTTCCATATACAGAATTTATTGATCTTTTCTGAGATTATGTTACTTGCAGTGTCATCTGTAGTACAAGGGGTGTGTCCCATAAGAACCAGTACAGAGACGCAACCGATTTGCAAATCCTACCTTGCATTTCTAGAAACATTTGAATTAATAAATAAATAATAAATAACAATAATGTTATAAATACTGCAAATATTTTCATTGTAAAAACTTTTTTAAAAAGTGTTGCTTGGATTGTGCATTTGAAATGCCCATTTGAAATAACATACTTCTGACCCATCACTGTTTAGCATTGTGCCTGATAACAAGAAATACCAGAATCATAATAATAATAATTACTGTGTGTTCTTGTGTATTCCATGGGTGTGTTTCACATCTAAAGTGTGATTGGTTTGCTTTGTGGACTTTTTTCTTTGTTCTGTCTGTGCAATAAACCAAGTCTTGCCTTTTGACCCCACCTCCAAACTCATATGGACTTTTGTTGATTTTGGCATGTCCTTTGGGTGAGTCTAATTCCAAATATGGCTCAGGGCACATTCCTACAGAGGCAGTTCGTCCAGAGTGTGTTTCCACTGGTTTTGTTTATAACTGACCCATTATAAACCCATTGCTTTTTAATAAATATATTTTTGGAAAGAGATGTAGTTTACATTTTGTCAGTGCAAAGAAATGTTGCACTATATTGACCATGCCTCATCACTCCAATACATTTTTTTTCTTCTCTGACCAGTGAAATAATTAAACACTCAGTTTGTGCATATGAACACTGGACTCTTTGTTTGAATTTTACAGCAGCTTTTTAAAGTGTATGTCATTAAAATCTCACCCTTTTCATTCTGCTTAGCTAAACATGTAGCTGATTAATACTCACTTGTTGTCCTAAAACCTTGACATGCAGTCATATCAACAGAACTGCCTTTCACACAAGTACAGAAATAGAGGGGTATCTTTTATCTCTCTAGCTGTTAAGCCCCCCAGATACAGCTGGTCCTAAGCTGGGCACATTTCACTGTCTCTAATCATCCTGGTAAAATAGGAAATAGTGAGTACTGGGTTGAGTGCATTTCAACACCCTGTTTGTTGCTAACCACCCTTCAAAACAGAAAAAAAATAAAAATTCTAACTCAGCTGCCAGATTAATTTTTCAGCTGTAGGCCCATCCACAACCTTCCAAACTAGTTTCTCCTGTTTTTATATAATGCCTTGAAGCAAAATGTGCTTCCTTCCTTTTTTTTTTTCCTATCCACCTCCTCTGTTCCCCCAAACGGCAGGCCATTTATTCTGTTATGTTGGCCTGTTTTGATGGACTTGGGCCAATGTTTTGGCTGATTTGGCTTTGTCTGTGCTGATGCTGGTCTTCACACATGGTTGCATAATTTGCCCTTAATTGTGCTGGCCACTGTACACCCCATACATGCACAATGAGAGCTTAAATTCTTTTGAGGCGTATGTAAACCGCCCTGGATAGCTCTTGCTTTTGGATAATGAAGCTGTGAGTGTGATTATAATGCGATTATGGTTCCATTATGACGTGATTAGCATTTTTGTCCATTCTGTTTAGCCCCATCCAGAGCTCCAAGGGGTGCTGACTCTTCGCTTGACTAGGAATGTCTGAATCAATTGGATTCAGTAATTTTTAGCCATTAGACAGCCAACTTTTGTTCACTTATGTAAGCTTTAAGTGAAGTCATAAACCCTGTCTAACTCTATTATGAGGTCAACTGAACTGAAGATAAGAAATACATTGGTTCTGATTTCAAAACTCAACTATTTCTCATTCTTTCATTTGATTTGAGCAGCAGGCCCAGAGAAAGGCTTTGGAGGAGAGGTTTGTCTCCTCTGGAAAGGGAACCCCAGGAGTGTGTGCTGTCCCTGCCCCAGTTCCTGCACAAGTTCCAGTTTCTAAAATCTCAGAGTGTCCCATTGCGGTTCCAATTCCCCTGGCAATGATTGCTCCCATTGACGTTCCTGCTGAAGTTCCTCCTGCAGAACCAGTAATGGTAGAAGCCCCAGTCACGGATGCCATCAAAGACGAAATGATGAAAGCTGCAGAGGACCTAAGACAAACCCCAGTGGAACCCTCTGCAAAAGAGCTAGATTCGACTGAGGAAGGTGACAGTGTTGCCATTCCAGTATCAGAGGTAATGTGCTATTGAACCCCATTCTTTGAGGTCAGTCAAATAGGTTCAGAGCTGTTAATAATTATCAAGTGCACACCAAAAATTGCAGGAAGTAATTATCAATTATTACATTCAAATTGAGAAGTCTTTAATTTATCATGCAGATGTTACTGTTGTGACCAATATAAAAGTATTTGCCTGGCAGTAATGGCTTTTTGCAGCCATCATGGAAGATAGAGGTTTGATCATGAATGCAATATAGGAGGGCAGTATTTTAGTGTGTGAACATTGTGTACAGCATGCCTGGAGTCATGGCAGATTTTTCCGAACTGCACGTTTTTTCTTTTTGTTGTTGTTTGTTTGTTTTTTTGAAAATAAGTTTATTAGCTTTTCTGAATGCTGCTCCTTTTTTAGGAACAATATTTCATACTTGTCATTGAACACCAGTTGGCTCTGCAGGATTTTATTTGGTGGAATGTGTGGAATATATGAGAGTAGTTATTCTTGTGTTTGTCCTTAGGCCTGGTTTCACACATACTCTGTCTTTAGTAAGTCTGATGATAGTGAGCAGGGCTGCCAAAAAAAGGGTGGGCAACTGGACCTTTTGTCCCGGGCACAAGCTTGAGGGGCGCTTGGATTGTAAATAGATTTCAACTGAGGGGGACAAGGGAATGCAATTTCAACCAATGCAGCCCTGGAAAATGATTGCGCCGAAGGGCCTGTGATGATTTTTATTTTATTTTTATTTTTTTTTGTACCAGGCCCTATAGTTGCTTACTGAGCATAAAGGTGCAGTCACATTTACTGTTGTTTGGCAAATATTTGATGGCGAAAACACGTAATTTTAATAGGAAACCTCACATTCGGGAATTTCACATGCATTACAAGTAACACAAGTTACGTAATCAGATTTTTTTTTCAAGTAACTGTACATTTACAGAGTTATTTTTTCAAATAATTAACAGTTACTATGTTACTATGTTTTCCCATTTATTTACTGACACCTCTCCTGTCCCCATATAGAGAGAAATTAGGTACACAATTAGTTACTTTTTATGGAGTAAAGCAATATTGTAATGCATTACTCTTAAAAGTAACTTTCCCTAACACTGATTGTGCCTATATGCAAGCTGACGTTCCCCCTAAATGATCCCAAAATATAAAGTCACTGCCACTCTCTCCTCAAACTCCTGCACCTCACCCTCCCTCCTGTTTTTTGAACAGCAGCCAATTTCTTAAAGCCCACCCTTTTTTTCCTGTGAGCACTGCTTTAGCCTCTCCTCTCCCTTCACAGACATAACAAGTGCTTGGGTTGGACATCCACACACACTGAGAGTGGCGCAGGGCAAAAGAGAGAGGCACATGCCCTTATAGTGAGTGTTACAGTACTTTAAGGGCAGAGTTTACTGGAGTGTCAGGTCTTTGACAGCATGGGTCTCATTCTCAGTTGGTTTCGAGGCCCTCGCGAGCCCGTTGACTTGCTGGATGTCTCTGTGGAAACGCAGGTGAGCTCCCACCTAAATGGCTGGAGGCTTGGTGAATGGGTTTAGCTAGTGGGAAAAGAATGTTTTGTACTCTCTGTGACTCCCCCAGCTTTCTTTCTCCTCTCCTTGTTTTTGTTTGTAGGGGCCAAGGTGGGTGTTTCAGTGGCTAGTATGTTAGACAGTGTGGAGGAGGAGCTTATATGTGTATGTGCGGATAGGTGGGTGGAGACGAGGAATGTGCTTGGGTGGGGTGCATGGCCTTGTCATGCATGCTAATGAGGGGGTGTGGCACGTTTAATCATTTATTGTTAAATCTGAATGTAGGGAGTTACTACTAAAGAAATAAGAAATGTAAAAGCAATTGTTTTCTAACTTAATTAACAATAGCCGTTGTTTTGTTTAAGATGTTAAAACTTTATTTTTGAAGGAAGAGAATGTGAAGCAGATATCTGACTGTAGGCTCATTCATAACCACATGCACACGCTCAGCTCTGAGGAGGCGTGGTGGCCAACAGAATCTCCTTTGTCTTTAACGACAATCTTTGGAACAACAGTTGTGTGTGTGTTTTGTACCGTGTAAGTCTTTGTGTAGTTTATACAATATATGTAGTCAAATCTCATTCTGAGTATGATGTGAGCATATATTAAACATTAAATGGGGATCCAAATAAACAAATACATTAAAACAGTAATACTTGCATGGTTATTATTTTGAATGTTGTTTTTATTTCAGTTTTTTTTTTTTAATCAGTGTTTTTAAATTAGTTTTTACTTTGTCGTTAGTTTTAGGATTTTCTTGTTTTAGTTTTAGTTTTTAACATTTGAGCGCTGCTAGAGATAATGTGCTATTTGAACATGTTTGATGGCGTAAACCTTTCTCTTTTGTCTTGTGGCATTTTCATGCTTAATGAAGGTGAATTGTAAAACTAAACATTTTTACCATGTTTTAAAAGATTTGCATTATTGCATTAATTTTCATCCACTTTTGCTTATAGTTTTACTTTTATAGGTAAAATTTTAGTCTTGGTACAGCCTTAAGTGAGGCCCACTGAAAAGAGAAACTTAATTTCCATATGCTGATATGTATAGAATCCCATTTCCACAAACTTTTTATGTCATAATTATTACTTGTTATGTCATAATTGTGATTATGATACCATATTATGTTTGGAGCACTCACCTTCTATGAGCAAGTGCAGGTGTTCAGTACTCAACGCAGAGACTGGTATAGTAATGTAGCTCTGCAATGAACATGCATTATTAACATTTAGCATTTTATTTTATCCCCATTTCTCACCATTTGGTAGAGTGAGTTTTGTCTAAAACTCATAACTTTTGGTTAGAGATTCTTGTTGTTGTTTCATAATGTATAAATTAAAGTGTTGTAAAGTATTATGATTGTCAGTGTTATAATATACTGTAGTTTAAGAGATTTTATGATAGACATTTGTGTAACACAATGAATCTTTAGTGTGATATGGACATTGAGCTTTAAAATGTTGTGCTTTTTAGGTCACATCATCTATAGATGAGCCGGTGTCAATCCCTGCAGAATCTGAGGTATGGTAACATGCCATATCACATCAGCCCTTGACATTTCACCACTGTTTATCTACTAAACACCCTTGCCTTTGCCATTCACACTAATGGGCCGGTAAAGGTGGTTTTCCTAATTACCAGGCCTCCGGCGCCACACCTCAACTTTCAGGGTGTACTAACATGCTTTTCTCATAACTTTGCTTTATGAGGTGTAAAGAAAACATATTAACCCATGCTTACAATGACTCTAGCTTTACACAAATATACGGCATGCCTATAGAATATACATAAATAAGACTATAGAATCACAGGAATAAATACCATGTTATAATATTTTGTAATAGAAAACAGTTATTTTCAATTGTTTTAATTGCATTTTAAAATAAATGCAGTATTCTTAAATAAATGCAGTCTTGGTGATCATTACAGATCTTTTAAAAACATTAAAAAAAAATCTTAATGTCCCCAGACTTTTGAATGGTAGCATAGAACCTTGATGTATTAAATATGATGCATATTTTTTTATCATATATTTATCATATTATGTCTAACGATTCAGTACACAGTTCAATTTCAAAAGACTATACTTTTCTAAAAATTATATCATATGTCAGGCTTTACAGTGTTAGCAACTCACTATAATTCCATTTACTGTAAACATCTGAAGCCCAGAATCTGTAAATGTGAGCATTTTGCTTTTATGTACATTGTTTTGCATGTTTTCTTGTCTTTATGATGTTCTGGTGCAGACGCATGTTGTAGCTCAGCCTGTTGAGACGGCTGGCACTGAGTGTGAAGGTGAGCTTCCTGCTGAGGATCCTGTGGTAGAGGTACCAGTGCCAGAGGAGATGGTGACTACAGCTGAAACTGTTGCTGAAGTTGAAACTGTGACAGAAACAGTAGTAACTGAAGTTGAGCCTGTTGCTGACGCCGCATTGGAAGTTGTTGGGGTCGTGGGAGAGCCTGACTTTGAAGCCGAAGCCATAACTGTTGAAAAAGAGCCTTCTGAAGTCCACAAAGTTGCAGAAGTCACGGAGGTGCCTGACACAATACATCTTCATGGCACATTGCAATGGACTCTTTGCATGAGTGTATTTGCATGCACAACAGGTGACTTTGTCTTGTCCATTCTGTGCACTTGTTTGGATAATTGGGCATGACATGAGCCTCAATCTACCCATACTTTTTACATTCCATTGGACACTTTGTTCCATGTTTTTAAGGCACACTATACTAACTAGTGCTAGCAAATATATATGTACATACACACACACACACACACACACACACACACACACACACACATACACATATTCAAGTTCCTTCTTTTCTTACAGGATGTACATGAAGAGCATGAACCAGGAAAGTTTCCAGTGGTAAGTTCTTTAGAAACCCATACCCCGTATGAATTTCTTTCATCTCTGCAAAATATATACAGTACACAGATGCATATACAATGAAAGTCAAGTTGTTTTGGACCCCTTTGACTGACAGACAGATGTCAAGGCCCTGATATATGAGTTCTTTTAATACAGTATGCTGTATGTGTTGCAATCTCTTGTCTCAATAACAGTACACATGGCAAAACTGAAAGCAGTGGGAAAAAAAAATAGCAGTTAAGAAAGCATATGATCATAACAATGTGGATATGTTTGCACATTTAATTCTATATTTATATATATATATATATATATATATATATATATATATTATATATATATATATATATATATATTTGCTTACTTGATTTTACTTATATATTTGTACATGTAAAGCAGAATGTGTTTACTGGCTAGAGGGAACCTTTCCAGAAAATTTGTTTCGAACTCCTAAAACAAATCCTAAACAAACTTTTTTCGGTTTGATTTTGGCCAGTTTGTTCTTCCATTACGCCTAAAGAATATCGGGCCTTCAGTGTTCTTGTCTATATTATTTTTAAAAAATCAAAGGGGCACAGTGTTGTTTTGTACCCTACTGATTTTGACTGTAAAGACTAAAAAACAGCTAAAACATTCTTCAAAATATCTTAAGAATGAAAGTCAGACCTGTATGTCTTTATAGCTGTGTGACTGTGAAACATAAACACAGATCCGTCTTAGTGTTTTTGTCTATCCAGTGAAAGTCAAATGGCCTCAGAGTTGTTTTGGACTCCTTCGACTATCACTGTTTTGAGAAAGAAAAAAAAAAAAGCTCACTTGGACAAAATTTGCAGTGCATGCCAAGGGGACATAACATTTATGCATTTTATTAGGAAGCTGCAGTACCTACAGAAGCTTTAGTGGAACCAGTGCCTGAGCAGCAGCAGCCGGTCCTACTGGAGGAACCCACGGTAACTCTTTTCATAGGATAATTTCAAGCATTTTTGTTCCGAATCCTTTTTGATTGAAGTTTAATTTTGAACATGGTTTCTTGCCCTTGGGTTTTCCCATGCTCCCTTCAGTTGAGTCCACTAGTGACCCCATCACTGGAGAATTTGTTGATACTAAGACAGTAGCTGTTGACACAACTGCTGCGGAGGAACAGGTGAGGAGACACACCTACAATGTGCATATCAGGCATTAAATCCTGTTAGCTTCATGGATGAATCTAAATAGAATATATGGCACTTTCCCATAGATTCCTGAAACAGCAACAGATGCCTCCGAGGTTCAGTCAGAGACACTGTCAGAAACAATTTCTGCTCCCGAGCCACTGTCTGTGCCTGTTGCAAAGGATATTATGCAAGTGAGCTTTTAAATTGATATATATATATATATATACACACACTCACAAGTTAAAGACACCTTTAATGATCACCAAGGCTGCATTTAATTGATTTAAAAACATTTAGAACTAGAAGAAATAGGCTACATTATTACAATTTTAAGCTGTTTTCTATCCTGATATATTTTAAAATATCATTTATTCCTTTGATACAAAGCTGATTTTTCAGCAGTCATTACTCCAGTCTTCAATGTCATACGATCCTTCAGAAATCATTCTAATATGCCTATTTGGTGCTCAAGAAACATCAATGTTGAAAACAATTGTGCTGCTTGTTAATTTTGGGGAAACCATGATTTTTTTTGGGGGGGGGGGGGTTAAGCATCTATTTGCTAGTTTGTTTTTATTTCAACAGTGAAATTATACATACAGTATTTATATACATTTTAGGCTCAAGATGAATTAATGGCACAAATAGAAACTGAAACTATGAAGGTATTTTTCCCTCAGTATTTTTATCTTTTCAATGTTAAAAAAAAGATATTATTTGTTTTATTTAATGTTGTTTCTCATTTATATAGGTCTTGGCAGTGGCTGGTGGCCTAACTGTGGATGCCATAAATGGATGTCTGGGAGCTACCGAAGTTGCAATTGAAGGTTAAAGTGCCTGTGGTAAGAATGTGGAGCTCTTAAAGAGATAGTTCACCTAAAAATTAATTTACTTACCCTCAGGTTGTTCCAAACCTGTATGAATTGTTTATTTCTGCTGAACACCAAAGAAGAACATTAAAATATCTGTTTTCTGTGTTTTACAGTTTCATATGATATAAAGGGATGACTGAAACATGAAACATTGCAGAAAGTGCCTTTCTGTGCTGATTCTCACCTAAACTATGACAAGGATGTGTGCCTGTTCTTCGCTAGTGAAGTTTTTCTGAGATTTTCTGAATTTACTTCAGTTTCCATATGCATGTACGGTAGATCTGATGGTGTTAAACATTGCATATGTAGTAAAGTAAAATGGAGGGCTGCAAATGTATTTGTTTTTACTTGGACCATTTTGTAATGTGGAATGAATACTTGTTGTATTTGATAAAATTATTTGGAGTGGAGTGTTTCAGAGCACAATTTCATACTATACCATCACCAGATCTTCTGTGTCCCCCTCAACCATCCACATGTGCCTTTTTCCAAATTATAAATAAAGGAAGTTTGAGGATAATTAGTCTTAAGGAATTACTTTTTCGTATGCATTTTGTTTGGATGAAAATAGTATAGACTAAACAACTTTATTCCCTAAGATTGACAGATTAAACACTGTATGTCACCTATTGAATTTGTATGGAATGTGAAATCTTGACTTGTAAAATGGAGCCAAATAAGCTATTAGGATAAACCTACCAAATGGGAGACTTTCAGACGCGCACTCCAACTTAGCCTCAGCACCCGGTGTTCTGACAAATAATGCAACCTATCAGATTATGCTACCAACACTGTATTTATCCTACTGTAAGGGTAGGTTTAGGGTCGGTGTTTTAATGGGAGGTAGCAAAATCTGACAGGGATGCACAAATCATCAGAACACTGGCGCTAGTCAAAGGTGCGTGAAAAAGAGACAGGTGATGAGAGAGCTCCAGTAGGACAACAGTGAACCGCAGTCAGATGAGTTGTTGTCAGGCCAAATGTCAGTAAAAAACAAATTTCCTGTCCTGTCAGATGTTATGCCCGTAGCACATGCTCTTTAATTGCATGCACAAATGCAGCAGTGCGTGCTGTAGGCTATAAAATTTCATATTAAAGCGCAAATGAAACTACGAGCATGCAATGTTGTAATTATGTTGTCAGTTAAGTCATGAAGCTACCAAAAAGGCAATTAAAGCTGCCTCAAAACTGTGCATGCAAGTATTTATGTATGAGTCACATTTAGGAACATGTCTCTAAAATGCAGTGGTTTTCCAAACTGTCCTGAAGCAGCCTAGCTCTGTCTCCCTCATCCAACACACCCCGATTCAACTTGTCAACTCATTAGTAGAGACTTTAAAACCTGGAGTCAGAAAAGGTTCAGAGCTGTGAGAAAATACGATGCGTGTCAGATCCGCATCATGTTCAGCAGCTGCTCTTAAAGCAGTCAAAATAACCTAATAACCCAGTTGCTGTGATGTCTGATAAGATTTTTGTAAAAATTTAAAAAAGAAGAGGAAATCAATAACTTTCGCAGCTTTAAGGATTCATCTATATTTAATTTAGAATTTAGTGTTTGATAACTTTATTCAATTTCTGCATATTTCTTACTTTCTGAAGGGCACGTGTAATTATGACATTTATTATATTGGGTTTATGTAATATTCCCTTAAATTAGAAGTTTTTTTTTTAAGTATAATAAATGTTCAAATATTTAGCTCTCAATTAGTGCTCCGGTGGCAGTATATTCACTTTTAAAACATTTTATTTTTTTGAAACATTAAAAACATCTGAAATATTTATCTTTCCTTCTGATTGCCATCAAACCCTAACAAAATAACAAACAGACGAGACACTTGTCTTGTGAGTGCTCAATTTCCTCTTACAGTACAGTACAGTACAGTACAGAAGCTTCACCTAACAAAAATGTCTGCAGTCAGATAGTCTGCAGACAGTCAGATCTCCTCTCTTAATAATAAAATATTACAAGCTGAGACTGGACACCAAATCAAGGTAAGGACCAGTTTTAAGCCCTTTTCATCCAGATACTTTTAATACTCATTATGTTTAGTCAAACAACCTATCAATTACAATATAAAGAATAGTGGAGGTAATGGTGACTCTGTTAAAGATGTGTTCTTATAATTGCTTCACCAATCAACAAGGTAAGTTTTGTCCCATTGTGTGATAAGATAAACATATTACAGATAAATCCACATTTTCCATGTGTTTATGGATAGTGCATTTTTACATAGGTTTATGGAAAATATTTTACTGTGATAACAGCATTGTGTAAGTTAAGCATTGTTTTACAGTATATAATGGCATTGGGGTACAATTAGACATAGCTTAGTATGTATATCCACAGGCATGGATGTGGAAATTGTTCACTTCAGAAGAATCAGTTTACATTGTTCCATTTAGTCAGAACAACTAATTTAATCAATTATACATTTTTGCTCAAATGCCACAGAAGGTCAGAACTTGTGTTGTTAATTTATTTTGTAGGCAGTGAACTGATTTACACAAGTGAAAAAAAAAAAGCATTTTCCTTTGTTTGGGTATACTTATAACCAAAGTTGCATTATTAATTCACCCTCAATATGAGTAATTTCATAATGTTATTGGGCTTTAAAATAGACTCACTCAAAAAACACTTTAATTTAATTTAATTTAATTTTTATTTTATTTTATTTAAGTCCTCTCCACCACACAGGCATGGCACCTGTTACAATGATACTGAGAATCATAATCATTTTGTATGTGACTTCATCATTGAAAATGCAAAGCCTGAGTCATGCACAGACAGTGAGCGAGGAAATGCTTGGAGTAAATACATGGCATACAACACTGGTAAGTACACATTTAATGGAATGCAGTGGAACAAGGAACTGCTTTTTCCCCCATAGTTTGCATTTTGCACTCTGATAAACCACGTTTTTAATCATGTTGAATTCAAGCAATCTTTGCAGTTATTTGATGTATGCACACTTTTCAGAATGAGCATGTTTTGAGTGATCACTGATAAACTGTAGATACACATTACTGATAAACTTCACAGCAGTTCTGTGTCTTTCCTCTAAATTCCAGCCACCTTACATGGATGAAACTGGAAACAACTTAAAACAAGAACAACAGTGTGAGTGTTAATAAAAGATATGGGCTATATTGCCCAATCATTAAATGATTATTCAATGATTAATCTAAAGAACAACATATTTTATTACACATGATAAAAACAGGAACCATTTTGAGCTCAATATGTGCTGTAAAAATAACTGTTTAAAAAGAGAGAGAGAGAGAGAAAATTATGCATTGAGATTTGATTTATCAGAAATTGAGGTGGAAAAAGTTTTCAACTAGATTTGTTTTTCATTTTGATGAAAGCATTAAATAAACTAAAATGAGAGTTAGAAAAACTTCAAAACTAAATATATTGTCAAAGGGTCAAAGGAGGAGAGAGAAAGTAGTAAGCAATATCCTGTAAATAGATGCAAGAAGTTGAATTTTCCTATGAAATTATTATGAGACAATTATTAGACATTTTTTTTTACTAGTGTGGATTGTCATAGTAAATAAACTAGTAATCCAGGGTTTTAAAGAAATATGATTGATTTTTAGCTTTTACTTTAGCTATGATATTTAATTGAACAGCATTTTTGGCATGTTGTTGTTTACCAAAGAAAATTATTTCAACATGACCACAGGTTCTGTGTAAAGAAAATGAATGAATGCCTATTTTATTGAGATTTTTCTCTCTCGATTTTTGGCAGCAAATTGGAAATCATTCAAATTCTTGATCAGCATCAAAATAAATGCCTCAAGGCAAATGGTACAGGATCGCCTGAGGACACTTCTTAAAGGATACTCATTTCCATATAGTGTCAGCCAAAATGTCATCATAACCAATGTGAATCTCAATACAAGTAAGCCTATTCTTTAAAATTATTCATCATCAGTTATAGTGCTAATAGTAGATAACTAATAGAATAATACACATACATGTGTAATTCATTAGTAATTAAATAATTTGAGCTGTAATGAATGTTTCTCTTGAGTTAATTTTAGTTAATTAATGAATTAGTTAAAAGTATAGTAGCCTACACATCCAGTTACTCTAAAAATTACATATACAGTACCAGGAGAAAACACAGAGACATTAAAGGGATACTCCACCCCAAAATGAAAATTTTGTCATTAATCACTTACCCCAATGTTGTTCCAAACCAGTAAAAGCTCCGTTCATCTTCGGAACACAATTTAAGATATTTTGGATGAAAACCTGGAGGCTTGAGACTGTCCCATAGACTGCCAAGTAAATAACAATGTCAAGGTCCATAAAAGGTATGAAAGTCGTCGTCAGAATACTCCATCTGCCATCGGACGTACAAACTGGGTTATATGAAGCGACGGGAACACTTTTTGTAAGCAAAGAAACCAAAAATAACGGCTTTTTTCAACAATTCCTATATCATTGGTCTCCTCTGTGTCTCTCCATATCACCGTATGCTGCGTCTGCTCTTCTGTATCATCTGCGCCACAAGGATTCACTGTTTTATTTAAAATCAAAGCTAAATACAAGTAGAAACAGTTTTCCTCGCTTACAAAGAGTGTTCCCGTCGCATCATAACCCAGATTCCACGTCTGATGGCAGATGGAGTATTCTGAAGATGACCTTTATACCTTTTATGGACCTTGACATTGTTATTTACTTGGCAGTCTATGGGACAGTCTCAAGCCTCCATGTTTTCATCCAAAATATCTTAAATTGTGTTCCGAAGATGAACAGAGCTTTTACGGGTTTGGAATGACATGGGGGTAAGTGATTAATGACAAAATTTTCATTTTAGGGTGGAGTATCCCTTTGACTGTGTGCTATCAGGGAGTGTAACAAAATACTGGATATTAAAATTTTGGTCTATTTTTGATAGCTCAACCTCTAAAACTGTTCAAATACATAACTGACATAAAAATCAATGCACCAAGAGGAGCCATGATAGACCAATTGAGGGACCTGATACACAAACAGAAATACCCTGTGTGCATCAAGAAAACCTTGAAAATATCTGCTGTGAACATCACTACAGGTAAGAAAAGTATATCAAGTGTAATGCCATTCTGTCTACAATAATACCCAAAAAATATTGCTATGTGTATTCTCTAATATGTTTACAATTTGTTTAATATTTAGTGTGTGTCTCAAATTCAAACAAAAGCTGCTGCAAATGTGAGAATCAATATGTTTGGCCCTCTGAACAATGCTCTAAACATGGTGTTTGTGGCCCCAATCATAATGATACCTGCAGATGCATCACTTCTCTTCCATCTGATGGGCCATTCTGCCGGCGACCACCTGGTAATGAAGTCTCTCTTTATTTCAAATCCAAGGTGACAACTGGCATAAAAAAAAAAAATAAAAAAAAAATTTACCGGTTCATTATTTTCATCTTTCCACAGTTTTTGCAGCGCCACTGAAGTCGTTCAAATACAACATTGACATAAAAATCAATGCTTCAAGAGATGCTGTGATAGAGCACTTGAGGGCTTTGATTCATGGACAGAAATTCCCCACTTGTGTCAAAAAAGGCATAAAAATATCTGGCGTGAACATCACTACAGGTAAGAGAACTTTAAGAGGTGTAATGACATTCTGTCCACATTAAACTGAAAATAACATGGGTTCTCTAATATCTTAACAATTTGTTTGATTTTCAGTTTGTCTCTCAAATGTGAACAAAACCCAGTGTAAGTGTGAGAATCAATATGTTTGGTCTTCTGAACAATGCTCTAAACATGGCGTTTGTGGCCCCAACCATAATGATACCTGCAGATGCATCACTTCTCTTCCAACTGACGGGCCATTCTGCAGGCGACCACCTGGTAATGAAGTCTCTCTTTATTTCAAATCCAAGGTGACAACTGGCATGAAAATAAAAGTACAATGGAGTTTTTTACCGGTTCATTATTTTCATCTTTCCACAGTTTTTGCAGCGCCACTGAAGTCGTTTAAATACAATATTGACATAAAAATCAATGCTTCAAGAGACGCTGTGATAGAGCGCTTGAGGGCTTTGATTCATGGACAGAAATTCCCCACATGTGTCAAAAAAGGCATGAAAATCTCTGGTGCGAACATCACTACAGGTAAGAGAATTTTAAGAGGTGTAATGACATTCTGTCCACATTAAACTGAAAATTACATGGGTTCTCTAATATCTTAACAATTTGTTTAATTTTCAGTTTGTCTCTCAAATGTGAACAAAACCCAGTGTAAGTGTGAAAATCAATACGTTTGGTCCTCTGAACAATGCTCTAAACACAGAGTTTGTGGCCCCAATCATAATGATAACTGCAGATGCATTGCTTCTCTTCCAACTGACGAGCTGTTCTGCCGGCGACCACGTGGTAATGAAGTCTCTCTTTATTTCAAATCCAAGGTGACAACTGGCATGAAAATAAAAGTACAATGGAGTTTTTTACTGGTTCATTATTTTCGTCTCTACACAGTTTTTGCAGCTCAACTGAAGTCATTCAAATACACAATTGACATAAATATCAATGCTTCAAGACATGCTGTGATAGAGCCCTTGAGGGCTTTGATTCATGGACAGAAATTCCCCATGTGTGTCAAAAAAGGGATGAAAATCTCTAGTGCTAATATCACTATAGGTTAGAGAAGTATAAGAGGTGTAATGCCTTTCTTTCCAAATTAATTCAATAAATTATTTCAGCATTGGTTCACCAGTATCCTAACAATTTATTTAATCTCTAGTGTGTCTCTCAGATGTGAATAAAACCTATTGTAAGTGTGAGAATCAGTACTTTTGGTCCTCTGAACAATGCTCTAAACATGGCGTTTGTGGCCCCAATCATAATGATACCTGCAGATGTAGAGCTTCTCTTCCAACTGACGGGCCATTCTGCCGGCGACCACCTGGTAATGAAGTCTCTCTTTATTCCAAATCTAAGGTAACAGTTGATGTAATGAAGGGTCAGAGGCACGCAGATCCATTTGTAGCTTTAATAAAGTAATAACAGAATCAAACAGGCAGTAATCAATCATTGGCATCATGAACAACAGAGACAATCCAGAAGAGCAAACTCTAACAGAGCGAGGGACGAAGCAGGCGGCAGACAGGGAATAGTGAGTAGAATCCAACAGTATGGTCACAAGGGCAGGCAGCAGAGAATCACATGATAACAAACAGTCCAGGGCCATACACAAGAGATCAAACTAACAGAAAGAAATGCTCAGAAATGTAGCCAGGGCAATACAATACTTTGTGATGGCTAAGAGTTCGGAAGCAATTTAAATAGGGGAGCTAAGGGGAAACACCTGTGCTAGCAATCAGTCCCAGGCACGGGAATATTGGGAAAGTAAGTCCATGAATGTTAGTACTCAGGAGAGGGTGCCCTCCGGTGGCAATCGGAGAGAGCCACAGAGGTCTAATTTGTGAAAGAGCCCCCTCCCTGCAAGTGGCTCCTAAAGCGAGTAGGTATTCAACGCCAAGGTCTTCCACAGGAGAGGGGAGCTGGTTTGTGAAGGTGAGCTCTATGGAATTCAGCAGTGAGTGAGGGATCCAAGATATCCTGAGTTTTGACCCAAGATCTTTCTTCGGTGCCATACCCCTCCCAGTCAATGAGATATTGTAGTAACCTGCCCCGGTGTCGGGAGTCCAGGATTTCCTGCACCTGGTATGCCTCCTCGCCATCCACGGTGATTGTGATAGTTTATCAGTAATGTGTATCTACAGTTTATTCAATGCCAAGGTCTTCCACAGGAGAGGGGAGCTGGTTTGTGAAGGTGAGCTCTATGGAATTCAGCAGTGAGTGAGGGATCCAAGATATCCTGAGTTTTGACCCAAGATCTTTCTTCGGTGCCATACCCCTCCCAGTCAATGAGATATTGTAGTAACCTGCCCTGGTGTCGGGAGTCCAGGATTTCCTGCACCTGGTACGCCTCCTCGCCATCCACAGTGATTGGAGGGGGCCTCCTCCTGGTCCCTCTCTCCTCTGGGACCACCGGCGGGCTTGAGCAGGGAAACATGAAAAGTGGGTGAGATACGATAATTAGGGGGGAAAGCCACACAGTAAGATACTGGTGTAATCTGTCTAATGATTTGAATGGACCCACATACCTGGGACTTAATTTCCTGCATGGGAGTCAAAGGCAAAGATCTTTGGTGGAGAGCCAGACCCATTGACCAGGGGTGTAAACAGGGCTTGGCCTTCTGTGATGATCGGCTTGTTCCTTAACTCTGTGGATGGCGCGTTGAAGATGCACATGAGCAGTATTCCAAGTTTCTTCACTTCTCTGAAGCCAGTCGTTTATAGCAGGGAGCTCTGAGGGTTCTCTGGACCAGGGAAACAGGGGTGGTTGGAATCCGAGCACACACTGAAAGGGCATAACGCAGATGGGTGGCTTGTGGAGAGAATTCTGTGCATATTCAGCCCATAGAAGAAAAAAACTCCAGTCTTTCTGATTGTGATGGCAGTAGGAACGCAAGAAGCGTGTAAGTTCCTGGTTCATCTTCGCCTGTCCATTCGACTGTGGGTGGTATCCAGAGGTAAGACTGGCGTTGATGTTGAGGTTTTTACAGAATGCGGACCACACCCAGAATTGAACTGAGGACCACGATCTGAGACAATGTCCTCTGGAAATCCATAAAAGTGGAAGACCTGTTCCACAAGTACCTCTGCTGTTTCAAAGGCTGTGGGGAGTTTACTCAAAGGTATAAGATGGCATGCTTTGGAGAAATGATTGATTACCGTCAGGATGGTGGTGTCGTTCCTTGAGTTGGGGAGGTCCGTGACAAAGTCTATGGCTATGTGAGACCATGGACGTTGGGGAACTGGAAGTGGCTGAAGTAGGCCTGCTGGGCACTGGTGAGAAGATTTAGAGATGTTACAATCGGTACACTGACGAACAAAGGCAATGGTATCTGATTGGAGAGTGGACCATCAGAATTTGTTGGAGAGGAGCTGAATAGTGGCTGTTATACCTGGATGGCCGGCACTTGGAGAGTTATGGACCCATTGCATCACACATTGACGGATACTTAGCAGAACATAGGTGCATTCAGGAGGACATTCTGGCAGAGAGTTCTCACTGATCTGTGCCTCTGCGATCTCTGTCATGATATCCCACTGGATGGGGGCGAGGATGAGGTTTGAAGGAATTATGGGTTCATTGGATGGAGGAATCAGAGAAGATTCAAACTGTCTAAAGAGAATGTCTGCCTTGACATTCTTTGAGCCTGGACGATAGGTTAACTTGAAATTGAAACAAGTGAAGAATAGGGACCATCTTGCCTGTTGAGGGTTGAGTCACTTGGCTGATCTGAGGTACTCAAGGTTGCGGTGATCTGTTAGAACAACAGAGGGAAGTTTGGCCCCCTCCAACTAGTGACGGCATTCTTTTAAGTCTGCCTTCATGGCTAGACGTTCCCGATCTCCCACATCATAATTCTGCTCTGCAGAGTTGAGTTTACGAGAATAGAAGGCAAGGCACAAGGGAAGAGTTTGAGTGGATTCCCTTGTCGCTGAAAGAGTATGGCCCCATTACCGCTGTTGGACACATCCACCTCCACAGTAAATTCTAATTCTGGGTCAGGATGATGAAGAATGGGCGCAGAGGTGAAATGTTCCTTCAACTGTTGGAAGGCCATGGTAGCAGGTGAAGACCAGAGCAGATGATGTCTGGTTCCTCTTAGCATGGACATTAAAGGTGCTGTGATGGTGCTGAAGTCATGAATGAACCTTCTGTAGAAATTTGAAAACCCCAAGAAGTGTTGTAGTTCCTTTACGGAAGTGGGTTGAGGCCAGTTGAGCACAGACTGTATCTTTTTGTCATCCATAGCTACCCCCTTTGCACTGACGATGTAACCAAGGAAGGATGTTACTGTCTGGTGAAACTCACATTTCTCAATCTTGGCATACAGCTGATTATCTATGAGTCTCTGAAGTACTGCCCGTACCTGTTGCACATGTGAGTCCAGGGTATCTGAATAAATTAAGATGTCGTCAATGTAGACGATGACCCATCGGATCAGCATGTCACAGAACACATCGTTAATGAATGCCTGGAAGACTGAAGGGCTGTTGACCAATCTGAATGGCATAACAAGATATTCATAGTGCCCGGATGTTGTTGAGAAAGCAGTCTTCCATTCGTCTCCCTCCTGAATGCAAATTAGGTTGTAGGCACTGCAAAGGTCGAGCTTTGTGAAGAACTTAGCAGTGCGAAGTTGTTCCAGCGCTGCTGGGACTAGAGGCAGGGGATAGCGGAATTTGACTGTTACCTCGTTGAGAATTCGTTGACCTCCATCCTGTTTCTTGACAAAGAAGAAGCCTGCTGAGACTTCAAGACTTCATGGCCTCAGATTCTGGTTAAGACAGAGGGAAAATTCTACCTCTAGATGGGGTTGATCCTGGAGGCTTTGGTCTTACTGAAAGCTTCGGTGAGGTCATTATATTCAGGGGGTAATCCTGGCACAGGTAAGTTCAATGTAGATTGGGCTGTTCGTGAAGAAGGATGAGATCGAGTGGTAAGTAGACAGTTATGTTGGCAGGAATCAGACCATTGAAAAATTTGTTTGGTTGTCCATGAAATCAGAGGATTGTGTCTCTCTAGCCAGGGTAGACCCAGGATGATGGAATTCTGAGGAGATTCGATGGCAAATAGATGAATAGTCTCTGTGTGAAGTATGCCAGTTTGGAGACACAGATATTTGGTGATGAATTTGACTTGTCCTGAGCCCAAAGGATGTCCATCTAAGGCTGCCACTGCCACCAGTGATTCACATGGAATAAGAGGAAGATTATGAGTATTGGCAAACTTAATGTCGAAGAAATTTCCCATAGCCCCTGAATCTGTCAGTGCTACGGTATTGGTACATCTTTCATTACACTAAGGGGTTACTGGAACTTCTAGACAGTTTTTAGATTTGAGGTTGGAACTCACCGCAGGGAAGCCTCAAGAGGTAGTACAAGTAGGGCAGGAAGCTCTCAGATAGCCGGACAGACCACAGTAGAGGCAAAGATGATTATGAATCCTCCTCTCTCTCTCTTCATCAGTGAGGTGAGTGAAGCCAATCTGCATGGGTTCTGACTCGGCGGAAACTATGTTTGTTTGAGGATGCATGGGAAGGTTGCGAGGGGCACGTCATGCTCGCATCAGATTATTAGTGCGGATGGAGAGATCAATAAACTGTTCAAGGGTTCTCCCCTCGTCATGACAGGCGAGCTCAGACTGCAATTCGGCTGTAAGTCCCTTGCAGTAAAGCAACTTGAGTGGTTCATCCTCCCATCCTGACTGTGCTGCGAGGGTGCAGAATGAAAGTGCATAATTCGCAGCTGTGCTTCGTCCCTGTCGCAGAGATAGTAATTGGTCTCCTGATTCCTCTCCGCCTGCTGAATGCTCGAACACGGAGACATTTCAGGAAGCAATCAAATGATGGAAAAGACAGCCGCTTCCCCTCCCAAGTGGCGGTGGCCCAGTCCAAAGCTCGTCCAGTCAACAGTGAGCAAACAAATGAAACCCGACTATCTTCTGTGGGGTATAATTGAGGTTGTTGATTAACAAACATGGAACATTGTAACAGAAAGCCCTTACATTTCTCCGGTGAGCCATCAAATTTCCCAGGAAATGCCAGATGGGGGCTGGCAGATGAGAATATGGGACTGGGAATTGTTTGAGATGGCATGGTTGGTGGAATGTTGTGCTCGGGCATTGTGACGCGAAGGGCTTGTAGTGTCCTCACCATTTCCTCTGTGAGTGAGGTGAGTCATTGCAGCTGTTGTTGATGAGACGCCAACATGGAGGCTTGGGCAGAAACCTCGGTGGTAAGCTGGTAAAGAGTTGCTGGATCAGTGTGTGGTGAAGTCTTCTGTAATGAAGGGTCAGAGGCGTGCAGATCCATTTGCAGCTTTAATAAAATTATGACAGAATCAAACAGGCAGTAATCAATCACCAGCATCAGGAATAACAGAGACAATCCAGAAGAGCAAACTGTAACAGAGCGAGGGTCGAGGCAGGCGGCAGACAGGGAATAGTGAGTAGAATCCAACAGTATGGTCACAAGGGCAGGCAGCCGAGAATCATACGATAATAAACAGTCCAGGGTCATACACAAGAGATCAAACTAAAAGGAAGAAATGCTCAGAAATGTCGGCAATACAAGACTCCGCAATGGCTAAGAATTCAGAAGCAGTTTAAATAAGGGAGCTAAGGGGAAACAGTTGTGCTAGCAATCAGTCCCAGGCATGGGAATACTAGGAAATTAAGTCCATGAATGTTAGTACTCAGGAGAGGGTTCCCTCCGATGGCGATCGGAGAGAGCCACAGAGGTCTGATTTGTGACAGTTGATGTGAACGTAAAGTCTGAAACAGATATTGACCAGTAGATTGTTTTTGTTTTTTCCAAAATTTGCAGCTCCACTAAAGTTGTTCAAATATACCTTTGACTTAAAATTCAATGCTTCAAGAGACACTGTGATAGAGAGCTTGAGGGCTTTGATTCATGGACAGAAATTCCCCACATGTGTCAAAAAAGGGATGAAAATCACTGGTGCGAACATCACTACAGGTAGGAAAAGTTTAAGAGGTGTAATGCCATTCTGTTCACATTATTCCAAAAAATTATTTGTGTATGTTTTCTCTGGTGTCTTAACAGTTTGTTTGATTTTCAGTTTGTCTCTCAAATGTGAAAAAAACTCAGTGTAAGTGTGAGTATCAATATGTTTGGCCATCTGAACAATGCTCTAAACATGCAGTTTGTGGCCCCAATCATAATGATACCTGCAGATGCATCGCTTCTCTTCCATCTGACGGGCCGATTCTGCCGGCGACCACCTGGTAATGAAGTCTCTCTTTATTTCAAATCCAAACTGACAATGGGTGTGATCATAAAATCTGAAATAGATTTTGACTGGTAGATTGTTTTTGTTTTTTCCAAAATTTGCAGGTCTACTAAAGTTGTTCAAATATACCATTGACGTAAAAATCAATGCTTCAAGAGACACTGTGATAGAGCGCTTGAGGGCTTTGATTCATGGACAGAAATTCCCCACATGTGTCAAAAAAGGCATAAAAATCTCTGGAGTGAACATCACTACAGGTAAGAGAACTTTAAGAGGTGTAATGACATTCTGTTCCCATTATTCCAAAAAAAAATATTTGTATATGTTTTCTCCAATATCTTAACAGTTTGTATGATTTTCAGTGTGTCTCTCAAATCTGAACAAAACTCAGTGTAAGTGTGAGAATCAATATGTTTGGTCTTCTGAACAATGCTCTAAACATAGAGTTTGTGGCTCCAATCATAATGATACCTGCAGATGCATCGCTTCTCTTCCAACTGATGATCCGTTCTGCCGGCGACCACCTGGTAATGAAGTCTCTCTTTATTTAAAATTCAAACTGACAATGGGTGTGATCATAAAATCTGAAACAGATTTTGACCGGTAGATTATTTTTGTTTTTTCCAAAATTTGCAGCTCCCCTGAAGTCTTTTAAATACAACATTGTCATAAAAATCAATGCTTCAAGAGACGTTGTGATAGAGCGCTTGAGGGCTTTGATTCATGGACAGAAATTCCCCACATGTGTCAAAAAAGGGATGAAAATCTCTGGTGCCAATATCACTACAGGTAAGAGATGTTTAAGAGGTGTAATGCCTTTCTATCCACATTAATCCAAAAAATTATTTTTAAATGGGTTCACCAGTATCCTAACAATTTTTTTAATTTCTAGTGTGTCTCTCGAATGTGAACAAAACTCAGTGTATGTGTGAGAATCAATACGTTTGGCCCTCTGAACAATGCTCTAAACATGGAGTTTGTGGCCCCAATCATAATGATACCTGCAGATGCATCGCTTCTCTTCCATCTGACGAGCCGATCTGCCGGCGACCACCTGGTAATGAAGTCTCTCTTTATTTCAAATCCAAACTGACAGCTGGCATGATGTAAAGTACGATGCAGATTCTGACCAGTAAATTATTTTTGTTCATTCTAAAATTTGCAGCTCCCCTGAAGTTGTTTAAATACACTATTGACATAAAAATCAATGCTTCAAGAGACGCTGTGATAGAGCGCTTGAGGGCTTTGATTCATGGACAGAAATTCCCCACATGTGTCAAAAAAGGCATGAAAATCTCTGGTGCGAACATCACTACAGGTAAGAGAATTATAAGAGGTGTAATGCCATTCTATCCACATTAATCCAAAAAATTTATTTCTACATGGGTTCACCGGTATCTTAACAATTTGTTTAATTTTTCAGTGTGTGTCTCAAATCTGAACAAAACTCAGTGTAAGTGTGAGAATCAATATGTTTGGCCCTCTGAACAATGCTCTAAACATGGAGTTTGTGGCCCCAATCATAATGATACCTGCAGATGCATCGCTTCTCTTCCAACTGACGGGGCATTCTGCCAGCGATCACATGGTAATGAAGTCTCTCTTTATTTCAAATTCAAGGTGACAGCTCAGGTGATTGTAAAGTCTGATGCAGATTCTGACCAGTAAATTATTTTTGTTCATTCTAAAATTTGCAGCTCCCCTGAAGTCGTTTAAATACACCATTGACATAAAATTCAATGCTTCAAGAGACACTGTGATAGAGCGCTTGAGGGGTTTGATTCATGGACAGAAATTCCCCACATGTGTCAAAAAAGGGATGAAAATCTCTGGTGCCAACATCACTACAGGTAAGAGAACTTTCAGAGGTGTAATGCCTTTCTCTCCACATTAATCCAATAAATTATTTCTACATGGGTTCACCAGTATCTTAACAATTTATTTCTTTTCTAGTGTGTCTCTCAAATGTCAACAAAACCCAGTGTAAATGTGAGAATCAATACGTTTGGTCCTCTGAACAATGCACTAAACATGGAGTTTGTGGCCCCAAATATAATGATACCTGCAGATGCATCGCTTCTCTTCCAACTGACGGGCCATTCTGCCGGCGACCACCTGGTAATGAAGTCTCTCTTTATTTCAAATCCAAGGTGACAACTGGCATGAAATGTAAAAGTCTGATGGAGTTTTTGACCGGTTCATTATTTTCGTTCTTTTCCAAATACTGTCTCTGCACTCCACTAAAGTTGTTAAAATACACCATTAACATGAAAATCAATGCTTCAAGAGACACTGTGATAGAGCGCTTGAGGGCTTTGATTCATGGACAGAAATTCCCCACATGTGTCCAAAAAGGGATGAAAATCTCTGGTACGAACATCACTACAGGTAGGAAAAGTTTAAGAGGTGTAATGCCATTCTGTTCACATTATTCCAAAAAAAATATTTGTGTATGTTTTCTCTAGTATCTTAACAGTTTGTATGATTTTCAGTGTGTCTCTCAAATATGAACAAAACTCAGTGTGAGAATCAATACGTTTGGTCCTCTGAACAATGCTCTAAACATGGAGTTTGTGGCCCCAATCATAATGATACCTGCAGATGCATTGCTTCTCTTCCTACTGACGGGGCGTTTTGCAGGCGACCACCTGGTAATGAAGTCTCTCTTTATTTCTAATCCAAGGTGACAGTTGATGTGATTGTAGAGTCTGATGCAGATTTTGAACATTAAATTGTTTTTGTCTTTTCCAAAATTTGCAGCTCCCCTGAAGTCATTTAAATACACCATTGACATAAAAATCAATGCTTCAAGAGACACTGTGATAGAGAGCTTGAGGGCTTTGATTCATAGACAGAAAATCCCCACATGTGTCAAAAAAGGGATGAAAATCTCTGGTGTGAAGATCACTACAGGTAAGAGAAGTTTAAGAGATGTAATGACATTCTCTCCACATTAATCCAATAAATTATTTCTACATGGGTTCACCGGTATCTTAACAATTTATTTCATTTCTAGTGTGTCTCTCAAATGTGAACAAAACCCAGTGTAAGTGTGAGAATCAATATGTTTGGTCCTCTGAACAATGCTCTAAACATGGAGTTTGTGGCCCCAATCATAATGATACCTGCAGATGCATGGGTTCTCTTCCAACTGACGGGAGCCGTTCTGCCGGCGACAACTTGGTAATGAAGTCTCTCTTTATTTCAAATCCAAGGTGACAGCTCAGGTGAAAATAAAAGTACTGATGGAACAGTTTTTTGACCGGTTCATTATTTTTTTCTTTTCATTCCTGCATTCTTTTTACAGCTCCTCTGAAGTCATTCAAATACACCATTGACATAAAATTCAATGCTTCAAGAGACACTGTGATAGAGCGCTTGAGGGGTTTGATTCATGGACAGAAATTCCCCACAAAAGGGATGAAAATCTCTGGTGCCAACATCACTACAGGTAATAGAAGTTTAATAGGTGTAATGCCTTTCTCTCCACATTAATTTAATAAATTATTTCTACATGGGTTCACCAGTGTCTTAACAATTTATTTCATTTCTAGTGTGTCTCTCAAATGTGAACAAAACTCAGTGTAAGTGTGAGAATCAATATGTTTGGCCCTCTGAACAATGCTCTAAACATAGAGTTTGTGGCTCCAATCATAATGATACCTGCAGATGCATCGCTTCTCTTCCAACTGACGGGCCATTCTGCCGGCGACCACCTGGTAATGAAGTCGCTCTTTATTTCAAATCCAAGGTGACAACTGGCGTGACCAATAAAAAGTACAATGGAGATTTTGACCAGTTCATTATTTTTTTCATTTTTTCCAAGTTTTTGCAGCTCCACTGAAGTTGTTCAAATACAAACATTGACATAAAAATCAATGCTTCAAGACATGCTGTGATAGAGCACTTGAGGGCTTTGATTCATGAACAGAAATTCCCCACATGTGTCAAGAAAGGAATGAAAATCTCTGGTGTGAACATCACTACAGGTAAGAGAAGTTTAAGAGGTGTAATGACATTCTGTTCCCATTATTCCAAAAAAAATATTTGTATATGTTTTCTCCAATATCTTAACAGTTTGTATGATTTTCAGTGTGTCTCTCAAATCTGAACAAAACTCAGTGTAAGTGTGAGAATCAATATGTTTGGCCCTCTGAACAATGCTCTAAACATGGTGTTTGTGGCCCCAATCATAATGATACCTGCAGATGCATCCCTTCTCTTCCAACTGATGATCCGTTCTGCCGGCGACAACTTGGTAATGAAGTCTCTCTTTATTTCAAATCCAAGGTGACAGCTCAGGTGATTGTAAAGTCTGATGCAGATTCTGACCAGTAAATTATTTTCGTTCATTCTAAAATTTGCAGCTCCCCTGAAGCCGTTTAAATACATTATTGACATAAAAATCAATGCTTCAAGAGACACTGTGATAGAGCGCTTGAGGGCTTTGATTCATGGACAGAAATTCCCCACATGTGTCAAAAAAGGGATGGAAATCTCTGGTGTGAACATCACTACAGGTAAGAGAACTTTAAGAGATGTAATGCCATTCTCTCCACATTAATCCAATAAATTATTTCTACATGGGTTCACTAGTATCCTAACAATTTATTTAATTTCTAGTGTGTCTCTCAAATGTGAACAAAACCCAGTGTAAGTGTGAAAATCTATATGTTTGGTCCTCTGAACAATGCACTAAACATGGAGTTTGTGGCCCCAATCATAATGATACCTGCAGATGCATCGCTTGTCTTCCTACTGACGGGGCGTTTTGCCGGCGACCACCTGGTAATGAAGTCTCTCTTTATTTCAAATTCAAGGTGACAACTGGAATGAAAATAAAAGTACAATGGAGTTTTTTACCGGTTCATTATTTTCGTCTCTGCATTCTTTTTACAGCTCCTCTGAAGTCACTCAAATACACCATTGACATAAAATTCAATGCTTCAAGAGACGTTGTGATAGAGCGCTTGAGGGCTTTGATTCATGGACAGAAATTCCCCACATGTGTCAAAAAAGGGATGAAAATCTCTGGTGCGAACATCACTACAGGTAAGAGAAGTCTAAGAGGTGTAATGCCATTCTATCCACATTAATCCAAAAAATTATTTTTACATGGGTTCACCAGTATCCTAACAATTTTTTTAATTATCAGTGTGTCTCTCAAATGTGAACAAAACCCAGTGTAAGTGTGAGAATCAATATGTTTGGTCCTCTGAACAATGCTCTAAACATGGAGTTTGTGGCCCCAATCATAATGATACCTGCAGATGCATCGCTTCCCTTCCAACTGATGGGGCGTTTTGCCAGCGACCACCTGGTAATGAAGTCTCTCTTTATTTCAAATCCAAACTGAGAATGGGTGTGACCATGAAAACTGAAGCCGATTTTGACCAGTAGATTATTTTTGTTTTTTCCAAAATTTGCAGCTCCACTAAAGTTGTTAAAATACACCATTAACATGAAAATCAATGCTTCAAGTGACACTGTGATAGAGCGCTTGAGGGCTTTGATTCATGGACAGAAATTCCCCACATGTGTCAAAAAAGGGATGAAAATCTCTGGTGTGAACATCACTACAGGTAAGAGAACTGTAAGAGGTATAATATCATTCTGTTCTCATTAATCCAAAATATTATTTGTATATGTTTTCTCTGATATCTTAACAATTTGTTTGATTTTCAGTTTGTCTCTCAAATGTGAACAAAACCCAGTGTAAGTGTGAGAATCAATATGTTTGGTCCTCTGAACAATGCTCTAAACATGGAGTTTGTGGCCCCAATCATAATGATACCTGCAGATGCATCGCTTCTCTTCCATCTGATGGGCCATTCTGCCGGCGACCACTTGGTAATGAAGTCTCTCTTTATTTCAAATCCAAACAATTCAAACAAAGACAATTGGTGAGATCATCAAGTGCGGACAATGATCAATATGTTAAATTGGTTATGAGAAGCATTTTTATCATCATTTAAATTATTTTAGATTGTTTGAGGTAAAACCATAATCCTAGAATGTTTTTTTTTTAATCAATAACAGTTATAATTTATATATAAATGGTTGTTTCCTTTTGAAAGGGAACTCCACGCTGCGTCCTCTAGAGGGCACTACGGGAAACGCCTCCAGCGTGACCGGTGTCTGAAGCATGAATGAAAAAACAACAATGAACTTTACATTGTTAGGTGGCAGCCTATGACATAAACAATAAAGTGAGTGCGGGTATAAAAGAGCACCTACGGAAAACATCATCCTCTTCTTTGTCTACAATCCTTGTGAACGGAAGCACATGCATTTGACTAAAGAAAGAAAACAAAGAAAACTCACTGTTTGCATTCGCGGAACTACTAGATTTAGGAGGTCTGTACTCGAGTTTTTGTCAGCGTTTGCATGAGCGCGTTTGCCTCTCGGGGGAATTGAACAACCTTAATGCGTTGCATTCGCGGCGGCTTCTGTTCTTGCCTGATTCTGAGGGAATTTAGTGTTTGAACAGAGTCTGTTTGTCTCTCGAAGTAGATATAGCCAAGCTGCGAGACGTGATTGCATTGAGAATGCCTGTATGCCTGATTCTCTTTGAGAATTGAGCACCTCTCACCCGTGTTTTGGGTCTTGTGGCTGCTGAGGCAGTTAATCACGGGGATTGTAGGTGGGGCATGGAAGAATTCTGATGAGGAGTGCTTTCCTTTTCAGGATTCCTTTTTTGTTTATATTTATTTTACAGAATAGGAACTGTGTATAATGTGGGATATCTACATTATTGGTGAAGGAGTGTTTGTGCCTCCTCATCCTCTCAGCCCAGGTACGTTCGCTTGGTTTCTGCTATGCTGAACACTCTGCTCCCTAGTATTTTTGTTTTACAGATATTTCAGGTTGTGAGGCTCTCTGTGAGCCTCCCTGATCAGCTGTTCTTGAGCCTGGTAGCTCCCCTCACTTTGAGGGTTGATATGCTGAGATCACAGTTCCTAGTGTTCTCTCAACAGAGCTCTGTGGCTGTTAGGTTGTTAGGCTCTTGTTGGCCTCCTTGATTAGTTGCTCTTCAGGTCGAGCTTTCAAGTACTCCCCTCACCTGAGGGCCTTCGTACAGAGCATGCTGATCCATAAGGGTGGATGGTTGCACTTCCCTCACTTTAGAGGGTTGTTATGCTGAGTGCTTGCTCTCTAGAGCTCTGTTCCGCACTTAGGAGCATGGTTAGTACTCCTAGCTCAGTACTCAAGCTTTTTGAGTCATTCTGCCAAAGCCTCTGCTCTCCAGTGCTCTGTGTAGGCAGTACTATTAGTATGTAGGTTCTTTTGTGAGCCTTACTAACTGTCTCTAGCGCTGTGTGTAGTCTCATTCTAGAGATTCATTATGCTGAGACCTCCACTCTTAAGAGCTCCTCAACTAGGGCTGAGTGTTGTTAGGCTTCCTCTCGTTCAAGAGGGTCATTCTGCTGAAGCCTCCACTCCCCAGAGCTCTGCTTAGACAGTACTACTGGTATATAGGCTCCTTTTTTGTGAGCTTCGCTAACTGTTTCTAGCGCTGAGTGTAGTCAGGTCTCCTCTCATTCTAGAGAGTCGTCATGCTGAGACCTCCACTCTTAAGAGATTATCTACTAGGGCTGAGAGTTGTAAGGCTTCCTCTTGCTTAAGAGAGTCATCCTACTGAAGCCTCCACTCTTCAGAGCTCCGTCTTTGGCAGTATCATGAGTTTGTAGGCTCTTTCTTAATGTCGAGCCTCACTAACTGCCTTTAGCACTGAGTGTAGCTAGGTCTCCTCTCATTCTAGAGAGCTGTTATGCTTAGACCTCCACTCTTAAGAGCTCCCCTAGAAGGGTTGAGCAGTGTTAGGTTTCCTTTCATTTAAGAGAGTCATTCTGCTGAAGCCTCTGCTCTCCAGAGCTCCGCTTAGGCAGTACTATTGGTATGTAAGCCTTTTTTGTTGAGCCTGACTAACTTCCTCTAGCGTTGAGTGTAGCCATTATTTTAGAGAGTCCTTTTGCTGAGACCTCCACTCTTAAGTGCTCCTCAACTATGGTTGAGTGTTGTTGGACTTCCTCTCGTTTAAGAGAGTAATTCTGCTGAAGCCACCCTCTGTATAGCTCCACTTAGGCAGTATTAATGTGTAGGCTCTTTCTTGAGCCTCACTAACTGCCTCTGGCATTGAGAGTAGCCAGGTCTCTTCTCATTCTAGAGAGCTGTTATGCTGAGACCTTCACTCTTAGAGTCCATACTTTGGTGGGTGAGCTAGTCTATGGTGTGGTGAGCTTTGAACCTGACTGTAGAGGTTTGTGGTTCGGGTTCTGGCCAAAGTGGTTTCGCTGGGGCAGGAATGATGTTACTTGAGTCTTTGACTTAGGGAATCCAGTTATTTGGGCACTCATCCCTCAGCATGGTGGTGTTGGTATACCATTCCTCTAGTGCCCTCTAGAGGATACACCGTGGAGTTCCCTTTCGAAAGGTAACATCTCAGGTTACGCATGTAACCGTGGTTCCCTGAGAATAGGGAACGAGATGCTGCGTCTCATTGCCATGCTTCGGCCATTCTTGCCTGTGTCTCCTTCAGACAAAGAAGTGGATGACATTTTCCACAGGTGCTCTTTTATACCCACATTTGCTTTATTGTTTACGTCATAGGCTGCCGCCTGCCAATGTCAAGTTTTCATTCAGGCTTCAGACACTGGTCACACTGGAGGCGTTCCCCTAGCGCCCTCTAGAGGACACAGCGTCTCGTTCCATATTCTCAGGGAACCATGGTAACATGCATAACCTGAGATGTTTTCCACCCTCAATTTAAACCTGTGCTTTGAACACTCTGTTGGAAGAGGCGTGTCTGCTGTGAGATGTCAATGTGAACGAGCACTGCTATGATTGGCTAACATCTTTGCATATGAAATGAGCATTACATGTCAAACTCTCTGGAAAACTTTTACTGTGATTTTACTACAACAGATGTCAAGAGTAATCATGAAAGTCCTGATTATAGAATTATATTTAGAACTACTCCTGTTGCATCCTCTTCTGTATATAAAATAATCACAATATACTGTAGATAACAGATGGTTTTCCACTGTACTTACAGAAATGTTGTGACGTTGCTCATTTAGTCACTGGCTTGATTCACTAATGCATAAACAGCAGTAAACAACTTTGTGACTTACATGTTACACCGATCACAGGTCATGATGGTCTTGACATGCAGTTTAAGATTTTTATATTATATTACTCAATGTTGGTTTGCAAAGATGTTTACAAAGTTTTTTAAACAAAAAAAAGGTCTTTATTTTGTTGAAATGCAGTTTAAGATTTTTCTTGACAAACAGACATGAGTTGTTCAGAACACACCTCCGTGATTGCATATGATGATGACGCATGTTAAGGGGCGTGTCAGGAACAATCGTGATGTCATGATTCTCCCGATTTTAAATCCAAGATTTACGGAAGGATAGAGAAGAGTAATTCATATTTTAAACTGGGGAGTTAATTTTGAGTTTTGAAACTTGTAGTATGTTTTATTGTAAAGTAACTTCCTATATGCAAAAATATCTCATACTTAATATACATTTTCAAAGCTCAAGGTTTCTTTGTTAATACCCAAAGGTAAATGTGTTGTGCAGAAAGGTAATTTGGCAATCCATACTTTAAACAATTTGTAGAAACATCAACATACTATAAACATTATTTGAAAATTATTTAAAAGTTATGAAAATGTACCTTTACACAACCCCACTCTCAAAAGCATAATAAATAATATCAAATGCTGCTATTTTTATTCATTAATTCTATCGCTGCAGTTACAGAAGTATTCATACATTGTTTAGTTCTCCACCTAGGGGCCACAAACCAACTGCCAGTGTGGATGACCTGAAACTCAGTGTGTAAAGTGTGGTAACAATCTATAATAACAGCACTCGCCTTACGCTTCAACTGGTTGGAGTAGAGACCTGATAGGTTCCCCTATAATCTTACTAGCTCACTTAACAATTTGGTTCAAATAATTTTTGTCCTTCAAAGACAAACTTTCAAACCATGTCATAAGAGAAATTAATTCAATATGTCCAGTAAAAAGGTGTCATCATAGCTTTATCAATGTGAAATCTGGACAACTTTCTAAGGCAAAACAGATGCTGATGTCCCTTTTTACATAAAGTCTCACAGTTCTTTTCAAATGTCAGTTTAGAGTCTATGAGTGTACCAAGATATGTGTAACTTTCCACACAGTCCACTACTTGGTCTTTTATGATCGTAGTGTCATAAAGTGAAGCACGAGTCCTAAAATCTATGATCATGTCCTTTGTTTTAGTTAAATTTAACTCCAGATAAGATTCATCACACCAGATGACAAACTTCTCAATAATCGAACCATGACCAGACTCATTGTCTTGTAGAAAACTCGCAAATTTCTGTACAGTATTATTTGCATGCTTACTTTGGCACATATTGGTATACAAAATATAAAGTAGGGGTGAAAGGACACAGCCCTGAGGAGAGCCTGTAGACAAACATAATAAATCTGATAAAATGCCATTTACTTTCACCATCTGTGTTCTATCTGTAAAAAATAAATAAAAATAAAAATAAAAAAAATCCAATAACCAACCTACCAAATTGTTACTCAGCTCAAAATGTGAGGTTGGATAGTACTGAAAGCTGAGGAAAACTCAATAAACAATACTCTAGCATGAGTATTATCCCTTCCAAATGCTTATACAAAAGATTTAGTAGAGTAATTGTAGCATCCTCAACTCCTCTGTATGCCCTATAAACAAACTGTAAGGGTTCGAGAGCTTGCTCAGTTTGCCTTACAATCTCTTGCTTCACAAGCTTTTCAAAAGATTTCATTACAAGAGAAGTGAGGGCTACTGGCCTGAGATCATTTAATTCCTTGTGACTATTACTTATAGGGACCAGGATAGTGACAGCCTGCTTCCACAGGTTAGGTACACGTTGAAAATATAAGGACATATTAAAATATCATTAAAATAGGACTTGGCTTGCACAATATTTCAAAAGTTTGCCACATATATTGTCTGGGCCAGGACTCTTATTTAAGTTAAGAGAAAGAAAAGTGTTTTCAACTGCTCTCTGCTCCAGGATGAGATGATAATTATTATTGAGTTTGCATCTCAATTCCTCAATCTCCAATTCAAAATCAAACTGAGCAAATCTTAAATAAGATTTGCTCAGTTTGATTTTGAATTGGAGATTGAGGAATTGAGATGCAAACTCAATAATAATTATCCACAAACCAACAAATAAGATTTGCTCAGTTTGATTTTGAATTGGAGATTGAGGAATTGAGATGCAAACTCAATAATAATTATAATTTCATCCTGGAGCAGAGAGCAGTTGAAAACACTTTTCTTTCTCTGAGCAAATCTTAAATAATGAGCTATTCTTAAATAAAATTATTTAGAGGATTGGCAAGTTCACTATTTGACCGAAGTAAGATTTACTCTCTACTTTCATCCTATACCTTTGTTCAGCTTTTAGAATTTCCAGTTTAACCTCATTCATTGCTGATACTCTTTCTAAGGACCCTCCTTGACTGTAATAACTTTTTCTTGTTCCTCCTTGACTGTAATATTTTAGATGTTTTGGTTTTTTAGCTAATTTGGATGTTTTATGTAAATGAAATTTTGCTTGTAGCAACATTTCCCATAACCATGGAAGGCAGTGGGATGTGGGTAGGCTGTTGTTCCCTAAGTCGCAGTCAAACAGCTCCTCTTTCCCCCCACTTCCTTTTCTTGGGTTTCCTTGTCTCCCATTGCAAATTTAAATATCATCCCTTCGAAGAATACACTCAGGACCCTGAAGATCTAACTGTAGTCCTCCCTAACAGCACTAATATGTTGGGCTGATGTCAACCTGACATAGAAAATTCCATCGGCCCGATGTCACTCAGGGAGCATTTGTTAATAGGATAGATGTCGCTGCAACTTCGGCCTCTGATCACAAATGCTCGCTGGCAAATGCAGCTGTGAATACTGTGTGTTCCTCCCAGCCCTGATATATTTCGGCTAGGGACACAAACAGTTTGTATGTTGTCTACTTGGGAGTGAAGCACACAGAGTCAGCTCTCTTTGGGGATCGCATATGAATCCGGTGGAGGGAATGTAGACAGGCGAGTCCCAGTCTTCTTCCTCACCCACTGGATCCAGCGCCCGCTCTCGGGATTCGGAAGCCCGCGCTGGAGTTCTTTCCCCCCGGTGAGAGGGCTCGACGTTCTGCCTGTTTTCCTCCGAGGAGGTTGATATGGCGATGAGCTCGAGAGTTGCAAAAGCATCATTTAGACAATCATATTAAGCATAACATTATAATGAGCAGCTTTATTGTGGAGCAGAGCTCAGCAGTCAGCTCTTGGGAAAAAGAGAGGGGGCTGATTGTACTTTACCGACTGTTAAATGCTCCACTCTCACCGGGCAGCTCTGAGGAGTGTGTCTGTGCCTGTGATCTTGTGGTTCCAGTCCCGCTGCTGCTGAGGCATGGCGGCAATTGAGTTCGCGGGGATTGCACATGATCCTTATCTCCGCCCACGTTCCCTAGATCTAGCACTCTCTCTCTCGAGGTTCAGAAGCCCGCGCTGTGGTTTCTTCCCTCTCTGAGTGAGAGCTCGCTGCTGCAGCTGCCAAGGATATGCGTGCATTTCATCATATTCGGTTTTGTTATAAATCTTATCACACCAGACCGTGTTTACTTGTCTGGTTGTTTGGTTGGATTTTATACTGAGGAATTAAGTATTTTAATACTTCTTCTGACTATGAGAAGTATTTCTTATGACTATGAGAAGTTAGATCTACAGGGGCTCTTGGGAATAATTCATGAATAAATACATTGTCTCGAGTGAGAGCACGCATTTACATTTCTTCCTCCGAGAAGGTTGAGGTGGTCAACAGCGGCTGCTGGGTCGGGAGCAGCCCCAACCAATCGTGTTCCAGCTCCTCATATAGGGAGTATCACTTCTCATACTCCTCAGAATTTAGGCACGTCTGTCTCCTGCTCGATTCAAGTCTATCATCACTGCAGTCGAGAGAAGGCCAGTCACTCACTGTCAGCAATTCATGAAACTGCTGGGTCTGATGGCAGCTGCATCCAACGGGAGACCTTTTTGGCCTGCTGTACATGAGACCCCTACAGTGGTGGCACAAGACCAAGGGGTTCTCCCTGAGGGGAAACCCGCTTCGCATGCTCAAGGTCACACAGTGATGCCTACGTGCCTTAGACATGTGGAGTAACCTTGGTACTTGTCTCAGGGCCCAGGGCTGGGAGCTCCTTGTCGCTGCGTGATGCTAGTGATGGACACGTCCCTCACCGGTTGAGGAGCGGTCATGAGCGGCTGCTCAGCCCACGGTCTGTGGAGCGGCAGTCTCTTAAATCAACCACCATGGAGGTCTGTATTCGCGCCCCCTTTACAGGCAGGTGCACCAGATCCTTGTTTGGTCCCAGGGCAAACTCCTCTCACTGAGAGCAGTTCACATTCCTGGAATTCTCATTATGGGAGCAGACATCCTGTGTCGAGGCAGGGGCCAAGGCCCGGGATACAGAGAATTTTTGGCCAGGCTCAGGTGGACCTGTTTGCAACTCAGGAGACATCTCACTGTCCCCTCTGGTTATCTCTGACTCATTCAGTTACATTGGGGTTGGATATCATGGACTTGGCTGAGGCTTGAGAGAGTGCACCGGGACGGGGTACGTCTTCTGCTAGTAGCCCCATTCTGGCCAGGCCGAGTATGGTTCTCTGACCTGATTTCTTTTCTTGACGGCTCTCCACGGGAGATTCCCGTCAGGAGGGATCTCCTCTCACAGGCAGAAAGTACTATCTTCACCCCCACCCCGAGCTGTGGAAGCATGGGTGTGGCCCCTGGAGGGGGTACAACTCGCAGCTTCCTGTCTCTCAACCGAGGTTGTTGAGACCATTCTCCAATCCAGAGCACCCTCTACAAGGAAACTCTATGCCCTGAAGTGGAAGCTTTTCAATTCTTAGAGACCGCCAGCTCGACCCAGTTTACTGCCCAGTTGGTACAGTGCTGGAGTTCCTACAAGCCCGATTCTCTGCAGGGTTGACCCACTCCACCTTGAATGTTTACTTGTCGGTGGCCAGTCAGTGGGCAGGCACCCCCATTTACACTTTTCCTCCATGGTGTGCTAAGTCCTCTGGCCAGAGAAGCTTATGCTAAGCGGTGGATCAGGATGCTTTTTCATAGCCTCGAGTCCTCTGATCTCTCTGGTCCTCTGATCTCTCCTCTCCTTTAGGAGAATGCTCACTCCTTCTAAAGTTGGCCTTCGGGACGCTGTGGGATGTCCCCACCTACCTGTCAGATACCTACCTGCATTCTGCACCACTCCTGGCTCCTTTCTCTCGCCTTAGCTCTGCTCTTCCACACTAGGCAGGGGTTTGTAAGTCTGGCCGAGTGGGCATACTCGTTCCCAAAGCATTTTCCAATGCAGCTCAAGTTCCTGAAGGGAAACGTCTCCAGGTTACGAATGTAACCATGGTTCCAAAGGAACGAGATGCTGCGTCTCAGCGCCATACTTCCGGCATCCCTGTGAGCACTTGCTTCATTCCTAGAAGCTGACGGCGGTTCCACCACACATGCTTTTATAGCTTCCTGGTCGCAATGTCACCCACCCATGATGTCTCACCCATCTATTGGACTGATTTCATATGTGATTCAGAGCATGGTCGCGCTGAAGGCGTTCCCAAAGCATTTTTCCGATGCAGCGTCTCGTTCCCTCGGGGAACCATGGTTACTTTTGTAACCTGGAGATGTTTTACTACAATAACTATGGTTTAACTATGACTGTTGTAGTAAAACAGCAACTTTTGTGAGTACAAAAATAACCATTATTACAGCATTTGCAGTAAAACCATAATAACTACAAAATATACCATGATTTCAAAAACTATACTATAGTCATGATTACCACGTTTACTGTTGTATTATTACAATATAGTAGAACCATGGCATCAAAACCAAGGTGTGAACAAAAAGAAGGAAAAAAAACCCTTGGTTACTACACATATAGTTGCTACATATGGTATGGTTTACTATAGTAAAACCATGGTTAACTGTTGTATAAGTATAAGCACCTTTTTTATCATTTCAAAGTAGGTTTACAGGAAATGCATATTTTCAGGGTTACAATTTCTTGCAAAAAAAAAAAAAAGTCCTTATGATAGCAGTTTAAAGATAATATAAGTCATGTGTTCAGTACTAGTAATTATCTATTTTTATTGCCACGTCAGAATCTAAGACTATCTTCAGGGCAAATTTGAGTTACATGAACACAAAATAAAAACCAAACAAACAATAATTACAGCAGTTAAAATGTTTTAAATTATATGATACAAATTCTAAAATCTTTTCTGATAAAAACTTACTAAAGTCTCTAGTCATGTGTTCAGTTAAACACTATCATTCAACATTATTAATGTCAGTCCTGTGTTCGTTTGTGTGTTCCTGTTTTTTTCAATTTTTTTTCTTTGATGTTTTTTCTATGTTTTTTGCTGATATTTTTTTTTTTTGTTGTTGTTGTTATTATTTTGTTCCTTTTTTTCCTGTGTCCCAGTAATCTCCTCGTTAAGTTCTGAGTATATTAGCCCTGTGTTTCCTGAGTCCAGCTTCCTGTTTTGAATGTCAATCTTCGTGTGCTATGTGCGTGTTCCCGTGTTTTGGATGTAAATTAAGCCTGATTGCTTTGGATCTCCTTAGTCTCCACGCTCCTCCGTCCCCTCACTCCTCTACTACACACCATGATAATTAAAGGGTCAGCTCAACCATTTTCAATGAACTTCGTATTGTTACAATGTTGGTAATATAGGTAAAAGAACCAGTGTTGGGAGTAACGCATTACAAAAGTAATGCATTACATAAGTAATGCATTACATAACATATTACTTTTTGCTGTAACGCAGTAGTGTAAGGTATTACTAATCAATTTTCAGTAATATTTTACTCGGTACATGTTCAGTAACGCTTGCATTACAACACACTTTTAGCCCAAAATGTAACTGGTCAAAGAAAAGAAAAAAGAAAGAAAAAACAGCAAGACCGCAAGACATTAACGAATCAAAAATGAAGCTAATGAGTTCTATTTTTCTGTTCGTGGTCAGTCAATAGCTGCGTGTGGTGTCCACCTCTGATATATTTGTTTAGCGAAATGTTTTTTTTATTCATCTCTCTCTCGCTGGTGGAACTTTGTATTGTGTGACATAGTCCAGATGAAGGCATGTTTAGGGGTAGGTTTTACAGGAGTGCGGCGAGGATACTGGTATGATGCGGCATGATTTCGGCCTCTGTGCTTGAGGTCCGAGGCTATTAGCTCCGCCCGGCTCACTGTTAGCCCCGGCTCGCACTGGCCAGTGGAAAAGTGGCTAATGGGTGCATGGCAGAAGACTGTACATTCAAGAGATGGATGTATGCGCATCTTGTCATTTTACAATAGCATACGGCATTAGAGTTTACATATAGTCATATTGTGTCTAATATGAATAGACCCAAGCAATTCACAGATATTGCCAGATAATCACTTTACCTCTACCATACTTTTAACGGACTTGGATCGTTTGTGATTCTGGCTGTCATCCTTTCTTGAATTGTCTTGAGCCTTCACTTTGCCAATTATAAACTATTGTTAGTTGCCTGGATAGCCCACAGTCAATATGCTACATCAATATGCCCTCTACTGGATGTAAAATGCTCTGCAGTAAATTTTGTCATTTTAGAATGTTAAGCTCTACTTCTGTAGTTATTTTGGTGAAACTAACTCAAAAGTAATACAGCAGTAAGGTAACGCATTACAATTCTGAGACGGTAATATTGTAAGGTAAGGAATTACTTTTAAATTACAGTAACAAGTAATCTATAATGTACAGTATTACAGTTTGGAAGTAACTTGCACAATACTGAAAAGAACAATGTTTATTCTTTCTCTGAGATACCCGGTTTATCTCTCAGCAAAATTGCTTCATGACGCAAAACAGAATTTTTTCATTCTGATGATGCAAAAAGTATTTTGTCAAAACTTGTCATTTCATTTTGCGTCATCCTGCGGAGTGTTGCTTGCAAATAAAAGGGGATATATATAGATACACATAACTCAGAGAAAGAGTAAATATCATTCATTTACAGATATTAGCAGCGTTGAAATAATACAAAGTGGGTTGAAAATTGTCAAACTTTTCCTTAAAGGCAATATAAGGATAATATTTGTCAGTTTTGTATGTTCATGTAGTTGTTGTCATCTGAAGTCTTCTTGAGTGTTGCCGTCTTCTGAAGTCTTCACAAGTGAGGCTGGATCCAAACTGGAACTGGCGTAATCTCTAGTAACCTTGGGATGGGCATCACTAGATAGAAACAGGAAAGCAAAAGGAGAAAGATTAGCATAGCTGCTGTTCATGTTATTTCAGACAAAAGATGACTTATTTTAATCGCACTCTGGTGCGCACCAAACAATCGAACCAAGATCCAGCTGAAGAGGTGATTTCGGTTCGGTTCCAAATGAGCTCTGGTACCGAACTTTTAAGGTGTGAATATGATCCGACCTCGATCTGGCCCAATTGCAGAAAGCACTGCGCCTTTTGAGTTAACAGGCTCCCGTAGCTCCAGGTTTACGGTAGAGGTCTGCAAGCCAGATGGGGTCGACACGTTGAGACCAATCGGGCGGGGCCCGGGGAATTTTTTTTTTTTTTACAGATCGGGCTCGGGCTCATTTAGCTTCTCTCCTTTTATTGTGCCCATATAAGCGCAGAGCATACATTGATTACTGTATGAAATACTGTTATAATGATTATAGGTTATTATAAATATTATAGGCTACATCGCCTACGCAATGCATCTACACACGCATTAGCATACAGGTGACAGTTGACCATGCAGAGCATCAAGGAGAAGTCAGAGCATGGGAAATTATCAAAAGTTTCCAATGCTTCGGGAAAAGCTGTATTTTGAAATAGTTTTGATTTGATTCCATCACGAGCCATTGGTCATGTGCAGTGCTCGCCATCTCCTCATTAGAAGTGCCTTTAAGAAATGCATCTATACGGGATATATGATTTTATGTTTTATTTTGTTAAGTACCAATTTAAAGCATCTACTCTGGTGCTTTTGGCAGTGTGGGCAAAAAAAAACAAAAACAAAAAAATTTTATTTGTTCTTACTAGACTAACTTTCATCACTTGTCCGTTGTGATCTGATTGTTTCTACTGTTCTCATTTGTAGTCGCTTTGGATAAAAGCGTCTGCTAAATGATTAAATGATGTAAATTTGGTTCTATAGATATATTTATCATGTGTGAGGCAGCGTGAGTTTTGGTTCATTTTTGTGAAGCGCTCCTATTCAAGACCAGACCGCATAAAGCGCATCATGTTTGTTTTCTTTATTTTATAAAAGCACAGTGTTTTGTTGATATTGTGAGTGAACAAAAAGAAAAGTAGACCCTTTACAGTTACGAATGATGAATTACTTTTACCTTATAAGCAAAAATTATGACGTATCCACGAAAAAGATGCAAGTGATCATGCTGGCGCCTCTATGTCCTGTAAAGCGCGCATATCTTCCACTCTCTGCACAAACTTGAATATAGCGCACATTTATCTAGGTTTAACGTTTAAACATTGTTATATGCTTGAACTGTTTTAGTATATCTATAGATTTTATTTTAGACAAGTTGTGATGATTTGAGAAGACTAAATTGATCAAACATATATGATCAGCTTACTGTCTGCCGTTGGCCGCTTGGTCATTACTTTAAAAAACTAAAACTTATATTTAACGAACAAAAAATGCTCCAAACTTTTTTCAGAATTAACTTAATATAAAAAACGAAACGAAATATAATCACTTTGCCATTACATACAAAACTGAACTATATTTAATAGCTGAAACAGTAGTATAAGCTGTTTTGGGAGAAGAGGCGGGCTCATTTCTTCTTCTTGGATGACCTTAGCACACGTGTGGTTTTGTTTACAATTTCTGGGTCACTTGCAAAAAGGGCAGTGTGAAAGCGAACCGCACCAAACAAAAAAAAATCAACATTGTATTTGGTCCAGACCAAAGCAAGTGAACTAGCAGACTTTCCTGGTGTGAATACACCCTCAGTCTTTGGTTCTTTTAATTGTGATGATTTTGGCTCACATTTAACAAAAACCCACCAATTCACTCATCTCAACTAATTAGAATACTTCATAAGACCCAGAGAAAAAAAAAAAAAAAAATTTTTAGTGAATTGTTGGCCTTCTGGAAAGTATGTTCATTTACTGTACATGTACTCAATACTTGGTAGGGGCTCCTTTTGCTTTAATTACTGCCTCAATTCGGTGTGGCATGGAAGTGATCAGTTTGTGGCACTACTGAGGTGGTATGGAAGCCCAGGTTTCTTTGACAGTGGCATTCAGCTCATCTGCATTTTTTGGTCTCTTGTTTCTCATTTTCCTCTTGACAATACCCCATAGATTCTCTATGGGGTTCAGGTCTGGTGAGTTTGCTTGCCAGTCAAGCACACCAACACCATGGTCATTTAACCAACTTTTGGTGCTTTTTGCAGTGTGGGCAGGTGCCAAATCCTGCTGGAAAATGAAATCAGCATCTTCAAAAAGATGGTCAGCAGAAGGAAGCTTGAAGTGCTCCAAAATTTCTTGGTAAACGGGTGCAGTGACTTTGGTTTTCAAAAAAACACAATGGACCAACACCAGCAGATGACATTGCACCCCAAATCTTCACAGACTGTGGAAACTTAACACTGGACTTCAAGCAATTTGGGCTATGAGCTTCTCCAAATGAAATACAAAACTTGCTCTCATCTAAAAAGAGGACTTTGTACCACTGGGCAGCAGTCCAGTTCTTCTTCTCCTTAGCCCAGGTAAGATGCCTCTGATGTTGTCTGTGGTTCAGGAGTGGCTTAACAAGAGGAATATGACAACTGTAGCCAAATTCCTTGACACGTCTGTGTGTGGTGGCTCTTGATGCCTTGACCCCAGCCTCAGTGCATTCCTTGTGAAGTTCACTCAAATTCTTGAAGCGATTTTGCTTGACAATCCTCATAAGGATCATAATTTCTTCCACACTTTTTCCTTCCACTCAACTTTCTGTTAACATGCTTGGATACAGCACTCTGTGAACAGCCAGCTTCTTTGGCAATGAATATTTGTGGCTTACACTCCTTGTGAAGGGTGTCAATGATTGTCTTCTGGACAACTGTCAGATCAGCAGTCTTCCCCATGATTGTGTAGCCTAGTGAACCAAAGTAAGACACCATTTTGAAGGCTCAGGAAACCTTTCACAGTGTTTTGAGTTGATTAGCTAATTGGCATGTCACCATATTCTAATTTGTTGGGATAGTGAATTGGTGGGTTTTTGTTAAATGTGAGGCAAAATAATCACAATTAAAAGAACCAAAGACTTAAACTACTTCAGTCTGTGTGCACTGAATTTATTTAATACACAAGTTTCACAATTTGAGTTGATTTACTGAAATAAATGAACTTTTCCACAACATTCTAATTTATTGAGATGCACCTGTATGTCGCATACATAACATTGCAAGCATTATTTTCCTTTTACAAAATCAAAAGCAAAATTACTCAGGAACCATCTATTTAGCTGCAATAATTATTAATATAAAATCTAAAAATAATGTATGTCATTGCAACTAATTTGCAATAAGAGAAGGTAAGTGCTCCAGAAAAGAGCCATTTTTTTTAATGATTTCAGTGATTTCCTAACATTGAAGAGGATTTTCTCAGGGGTGCAGTATGAGCTTGTAGATTAATTTTTTTTCTAGATGGAGTATAAATTGACTTCTAGTTCACTTTTCCCAGCCGTACCAGCCACAAGTGTGAAGTACTTTTTATGATGAGACAAATCTAATAATTCAGTATGCCCTAATATTCAAATTCTAGGATCATAACTGATTGGGATTCCTATAACTTTTGAAGATATAACAATATATTTTCAAAAGTCATTCAATACAGGACAATTCCAAAGCATATGAAGTAAATTGCCTTCAGAAGTTTTACACCTTTGACATTTTGAAAGAATATCAGTATTTAACATGAAACTATTATAATATATTAATATAATTTTACATTAACCTGTAAGTCGCTTTGGATAAAAGCGTCTGCTAAATGCATAAATTTAATTTTAATTTTTTTTTAATTTAACGTGGAGTTTTTGAGAAGTATATGTGTTTTCATCTAATTTAAACTAAAAGAGTGTGTCTGAGCCCCATTATTATCAGGAAGGATATTTCAAAGTAAAATACCAAAAAGCTCTACTTCCTTTAGTGGACTTTGATACATCCTTGGTATTATCAATAGTCCAGAATTTTATGACCTCATTACAGGCAAAGTACCATAGCTGCTGCTGACCCTATTTGTGCTTATTTTGCTATGTATCTGTTTTAATCACAACCCAGACAGCAAGCAGTGTCAGCCCAGATCTGGCCAACATCTGGGCCGGATCTGGGCCATCACTGTCTGGAAAGATGGTGTAAAATGTGCACATCTAAAAACTTTAGGCAGGTACTCAATCACATGAAACACTTCACCTATCAATAAACAAAACTCTGCACACTACCACTAATGCTCTCAAAAATCCGTTTATTGATAAAGTGTTTCATGTGATCCCTTAGTAAATGTATTATTTGTCCTCATTATTTGGGGAACAGCCACATCCTCTATAGAATGGACTACACATGCCACAGTATTATTTAAGTGGGTGGAACATCATAAATGTTCACACTACCGTTTAAAAGTGTGGGGTAGGCCTGGGTATAAAACGGTATCAGTATTTATCGACAGTACTCCTTCATCGATAACCATAGAAAAAATGTTCGATATAGCACACAGAATAGGCTCTGACACAGATAGAAACTGACACAGACAGCACACACAAACACGATCATAAGTGCTGTGCATGCCTGTGATGAAGAGATTGTGAATAAAATATATATGTGACCCTGGAACACAAAACCAGTCTTAAGTCGTTGGGGTTTATTTGTAGCAATAGACAAAAAATCATTGTATGGGTCAAAATTATAGATTTTTCTTTTATGCCAAAAATCATTAGGATATTAAGTAAAGATCATGTTCCATGAAGATATTTTGTTAAATTCCTACCGTAAATATATCAAAACGTAATTTTTGATTAGTAATATGCATTGCTAAGAACTTAATTTAGACAAATTTAAAGGCGATTTTCTCAGTATTTTTTTGCACCCTTAGATTCCAGATATTCAAATAGTTGTATCTCGGCCAAATATTGTCCTATCTTAATAAACTATACAATGGAAAGCATATTTATTCAGCTTTCAGATTATGTATAAATCTCAATTTCGAAGAACATTTACACTTAAGACTGATTTTGTGGTGCAGGGTCACACACTTTGTGGAGGTTTATTCCTTTTCACTGCATCTCATATGTTTTCAAATGCAATCTGTGTGATCGGCGATTCGGCTCTTTTTTTATTATTTATGCAGCGCATTAATTTATGTTAATTTATATATGTTAATTTAGACGTTATGCACATTTATTTTATGGACAGTTAATTCATTGCGTTGACAAGTTAATTCGCTGCATTGTTTAGCTCACTGCACCCTCATTTAGCCTCAGGAGACAAGCCAAAAGTTTCCATAAGACTTATATTTTTGTGTGTTTGACTGTAAAAAAATTTTTTTGTTTATCTCAATAAATTGGGTAAATTAAGTGGTTATATTTAAAAAAATAAAAAAATAAAAAAATAAATCATTGCCTTTTGTTTTAAAAAAGGTTATAAAAATTGTCAATAATTATCGATACCGAACGATATGAAACATTAAATCATTGATTCATTTTTTTAGCTATATTCCCCAGCCCTAGTTTGGGGTCAGTAAGATTTTTTAGGCCTTTAAAAAAGGACTCTTCTGCTCACCAGGGCTGCATTTATTTGATCAAAATGAAGTAAAAACTGTTATATTGTGAAATATTATTACAATTTAACACTATGGTTTTCTATGAGAATATATTGTAAAATGTAATTTGTTTCTGTGGTCAGAGTTGGACATTCATTACTCCAGTCTTCAGTGTCACATGATCCTTCAGAAATCATTTTGATATGCTGATTTGCTGCCCAAGAAACATTTCTTTTTATTACCAATGTCTTATTATCAATTATCAAAAGTTACGTGCACCACAGGATACATATTCTTTAGTCTCTTGTAGGAGGCACGAGGAAGAATTTTTCATCCAATACTGTCATCATTATCATAGTTTGGAGTATGGGGGTCACATGACTTGGTTCTGTGCTTGTTTTGTCAGTTTAATCTTAAGCTAATATGTACACCCAATCTTACTTTTTTCAGCAAAAAATGCAATACAACTGTTAGTATTAATTGTGAACATTGTCTTGAGATGTTGAAAAAGAAAATTAAGTCATATGCTGTTTGTGTTGTTTTTTAATGGCATTTTGAAATATGTATATCCCCTGATATACGTAGCCAGATTAGGGTATAAAAATATGAAAATATATATATATATATTTTTCATTTAATTTGAACAGACAGAAGTGCTATATAAATGTACCATGAGCAGTTGTTTTGTGACGGATGAGTACATGTTCCGTTACACCCCTAATATATACTCCACAAGACAAAATAATAACTGAATTTATAAAAATGACCCCGTTCAAAAGTTTTGAACTGGGTCATTTTTACAAATTCAGTTATTATTTTGTCTCGTGGAGTATATATAAACATTTTTTATGTGAAATAATAAAGTACTAAATAACATGCAATTTTCATGATCCCTCTTATTTTGTGAAAATTATGAACATTTTGCATTTTCTGCAAGGTGTATGTAAACTTATCACCTCCACCAACAGAGCCACCAACAACAATGGCGGCACCAACAATAACAGCGGCAACAACAACACTGGCACCAACAACAACGGCAGAACTAACAACAACAACACTGGCAACAACAACAACGGCAGAACTAACAACAACAACACAGGCAACAACGACGGCACCACCAACAACAACACTGGAACCAACAGCAACGGCGGCACCAACAACAACTACACTGGCACCAACAACAATGAGAGCCCCAACAACAACAACGGCACTAACAACAGCAACACTGACACCAACAACAACGACGGCACCACCAACAACAACACTGGAACCAATAGCAACGGCAGCACCAACAACATCGACGGCACTAACAACAGCTACAGTGGCACCAACAACAACGAAGGCACTAACAACAACACTGATACCAACAACAACAACAATGGCACCAACAACCACTTCTGTGGCACCAACAACAAGACTGGCACCAACAATATCGGTGGCACCAACAACACTGGCACCAACAACAACAAAGGCGACAACACCAACAACAACAAAGGCGGCACCAACAACACCAACAACAACAAAGGCAACACCAACAACAACATTGGCAACACCAACAACAACATTGGCAACAACAACACCGAAACCAACAACAAAGCCGACAACACCAACAACGCCAAAAACAGTAACAACACAGAAACCAACAACAAAACCAAAACCACCAACAACAACGCCAAAACCAGCAACAACACCAAAAACAGTAACAACACGGAAACCAACAACAACGCCAAAAACAGCAACAACACATAAACCAACAACAACGGCAAAAACAGTAACAACACGTAAACCAACAACAACGCCAAAAACAGAAACAACACGGAAACCAACAGCAATGCCAAAACCACCATCAACGCCAAAAACAGTAACAACACGTAAACCAACAACAAAGCCAATAACAGTAACAACACGGAAACCAACAACAAAGCCAATAACAGTAACAACACTGAAACCAACAACAATGTCGGAACTTGGTAAGTACCGATTACAATATTTTTAATGTAAATTCTGGAAGACTGCAACTAAAATAAATCTAAAGACAAAGATGTTTACCACATAATGAATATTATAAACATATTTATAATGCCTGAAACTGATTGGTTGGTGCACAGATTTTTAAAATTAAATTCTGATTGATAACATTCAGTTATCTGTGAATCTTAACATAAAAGCATCACATAAGCCATATTCTCTGGCCGAAACCTATGTGCATTAATAACCTGAAAATGACTTTAACAACTGAACTTGGTAAAAATGTTCAGACATTTTGTATGCAATATCTTTGACAATAATACTGAGCGGGTATAAGGACAATATATTGAAAAAAAATTATAATAAAGGTCCATGCTTTATCCATTATTTCAATTCATTTAGGCATATATGAACACTATATGAATATATGAGCAATCATACTTTGATCCACTCTGAAATAATTAGCCTGAGATTGGCTGATCAAGATAGTCTTGGCTCGAACTCAGTTTGCAAGCAATTTGCTTGTGTTGAGAAAGGAGTCTGCCCCAACAGACAAACAAACCAAGCTGTATCATAATTCATAAAGGCAAATGCGTTACGTAAAATGCAGCATTGTCTAATTTTTTGGGTGACCACATTACTTATTTTAGTTGAAAACCTAAGAGTACACCCTAAAATGTCATTGTTCTTCTCTGAAACAGCTGTATTGCAAGAATGCTGTCCTAATGAAGCTTTGAGCCCTGCTCTCACTGATAAATGTATTTCAGTCATGAAAACTCGCGGAGTAGATTTGGTTTTGGCAGACTATATCTGCTAGGCTGCTGCGGAGCAAATATGCTAAACCAAAAGAAATACAGAGAAGAAAACATGCTGATGTTGCTGCTGTGGCAGAGCAAAGTACGAACCCCTCTACTGAGCCCCAAGAGTGTATCATAGTAAAACATGCTGCTGCAAGACAAAGGACAACCCCATACATCTAGAGTTGGTGCTGGGGAGGAAAGGGGCTGTTGTAGATTTAGCGTGCAGACTGAGCTCTATCTAGTCGGATAGGAAAATGAAGGTGAGGGTAGATAGAAAGAAATGATTGATTGGCTGCAGAACTGCTGAAGAGAATTGTTTTTAACACACACACACACACACACACACACACACACACACACACACACACACACACACACACACACACACACACAGGTATTCCTGTCATTATGAGAAAATTACATAGGCATAATGGTTTTTATACTGTACAATCTTTATTTTCTATCCCCTTACCCTAATCCTACCCCTCACACACAAAAAAGAAAAAAAAAAAAATTCTGCATTTTTAGTTGTTCAAAAAACTTATTTCTTTATGATTTATAAATCTTTTTATGCTTATAAAAGCAGTTTGTATCTATATGTTCTTATTGTTTTTTGTGGGGGGTTCTATTTTACTTCAGTAAATCGTGAGATGTCACTGGCAATAGACGAGACTTACGATGCAAGCCTGAATAACCGAAACAGTGACAAATTCAAGAAATACAAAGCAGATATTGAGGAGGCAGTAAGTGTTGCATAAAACATCTTGTACTATATGCCATTTGAATGATATCAGTGTTTTTGTATATATATATTAATTCAGCCATGTAGTAAAATTCTCATATATTTTACTTGAAAATAATATGAGTCAACACTGTAAATAAGTGGATGAATGTAGAGAGAAAAGTACTTTACATTAAAAAAAAAACCATAACAGTAACTTCATTGTGATAACACAATATTAAAAGCAGTTTAAAAAAAAAATCTGACACAGCTTTGTCTCATGTAGATCCACAACAGCTACAAGAATGTAAAAGGTTTCATTTCTGCTACTGTCACTGGTTTTAGGTAGGAATTTTTTTTCTCCCTAAAATTTCTGCTTGGATATGGTCATTATATGTTTTTTTAGTTAAAATGCATTTGTTTTTGTGTTTGACCAGGCCTGGAAGTGTGATTGTAGAATTCTTTATTAAATCATCTGAGGAGATAAAGACTTCTGAGGAGATAAGCCAAGCAGTTTACACCAACATGATAGCCCTCAATTTCAATGTTGATCCACTTTCAGTCGCTAAAACTGGTAAAAGAAAATGCTGTACTTTTCTTTAGAACAAATATGCAAAATTATGTCAGATATGCAAGAGACAAAAGAGCAACATCCACATCTGTCCATATGTTCCAGATAAGATAGACATGCGGAAAAGAGACACTGTGTTTCCTGAACAAAAGATGACACTCTCCTGCCCTGACATCAACCGCATTGGGAATATAGACTGGAGATTTCAAGGAGAAAAAATACAGCCAAGCAGTCTTTATAGTTTCACACCAGATCGCCTTAACCTTACAGTAAAGAGTGTTAACATCAGTAATAATGGTGAGTCTTTGCACCCATGGCAGATCTAAGTCACTGAAAGATCTGGTATATGATCTCATTTGTGCTAGATAAACATCTGTATGTAGATTTCAACAAACCAACAGCATAAAATAAAAAATCTGTGACACCTCCATAAAGATCATTATGAATTTGCAATTCTGCAAATACATCAAATATATGCATATAGTTGTGCCAATGTATTTATTTTAAAAATATATTCATTTTCCAAAGCTGGTATAAAATTAGTGCTATTCTAAGTTAGTGAAATGTTTGAAGTCCTACATGAATTAAATGTGACATAAATCTATAAATAGTGCAATGTTTATGTATGATTACATTTTAAATGTATTGTGTTTATATGTTTTATTACTTTGTAGAAGCTAAGGCCGCAACAACTAATTGATAAAATCGATAATGAAAATAATCAACAATGAATTTGATGATCAATTAATCATTTCTGTGCACTGTGCATGGAAAACTTCCATCAGTCAACTTTACTTTACAGTAAATAATGCATTTCCATGGACAAAACACATGTGAAATATAGTGGAGGACACAGAGTGAGTTCCTGTGGGAGCCAAGTTGTCCTAATCAGAAGAGCTTGCCCTGTCAAGTGCTTTGACAGTTAAACTTATCATGAAAGAGCAATAAAATAGAAGCGCAATAACTCTGACAAAAATACACATTTTGCTGAAATGTAGATTTAAAATTCTATATGTAAGTAACTTCTGCTTTAAAATAGCATTTTAAATATTATTTTTTTTTAGAATATAATGTTTACATTTGAACTTTTTTACACATTATGTATAGCATTTTGGCTGACCAACCTAGATGTAAAATATTTACTTGAAGTACTCCCTGAGATTTTAAGTTAATATTTCAGTCATTTAATGACACATTCATATTTTCATGGTTTTCTGATGTTGGTTAATAGTCACGTGACTTTCGAGTAAACATAAAAAATCTGATCCTTTTTTAGTAGGTGTTTTATTTTGATATTGAACTGCAATATGACTTTCATCTCATATGAAAATGTTTCATATTGCTACTGTTGAGACATCCAAATACAGGACACAGACTCGACTGCTAATGGAAATAGTCACTTTAAAGTCACTTTACATAGTTCACTCTTTACAAGAAACAATCATCACTACAAGTTATAATATCAATATTTATGTCTTTTTTTACTTTCAAATTATTTTTTAACTAATCCTCAAGTTTTTATTTTGGTGAACTTTTGTCCAAAAAATGTTGTGGACAAAGTTGCATGTGTAAATGAACACAGTGAATGACACAGTCTGAAAAATAATCAACAGAATAACAGATTATCGAAATAATTATTAGTTGCAGCCCAACTAGAAACTATGAATAATAAAACAAATCTGCACTGGAAGATTGGAAGACCCGTTTGAACTGTTTTCATGTCTTTGAAACTGAAATTAAATGTATGTCTGTTTTGTTTTCATAGGTCGTTATGAATGCTTGTACAATACAAGCACAGGACCACAAATTGTCTGGGACAGAATTGACTATATTAAGCCATATCCTAGTATGCAAGTGCCTAATAACAAGGCATACAAATGTGAAAATCGGGAGGTGACACTCGACTGCTGTGTGCTTTCTTGTTAATTATTATTGTTGGTTAAGGTTGTTGAAGGGTGCAGTAAGTGTTTTTTTTTAGAAATGCAAAATAGTCATTTTATAATTCTATAAATTGAGTCTTGAAACAGCAATATAATGACTTACAGTTGTTTTGAAGTATGTCAGTAGCCACATCTGTGATTTCTTTCCTCTGCATCTCGTATTTCCAGAAATTGATTTACTGACATGTAGAACAGAACAGTTTAAAATCACAGCTGAAAGTTCATGTGCTAAAACTTTCATATACACCTGCAAACTGGACAATGAAGATCTAAGTGGGTTTTCATATAGCTCAAAGTCTGTGGAACTGGTTGTTCACAAACCTATAGAGCAATCTCCAGACAGCCGTAAGTTCAAATTCCGTTTTTACCTTAGTGGTCCCTGTTTTCATTCCTGGTTGCCCCACACAATGATGACTCTGTACCAACATGGTATCAAACTCAAATATATAAAATATTATGTTTTTAAAACCAGTTAATACTATTTACATTATTTTCTCTCTTTTTTCATAGCTGTCACATGCAACAATGACATATATGGTTTTGGAAAAGTTGGTGACAAGGTTGTAGGAGACTGTGTGAAAGAAAAAGTTGGCTTCAGAGAAGGAGAGTGTCGTTCTGATGGCTTTTGGGTAACTGTAAAGGACACCTGTGTGCTTCGGATCATTGAACAACTGCAACAGGAATCACAGGTTTGCTTTTCGGTTTTACTGTCTTTCCTGTTGCTTGTAACACATAAGATTGCCCATGCAGCACTGTACTACTTTAGAGAAACACATACAGCTGTTCATTTTTGTAGATGCTTATATTGTATGTTGAGTAGATCTGTAAGGTGGTATAGGGGAAGTGTTAATGACACAATTATTGCTCAATCCAGGATTTGCTTATCTTTGTTTATTTGTTTCATTTTTAAGGGTTTAGATGCTGAAACATTAACAGATTTTGTGGATAAATTGAACAATGCCACCATAAACAATGAAGGTGAGATAGTTCAATCTGAAGCTACAGTTTCAGCAATGGTGGAAATACTTAACAATATTGCAGATGTCACTCAAACTGTTATGCTGGATGAAGTTGTGATAACGGTAAGTTGAAATTTAGATTAGATTACATCCACAACTGATCATTGTTAGAGTTGAATTGCCGTTGTATTATGTAGACTACACATTAGTTGACTTGAGTTTTTAATGGCAGTGTCTATGAATCTATATGTATTCTTTTTTTTTTAATTTCATCCAGTTGTTCCCCTTTAAGTTGAGAAACTGCAATAGTTTCATCTAAATGTGATGCCTTTTAACATCTCCCATCATTTATCTTACAGAATTTCCTTAGTATAGTGGATGTCATTTCATCAGAGACAGTGAAACCTGTATGGGAACAGCTAAATTCAAATGGCGAAAGCCAAGGCAACAGCTCTCAACTCCTGAATGCCATTGAAAGTGTTATAAAAGCGACATCAAACAGCAATTTCAACATAACGAGTCCAACCAACTCATTCCTGTTCAAAAAAGTAACAACATCTGAAGACTTCAATGAAGTATTAAAGCTCAACTCAACAGCTGCAATAAACATCCCGGGTATTGCATCCAGTCACAAAAACGTTACAATCACAGCTGTGGCCTTCTCCTCCCTGGGCAATGTTATGTCTGCAAGAAATCGTACCGATGACCTAAACACAACTGAAAATGTCATCAACGGACTGATTGTTGTAGTGAATACAAGCATATCTATCAAAAACATACAGCTAAACTTTGAAAAACTTAGAGATTCAGTAACTCTAAATAATAATTCAGTAAACCTTTGGAACCCCCAGTGTGTTTTCTGGGAATTCAACCTTTTTAATAGAACTGGAGGATGGGACTCAACAGGATGTGAGGTCATACAAGTAAACGGCAATGTCACGTCATGTAATCACACCACTTCGTTTTCGATACTAATGTCCCCTTTTGCTCCTGAAGATCTTGCTTTGTCTGTCATTACATACGTTGGTGTTTCTATTTCGATAGGCAGCTTGGTTGTGTGCCTGATCATCGAAATTATCATCTGGAAGGAAGTATCTAGAAACTCTACATCACATGTTCGCCATGTATCCTTAGTCAATATTGCTCTTTCTCTCCTGATCGCTGACATATGCTTCATTATCGGTGCTGCTATCGTAAAGCCCGGAACGGACTATATTAACTCATGTAGCACTACAGTGTTTTTCGCCCACTTCTTCTACTTGTCGCTGTTCTTCTGGATGCTGGTCTCAGCCATTCTGCTTCTCTACCGCACCACTATGGTTTTCTCTCAAATTTCCAAATCGGTCATGATGGCATTAGCCTTCGTTGTGGGCTACGGCGCACCTCTCCTCATCTCGGTTATTACCGTCGCCTCCACTGCTGGAAATAAACACTATGTCACAAAGAATGAAGCATGCTGGCTAAATTGGGACCAGTCCAAGGCCCTTCTGGCTTTTGTCCTACCAGCTCTGGTCATTGTGGCTGTCAATATAATTACTGTGATAATAGTTGTGGTGAAAATGATCAGGAGGGGAGTGGGAGAGAGCAACAGAGACGAAAAGAACACCTTGGTGGTCATTCTCAGATGTGTGGCAATTTTGACGCCCATCTTCGGCATCACTTGGGGTCTTGGCTTGGGCATCATGATAGAGCCTAAAGCTTTGGCCATCCACTACTTGTTTGCAATCTTCAACTCCTTGCAGGTATAATTATTCACTTCAATAAAAATTTTATACATCAACTTTAAAGGGATAATTCCTTCATAATTTACTCACCCTCACATTGTTTCCGACCTGTATGAATTTATTTCATCTTCTGCTGAACACAGAAGATATTCTGAAGAATGTAACCGAACAGTTCCTGCTCCCCATTAACTTCCATAGTATCTTTTTCTATTAATGGGGACCATCGTTCTTCAAAATATTTTCTTCTGTGTTCAGCAGAAGAAAGAAATTCATATAGGTTTGAAACAACTTGAGGGTGAATAAATGACAGAATTTTCATTCTTGGGTGAAATGTCCCTTTAAATTAATGTTCTGTGTTAAGCTTAATCAACATAATTTGTTGTATAGTGTTAAAAGTTAATTTAAACTTTTAAAAAATGTTAAAATTTGGGGGTGGGGGGGTCATCATAAAATTAAAATATATTTTCTAAATGGATGTTATGATCTTATTATGATTTAATATGAACAAATCATCCATTTATTTTATTTTTTGGTGACCTTTAAACTTGGATCGAAATATAACTCGAACTTCAGATGAAAAATCTCAAGTTATACATGTAACCATGGCTCCCTGAGAAGGGGAACGAGATGCTGCGTCCCCTAGAAGGTGCTATGGGGAATGCCTCCAGCATGACCGGTGTCTGAAGCATGAGTCTAAACATGGCAATGAACTTGACATTGGCAGGCGGCACCTGTAAAATATGTCATCCACTTCTTGTCTGAAGGAGACATTCAGGAATTCCAGAAGCATGATGAAGGCATATTGTTCCCCTTCTCAGGGAACTATGGTTAAATGCACAACCTGAGGCGTTCCATTTCGAATGGTAAATCTTTCCTGCGTCCCCTAGAGGGTGCTATAGAGAATGGTATAACCACACTGCCATGCTGAAGGGATGAGTGCCTTATTGGCTGAACTAAGTCAAAGACTCAGAGGAGTCCTCACCCCTGCACAAGCAACACTACTTTAGACTGGGGCTTCTCAAGAAAGGAGGCCTCAACAGGACATAGGAAGCCTAACTATGTTCTTATTGAGGCCAGTATCCAAGAAGGCTCACAGAGAGCCTAACATTTAGAGCCAACTAGCCCGCAAAGCTCTGCAGAGTGGATGCCTAAATACAACACCTTTCAAATGAGAGGTGGCCTAGCAGCACTCCATACTACCTAGCCGAGCTCTAGGAGTGGAGGCCTCAGCATGACGACTCTCTAAAAAGAGAGGAGGCCTAACTACACCCCATGTTCAGGACATCTTGTCAGAAGGCTTATAGAGAGCCTACAACTCACAGATGCTAACACAGCGTAGCACTGGCAAGTGGAGACCTCAATGAAGATAGCTCTCTGTAGCCAGAGGAGGCCTGAAAATGCTCGCAGTGGATGGCAGAGCTCTAGGAGCAGAGGCCTCAACATGACGACTCACTAAAAATGAGAGGAGGCCTAACTATACCCCATACATGGGATACCATGAAAGGAGGCTCACAGAGAGCCTACAACCTGCAAAATGTCCTAGTGGAGCTCTGGCAAGCAGAGGCTTTAATAAAAATAATTCTCTGTATGGTACGAGAAGGCCTGACGACACTCGCAATAGCCAAGGAGGCTCAAAGAGCGCCAAAAAACTTAGCAAGCTGTCTAGCTGAGCTCTACGAGCGGAGTTCTCAGCATAACAACTCTCTAAATTAAGAATAGGCTTAACTAAACCCCACATTCACAGAGAGCATACTACTCAGTAAACTGTCAAAAATAGATGATGCTTTTACAACCAACCAGCCTCTAATGATGAACCATCAGTAAGACAGATGATGGAAAGAAACATGCTGCAAAGGAGTCAGATGTTAATTACTTCCCTGAGGCACTTCCCTGTGATCTTTTCCTCTCCCACTAGCTTCGCACCTCTTTCATGCTCTACCCTTCGAAGGAGGGGCAGCAGGAGAAGCTGTGTTCGCCTTCTGGTCTCGCTTCCAGTCCTCAGACTTGGACGGGCCAGCCCCCTTCATGGCTTGAGGCTTGGACCTGGGCTGGTATGCTATAAAGTTTGTTAAAGCCACAGAGTGTGCCTTCGCCTCCCAAAACTTCTGGAAGGTGAAACTGGCACATCAAGGAGAAAGTTTTTCTCTTTCTCCCCTATGTCCACCAGGTTTACCCAAAGCCTATCGTAGCCACCATGACCGCCATGGATTGACTGATCACAGCGGCCAATTTGTTTTGTGGCAAGGATATCCAAATCTGGATCCAGAAATCCAGGTCCTTCAGCAGGTCAGCCTGGTAGGCTTGCACCATGGCCATCGTGTGCAAAGCTGCTCCAGCCTGACCCGCTGCCGCATATGCTCTGCCATTCTGGCGTGATGTCACACGCAGCAGAGACAGCGTCTTGAATGCGGCTGCCTCACCAACTGAGTGATAACTAGCCAGCGTCTCTTCAGTCGGAGGCATCGACGCATAACCATATCCCTGCATCCCCTCCACATCAGAATAGTTTACCTGTGAATAATGAATGCGGGCAGAATATGGCTTTCCCCAAGATCTCTGCACCTGGGTGTGAAGATCTGGGAAAAGGGAAGACTTGTACGAGCTAGGCGGAGGTATTTCCCATAGCACCCTCTAGGGGACACAACATTGAGTTCCCATTCATGGGGGCATGACAGACTTCTCTCTGGTGACATATTTAGGACTTCTCCAATTATTTAGTCTGCATAAACCCCTTTCTTACAATCAACCACAATCTCACATTCAGATCTGCCTCCATCCAATCAACAACTGATTGGATAGAACAAACTCCCCACCATCCATTATACTTGGAAGAAATCAATATTATACCACAAATGCTGTTGGTCAAGCATAATTTGTACTAAACCTAGAACATTTCTTCAAAGATTTATCATCACAGTTTATCAGATAAATGACAACTAACTCGTCTGACCTGTTCACTAATTTCAGGGCTTCTTTATACTGGTTCTCGGAACACTGATGGAAAAGAAGGTAAGTTTGAGTTTCTGAGCTGAGTTTCCTTATAAGCTATGCTTGGTATTGCTTTCTAGGTATTTGGTGTCTGAGATGCTTATTTTTCTTTCTTAACAGGTTCGGGAGACACTTAAAAGAAAACTGAGAATCACTAGACTCACTGGCTCCCATACCACACATGTAAACACATTTCGCTCGTTTATTTCCTTCAAGTTTTTCATGCAAAAATGTTTATATAAAACACAATTGCATCTTTCCTATCATAGACTTCAAGCTCTGGAGCCCATTCCTATGGCAGAAGCAGTTCTTCCAACAGAACGACTCTTACTGATGTTTTCAACACCCTTATGAGAAGAGGGAGGCGTACGTACAGTACTGCTCTGTAACATAATTTCTTCATCATATTGCCTGAACTTTCAAAGTAATATTCTTATGTTTTACAGATGCTGGGGCAAATTCCTCACACAACTCTGGAGCATCAGAAAGTTTTCTAAACGCTTAGCTGGATAGACAGGCGCCTTAATTTCCTGTCAGAATGTCTTTATAATGCTGGTTCTAGTGCCACAGACACAACTTCATACTGAACAGTTTTGATTTCTGTCTAGTACAATGCTTTTCCAAATGCTTCCATTCACAGTTGATTAGATCTTGAATATTCAGTACTTTTTTCCTGTTTTCTATTGGTGATTCAGATTGGCCAGTTTAGATAAAAACATATGTTTGTACCAAATTAGATTTCTTACGTGTACACACGGTTTTATGAAAACAGAAATTAAATTCCGGTTTCTGTTTGAACACTGTTTAGTGTACCAACACCTTTGTCCTTCCTCTCTATTAAATCCATAAATGAAAAACAATTGTTTCTGATTGTTATTATTAGGGATGCTTGCTAAGTATATAAATAAAGTTTTTGAAAGCCTGTATTCTTCAGAATACAGAAAAACATTTATTCTACATATTGAACATCTTTATTAAAATAATAAGATCTGCTTTTCATTTTTTTCAAGCAACTTACAAGAAGAAACTCTGCACTACTGTATATAGACAGTTATTGTTTAATATTGCTTAAACTGAGAACATAAATTTCATGGCTTTGCATTAATACGACATGACTAATTTAAAACAAAACACATTTTTATGTTTTTTCTTTTTTTTATTTTAGGTGCAAATTTTAGACAAATTTGTCAATAAATAAATATCTGATACAAATACATTAGCACAGTTTAGGTTTTATATTTAGTATTACCATGTTTATAGCTGTGCAATAAATACCTATGTGCACTTACATAATACATTCATAACAGAGGCAGCATATGACATTTGCTTATGGATAAAATTCCATCTGACTGATATTCTACATGCAGTTTATCAGTGACAGTAAATAATTTTCACATTACAGTGCCAAAGTTGTAGTAAGGACTAAGTAGCAGAAACTTGTAATAAATATAAAATGATTCTGTGAGATTGTGAAATGTCACAGTGTTTCTTTGCAATTCTTGCTCTTTCCTCTAGAGAGTGTTGTGTCTCTGCTCCACAGTCTGGCCTGTCTTGCTTGTAGAGTCAGTCTGGATGTTTAGTCCTCATTCCTGTCTTAGACCTAAATTCAAGTTGTTTAAGAATATAAATTATATCTGGCCGGATAACTTAAACTAAGTTCTCAGAGCCACAGTTCTTGTAGGGTGGTGATGACTTCCGACACCTGTGTATAAACCAGAAAATATTGAATTATAAATACTCAATAAACAAAGCATTTGTTACTTGTACAATAAAAGACTGAATGCTGTATTCCAGATTTTACCTTTTCTTTAAGCAGCAGTACATCACTGCAATTACAGTTCCCAGTAATAAAACTGCACCACAGCTAATTCCAATGACTTCTTCAGGACTAGACAAACGTTGGGTGTTCAAAATAACATGTTCACAGCGCACACCGCTATACATTTTGTCACACCTAAAGACAGTAGAAATCGTGTTTGTTAGAAAGGTCTTGGAATCCTCAGCTTGAAATTTTCAGCAGTTAAACAGGCTATGAAATGGAAAGTTATTCCACATGTTGATTCCTTGTGAAACAGGAAATTTGGGTGGGACATTTCTAAGAGATCATCCTATTTTTATAAACATCCACAAGGCTTTATTCACATCACAGCCACAACCCAAGCTTTGCAACTTGCTAGTCTGCTAAACAAACAAACATGAACTAGATAATCAAGACTTGATCAGTGTCAATTGATTGATGGGGTTTAAAAGGTAGGAATATTGAGTAGATTAGTTGTTTTTGGTGGCTGCTCTCACCGACAGATGGGGGTGTCCAGGTCAGAGGAGTAGGTACAGGCGCCATTGAAACAGAATCCTTTGTGTTCTGGACCGCAGGGCCTTTGAATGGCCAAAACTCGCGGTTCCACTCCACTTCCTACAGATAGAAACACACACACCCAGACAGTTAAGCATGAAGGATTGTTATTTTAATGGAAAGGTATTCAGACTTGTGTCCACATGCCAAAGAACCGGCATTCTTAGCACAATGCATATTTGAAATTACAAGATGGCTCATTTCATTTAAAACAAAGTTAGGGTTATTAAACCCTTCAGTTAGGGTTATTACCGTAGTCCACTTTAGATATTATACTAACGAAATGTAACTTGACAACTACTGTACATGTCAACAAACCGCTAATTAGAGTATGAGTAGAGATAGAGAGAAAGAGAGAATAAATTATATTAAAATAGAAAACAGTTCTTTTAAATATTTTACAATATTACTGATTTACTTTTATCTTTTTTTTTTTTGATCAGATAAATTCAGTCTGGTGAGAGAAAAAACTTAAAGACTGCAGTCTTTCAAAATAATTATGTATCATTTTGAAGTACTTACCAATACTGTGTGTTGTGTTGTATATGAGCACATCCTCTGACTTCTCCTTAGTGTCTCCAAGTCCAGAGAAAACGGCTAACACCATCATCAATCCAAGTACTGATGGAGTTTTAAGATTACATTTTAGTAACATTTCATTTTTATCGTCTTTAAAGTAGAAGTCATTTTGTTGTAAGCTCCTTATCATTCTATTTTGTTTTATGAGAAGTATTATGACTCACCCTGATAGTGCAAACACCTTTTATGCACTTGTTGTGTCATGCTGCGGCCCAAGTACAGATTCAGTCAGACTGGAGATTCGGTTTTCGTCACACTTCAGCTGCTCTCCAGATGCAAGTGGTTATTCCCCACAATTTATACCATCCTTCTATATCCTTTTCTGCGTCACTAACAGTAGCCAATCATTTTAACTAGTGACAGGAACTGCAGTGAATCCAGAGTCTTTTACCCATACCTGTACAAAGCTCCACATCACTTCCTATTCAACAGGCAAACTTGCACAGGCGTGTTTTTGCCCCCATGTTTTTTTTTTCTTTTTCTTTTTTCAGTGATCAAAGTATTTGCCTGCAGCTGTGAAAACAGGCTTTTGACAAAGTTACTTATTAGCACAAGAAATATTAAAGAAAATTCTAATTACAGATATAGTTAAAGTATTATTTTAAAGGGGTCATATGATTTGATTTAAATTTTTCCTTTCTCTTTGGAGTGTTACAAGCTCTTGGTGCATAAAGAAGATCTGTAAAGTTGCAAAGACTAAAGACTCTAATCCAAAGAAATATTCTTTATTAAAGTTAAGGGTCAACCACACCCTCCTAAAACGGCTCGTTCTAACACGCCCCCACATCTCTACGTCACAATGTGAGAAAATTTGCATAACGCCACCCAAATGTTCACACAAAGAAAGAAGGCGTACCTTTTATTCTCGTTGTTCGCCTTCCAAAAGAGGACATGACTAGAAATCAGTGGATAAGTTATATTTACAACACTGTTCCAGAACAGTTCAACCCAAATATTCAGATGTGTGCAGTGCATTTTACGAAGGATGAGGACTGTTTCCTGAACCAGTAGCATACAATGCTTCTGTGTACAAAGGCTGTGTGACGAGTGGGGCGGGGCCGAGAGCCGTGGGAACGGAGCGAGGCCGGTGGAGTGATTGGGAAATGAGCGACACCTTCTCCACTCACCGGTCTCGAGTCCCACGGAGGAGATCGGGAGGATACAAAAGAGGAGCGAAGACAGTAAAGGACGAGCGAGGACCAGGCCTGGGTTTTTATTTTGTGGTCTGGTTTTTGTTTGTGCGCGGCAGTCGCCCGTGAGGGGCTGTCGCGCTATTTTATGTTTATTTTGGTTATTAAAGGTTTATTTGAATGTTGAGGAATAAGAGTAATAATAATAAATAAAAAAAATAAATAAAAACCAAACACAAAATAAAGCCCAGGCCTGGTCCTCTCTCGTCCTTCACTGTCGTCGCTCCTCTTTTGTATCCTCCCGATCTCCTCCGTGGGACTCGAGACCGGTGAGTGGAGCAGGTGTCGCTCATTTCCCAATCACTCCACCGGCCTCGCTCCGTTCCCACGGCTCTCAGCCCCGCCCCACTCGTCAAAGGCTGTTTCTATAAAGTGGAGCAATTCCAACTTTGTAAGAACAGCACGGCGCTTCTGACTCACAGCCTGTAAGTACGTTTACATATTTAGAGAATTTGCCAATGATGAAATAAAGCCCAGGCCTGGTCCTCTCTCGTCCTTCACTGTCGTCGCTCCTCTTTTGTATCCTCCCGATCTCCTCCGTGGGACTCGAGACCGGTGAGTGGAGCAGGTGTCGCTCATTTCCCAATCACTCCACCGGCCTCGCTCCGTTCCCACGGCTCTCAGCCCCGCCCCACTCGTCACAGGCTGTTTCTATAAAGTGGAGCAATTCCAACTTTGTAAGAACAGCACGGCGCTTCTGACTCACAGCCTGTAAGTACGTTTACATATTTAGAGAATTTGCCAATGATGATTCAAACGCGAGTTTTGAGCAGTGTAGAGTAGCACTTGTGTTTTTTAATTACAATTAAAAATATCAAAATAAAAATGTTTCTCATGTACTAAGCTCTGCAGTCTACTATTTAACATTCGCTTGTAACTTGTAACCAGTAATTTGATGTAATATGTTGGACACTGTGTAAATCTAATTGCCAAGAACCTTGGGGCACTGAAAAAAATTAGAATCCAAAATTTCATATTTTTAAGTTTTTATGTGGGAAGACAATTTAGCAATGAAATATTTTGATGATTTTGGAAGATCCATTTGGAACATTCATCTCAACAACAAATTGGTATATCATATAACAAGCCATAATTTTAAATTGTTTGCATGGTCAATGATCCAAATTCTAATTTTGTTTTGTTGAAAAGAAAAGAAACGAATCAGATGAGAGTTTACCATTGGATTGATGCTATCTGGTACATTATCCATGGCAATGTTTTCCTTTTTTTTTTAAACTATCAACATTTACTCACCCTCATGTCATTCTTAACATACTTTCCTCTGCGGAATGCAAAAGAAGATATTTTTAAGAATGTTGATAACCAAAACATTATGGCTATTGACTTCCATTGTATTTCTCAAAATGTCTTGTTTTATGCTGCACAGGAGAATGTCATACCGGTTTGGAACGACATGAGGGTGAGTGAATGATGACAGAATGTTCTTCTTTTTTTGGGTCAACTATCAGTTTAAACTTTCCATAAACAGGTTTCCTAATGAAGACAGTTTCATACATAGCTTCTTCTTGTAAACCACTAAGATTTAGACAGTAAGAATCAAACCTCTTTTTAGAGAGTCGCAGATTGTAATAGGTATATTGATTTCTTAAGTGAAATCTTTAGCAACACAAGAGCCTTTAAAGGGGTAGTTTAGCTAGCTAACCCAAAAATGAAAGTTATGTCATCATTTGTTCCTTCTCATGTAACACAAAAGATGTTAGTCAGAATATCTGAGCTGATCTCTTTCGCAATTAAAAGTGTATGTTGTCCAAAAATAAAAAAAAGCACTGTAAAAGTAGTCCATTCGACTCCTGCCATATCTCAAATCTCATTCACATATATTTCCATGCCATGACGTCACGCCAAGTTTGACGTCAATGACACTATGGTTTTTGCTTGCTGTTCTTAAGTTTTGAGGTTTACACCAGAAGGGATGATTTTCAGTGAATAGTGACTTAAATCTCCGGACTGATCCTCATACAAACATATTATATTGTAGAACTCCAGAAGCACATAAGTAGCACAAACTGTGTTCATAATAATATCATATGGAATTATTGGATTTATTAAGCTTATAAGTATTTTTATATTTTGTATTTGTTTTTTAGGACCCAGTGTTTGATGTCAAGAACATGCCATAAATCACACTAATAAAAAAAAGCAGAAAAATTATATTAAATACTTCATGGTGATAAAAATCACAAATACAAGCTATTTATAACAAATCTATGACACATTTATGCATAACAAACAATGTATACATAACGCCTTAAATAGGTAGATGAATAAATAAATATTAATGACAGCAGCACCCTTGTGTTAATATTTGCCATTTTGAGTTCAAACTACTGTTCTAAAATAATTTCCTGAGAAAATGTATTAATGTCCCATTTGTCTCAGTGCCAACAGATTCATCTGTCAGACATCTGAGGCCACCTGTTGAGCAGCCTGTCAAGCCCTACCGAAACTCTCCTGTGAGGATGATACAAGTAAGACTTCCGGCTTCACTCATGCATTGTCAGGAAGGTAATATTACACTTGCACAGTAAACCCTCCTTATTTTCTTGGCTCCGACATAATAATAACACTGTAGCAAAGGTGACAACACCTTAGAATCAGTGAGGAGGCCTGCATCTCTCTAATTTTTACAGTTTTAAGAAATGAATGAGGTTGCAGTTACCGTCATGGACATGCATGGCTGCCGTGCCAGCTAGAACGGCCTGTTACAGCTTGCCGATGGGCAGGGAAGGATGTTGTAGAGGAAGCTTGCAAGGGCTTGCGCTTATAATCAAGATATGGACAAATAGTGCCAATTAAAGTATCCAGACTGAAGTGCTTGTCTCTTATCCAAACGTAATGACAGGTTTAGTGTTTGTTTAGTATGTTGGAGCATTTTTGGCAGCAGTGACTGTGTTTTTCATCACCATGGCGATGGTCATTGGGCCGACTCCTCCAGGCACAGGAGTGATGAATCCAGCTTTCACCTTCACAGCTGATTAGGGAGACAAAAACACACCATGTCTTAAATAACACTAAGAGCTCTGCCCAAGCCAAGAATTTCTTTTATACTACCAAGAGAAAAGAACGCAAACTATAAATCGTGTTGCTTAGTGGCATCCAACCAACAAACACACAATAAGCCAAACAAAGGGACCGAGACGTGATATCAGATCCACTAACTGACGCACATGCAGAATTTTTGCTCATTTTAAACTAACAGATCACTCAAAAATAAATGAAATTCTGTCATTCCAAACCCATACTATTTATCTTCCTTCTCAAGACTGATTGAAATATAAATCGTTATTCACTGAAAATATTGTCCAATTTTTTTTACAGATCGGATCTTTGAAATGAATCAGATAATTCGATTCACAAAACAGAACCAAAGGAATAATGTATGAATTGCACTGATTCAGTTCTCAATTTAAACTCAGTGACTTGCTTACTTCACAGATCAGTGAAGGGATAAACTGTTAGTGAATAATGACTTTACACAGAGTTATTTTTTGTGTCAGTTGAGGGATCAAAACCAGTCATAAGGGTCAATTTTACAAAATTGAGATTTATACATCATCTAATAAGCTTTCTATTGATGTATGGTTTGTTATGACAGGACAATATTTGGCAGAGATACAACATTTGAATATCTGGAATCTGAGGGTGCAAGAAAATCAAAATATTGAGAAAATCGCCTTTGAAGTTGTCCAGATGAAGTTCTTAGCAATGCATATTACTAATCAAAAATTAAATTTACAGTAGGAAATTAACTAAATATCTTCATGGAACATGATCTTTACTTAATATCCTAATGATTTTTGGCATAAAATAAAAATTTATCATTTTGACCCATACAATGTATTTTTGGCTATTGCTACAAATATACCCAAGCGACTTAAGACTGGTTTTGTGCTCCAGGGTCACATTTATTTCCAGCTTACTTGTAAAACAGAGCACACATTGTATGAACCACTTTGATGATACAGTACTTTTAAGGTGCTATTGCGTCCTTTTTGAAGTCGTTTTGTGATGGTCATATGGATTTGGAATGACATGAGGGTGAGTAAATAACTGCAATTTCCATTTTTGGATGAACCATGTTGTTATTACTGTTTACTAAAACAAAACTTACAACTATGAAAAAAATCATGTTTTCATTAACTAAAAGAATGCTAAAATAAATAAACTATAAATATTAGATGAAAAACTTGCTTTGAAAAACTTTGAAATAAAAGTAAAAGCTAATTCAAGATATGAATACAGTATATATTATAATAGTATTTAAACAACACTAAACCTGATCCTGAAACAAGTACTGTAAGAATACTAAAGCAGTCAAGTGTCATTTACCTTCAAAATCCACATCTCCAACAAGACGATGTTTACCAGTGACAGGGTCCTGCATGCGGTTAATGCCGACATCAATAACCGCGGCTCCCTCTTTTACCATATCAGCCGTTATTAAGTGAGGCACACCTGTTGTTACAGATTCAGACCAACCGTTCACAAAGACACATTCTCTCCAGAACACAATATTTTCTTATTAAATTATTAATATGTATACATACTGTAGATGAAAATTTTAGAATAACAGAATACAATTTCAAATAAAATACAGAGAAAGTTCAGACTCACTCAAACTTAATTCATTTTGTATTTTTGTAAAAATAAGTGCACATCTGACTTAATATGTTGCATAACCAAAGTCTAAGTAAAGGATAATACACTCAGCTAGTCATTATTACAAAATGGACATGGCTTACTGTACGTTATCCAGCTTAATGCATGGATACTTACCAAATAAGTAAATACATAAATGTAATAAATTATACAGCTTAGCAGTCATCACATAATGATATTTGACCACAGAATGCAGCTACTGACCAATTGGAATTGAGTATTCTAGACAGCTATGTAATAATATTACAGAATACCTGACCAAGACACAAAGAGCTGACCTGCAGCTGCAATCACTATGTCAGCCAGACTGGCAAGTTCCTTCAGCCGTGGTAGAGGAGTGCATCTATGAGCCATGATAACTGTGGCATCACCTGAAAGATATCATACATATCAGGAGTATTTATTTATGTGTTAGTTTATTTCATCATATAAATATATGTGTGTGTGTGTGTGTGTGTGTGTGTGTGTGTGTGTGTGTGTGTGTGTGTGTGTGTGTGTGTGTGTGTGTGTGTGTGTGTGTGTGTGTGTGTGTGTGTGTGTGTAAAATTTGATTGCCATGCACATCCAGTATACCATTTCCAGAAAATCAGTGTTAAAACATTTAAACATTTCATAGTATTTAATTGTGTGCAGGCAGCAGGAAATTCATGCCATTTTTAAAGCGCCAACTCCTATTTTTTATTCATTCCACACATTCTCTTAAAAACAATTTACATGGTTAGTGGTTTCCGCTCACCAGCAAGATGATAACATTCATAAGCAGAAATTCCCAGAATGTGTCACTGTACAACACCACAAAAAACGAAAGGTATCAAATTTGGCTAATCACAGGTTACACTTTGTGGAATTGACATAACTACTGTACGTCCACGGGTGTAGCAACTAAAAATTACGGGAATAATAATTATAATGCAATACTCATCACTGTCACAGAACTTTATCATTAGACATATATAATAAGAAGTTTTGACAAAACCTGGAGGGTTCTTAAGGTAATCACAAGTTCACCTTTATTAGTCACAAAAAATGAAAGCAGAACTGATTCAAGGCTGCATCTTTCATTGTGAAAGGAATTTCGTACATGTTAGAGCACAAACCTACTATAAAAGTGATATATTTCACAACTCAATTCAAGCATGACTTGCATTTCACCTGTCGAAATCATCAAAATCTTGCACAAACCTAATCCTAATCGTTGATACCTAAATAAATGAATCCTCTTACAATTATACAGTTCCAGAAAGAGAAAAATAACATCCGGACTCTCCCTTTCCTTTATTCCGGGAACCAAAAAATATCTTTAAACAACACTTGAGTTAAAACATGAACTGATCATGTTTCTAGAGGCATGCCAATGGAAGTGATGATGCAATATCAAACATTTTTTAAGATAAAAACTGCTCAAAGCTAATTGAGATAAATATGTTCAAGCTAATATTTTAATAATTTAATCATTGTTAAGTTCAATGCGAAGTAATAGGCATTTTTGAAAACAACATGTTGCTATTTATACTGTAGGATTTCAAAAATAAAACTACAAAATACTACAAAAAATATATATAAATAAATAAATACAAATGAAAAGAAATGACAGATCTCACCTCCTGGTCGTTCATGGTTTCTATCCGAATGCAGCAGCATTGCAATAGGCATTCCTACATTCTTGGAGCGCCCGACAACAAGCACATTTTTTCCAACTGTTTCAATGCCTGAAAAAAGGGGCATACACTAGCGGTCAAAAGTTTGAAATAATTAATTCTCATTTTCACCAAGGCTGCATTTATTTGATCATAAATATGGTTTAAAAAATTTTTATATTAGTGTTTGTGAGAATGTTATGTTTTGTTTTTTAGGAATGTATATTTTTTAGTCTAATTATTCTAATATGCCATTTTATTTGCTGACAATGTATAATACTTAGATAGAAACAGCAAAAGTTGCTTATGCATATCTGCACCCACCAAACCATTCTGATCAATCTCATTCTCCAACTTCTTTAGCTCAAAACGTTCCAACTCTTTTTGAGATTTTTTTTCTTTTTGAACTACAAAAACTGATCATTTGTCCCTGTAAAAAGCTTTAAATTCCTCCCAGCAAACCCCAGCCAAGGTTTCGGATAATTTTGTTTCAAAATAAATTTCAATTTGTTTTCCTAAAAAGTCAAGAAATGATTGATCACCCAGCAATCCAGGTTGAAACCGCCATCTTGGAGGGTCCCTAACCAAATTTGTATTAACATATATCAATGACAATGCTGCGTGGTCAGAAATTACAATACTATGATACAGACAATCTTTGATCATAGAGAGCATCTGAGCTGAAATCAAATTCGGGAATATGTTTGATGTGTTGCAGAATAGCAGGAGTAGGAAATTAGAGTGGGGTTAAGATGTCTCCATATATCCAGTAAGTTGAGTTCTGACATAAAATGTTGTAATTGTTTCCTAGCATATACATGAGTACTGTCAACACCAGTAGACAATCCTTTTCTGTATCCGTAATAACCCCTCCCCCTCGATTCACTTCTAGTATGGTACTTACCCTACACACTATTATACAAACCTATTAAACACTCCAAATTTTTCTTTGTGCTATTTCAACACCATTTGCTTCTTTATACCCACATAGAACTATACTCTTAATAAAATTCGCCCTCCTAATGCCACTCTGCCAAAACAGAATCAAAAACTCTATCTTGTCCCCATAATATATAGAACCACTATTACAGTGGTACATTCCAAATCATCCACTTTATCTGAGAAGAGATTTCACCTGCGTTTTCAGTGTATTAGCTCTAGCCTTTAATTGAACAATGTCGTCTTCAGCCCCTGAGATACATTCCTCCGCTTCCGTCATTCTTTTTGTAACCTCTGTGACCGCTGAAAGAACCTTGTCAATTTTAACGCTGACTCGCATTTGCATTCCTTTAAATGCCTTCATTATACTGACATTACTAGTATTTTTAGCGACAGAGACATCTCTGCCATCTTCTTCTCCTGTCTCCTCGTGTTCATTAGAACTCTCAGGATCTGAGTGTCCAGTTTACCTTGACTTTTAATATTTTTCTTCTACAGCATAACTGCGACAGTTATTATACCAATCTCACCAGTATTAATAAAGTGGTATGAGTGGGTTTGAAAAGAATTAAATTAAGATTAACTCAAGAGGGTTTGAAACCGTGACCTCTCACTCCGAAGTCATAACTGGAAGTCCACAATATTAGTGTTTTATAGTATTTTTTAATAAAAGAAAATGCAGCCTTGGTGAGCAATGAGCATAAGAGACTTCTTTCATAAACATTAAAAAACTGTTCTAGTATAGAATTTGAGTAAACATTTATAACTCAATTTCACAAATGCCCAAGGCATGGAAAAACCATCAAAATACATATACGATTGCAAAACAATGTTTCCAAATGTATAAGGATTTGTGTAAGGAATGGAAAAGCAATAAACTGACATCAGATACTGTTGTTCTACCTGCTGCTACCCAGTGTAATCACAGACAACCCAATGACATCTCTGCTGGGGATGCTATATGAGATGGCTGGGAAACCGTGTGTATTTGGATCAAAGACGAAAAAGTGTTTAAGCATAAAAAAAAGTGTAATACTGCTTTAAACTGTTGTAGTTTTTCCCCCAAAAATGCAAAAAGTTTTCTGTTTTATTTAATTGCAATTTTGTTTTAAATACTAATGAGTTGTAATTTTACATTTTTAACATTTGCCACTATCCTAGGTTTTGCCCATTTGTCAGTAAGAATTTTTTACTAATTTAAAACACAATAAAATTTTGTATGCTCCATTATTCTTTTAGATATTTTAATATGTACACGTCAGAATAAGCATGTTGTTTGAATTTTTGCATAAATATTGTGTTTACACTGAATGACAATATAACATTATTTCAACCAAATTTTGACATTTTATTCTCCAAAAACTTATTTGAAACCTTAAAAGTAGACATTTTACTTACATTTAATGTGCTTTCTATGGACACAAATCACTTTTGTACATTTCTTTTGATGCGGACATCTTAACGTCTTTGACCCATTTACAACGCAAAGAAAATTTGAATCTCAAAGTCACAAACCCGTTCTTCTGATGATTTCCCACACTGCTGCTGCTGTGGCTGGCACCATGCACCTCTGGTCCAAGCAGAGTTTCCCAATGTTTACTATGTGGAAACCATCAACGTCTTTTTCTGGGGCAACAGCATTGCATATGGCTCTCTCATTGATGTGCTCTGTAAGAGAAAGAGATATTCAAAATATGAATTCACTATTGCAAACCTGATTCAGATACATTCAGCAAGTAGTGGTTTTATTATAGCTAAGGAAATAACTATAGTACTTGCACTGTTAGATTTAGCTTGTTTCATTGACACAGTGAAGATCCCAAATTTGAATGACCCTATTTTTATTTGCAATACAGCATTTTACATGAGCAGTTTCACAGTTTGATCCAGCAGAATACTGGAGTACCTGGAAGAGGGAGTTGGACCAGCAGCCCACTGATGCTCCTGTCTCTGTTGAATTTGTCTATCAGCTCCAACATCTCTTCCTGAGATACTGATGATGGCCTGAAGATTGTGCTGCTTGACATGCCTTTTAAACAAGTACCGTTTAAAGAAGAGATTAGCGAACACATGATTCATATTGTACTGTAAAATCACAGTGACTTTATGTTAAATTCCATTTTCATGTTTCACAACATTAACGTAAGCATTAAATGCAGAAAAACAGTTGTCGTTACTTTTGACAGCAACTTGAAATCTTTCTCTTTCCTTTCTTATGTGATATGTATAGAAGTCTGTTTCTGCCACAGAATTAAAAAAAATAATAATAATAAAGGTAATTATGGATTTTTATCTCACGATTCAGACTTTGCAAAATATAAACAGGATTATGCAAAAGAAACTCAGAATTCTGAAATTTCATCAGCATCAGTTTTTTGTTTTCTATTTTTTTTTTTATGTACATTTATAACACTATACTTTGTATTATATTACCTTTGCATGAAAGTACAAAAAAAATTTTTTAACACTAATGCGAGGGTGTTTCTAATACAGCGTCTATGGGAGTGATGGTAAATATGACATTGTTCTCTCTACTGACTGCCGTTATCATCCCTCTCTATTTTTTCCTTTTTTTTCAAGTTATGAAAACACTATCATGGAGTTTTTCTTTTGCTGTTTGAGCAAATGGGAATGCAAAAATAATTTTGTGTTAGTCTCCAATTCACTGCTATAGAAGTTTACTCAACTGTGACGACGATTGCTGCTGAGAAACCCGGAAATGTGAAAAATATCCATTCTGTTTATTTCTTTTAACCATGGAAATAATAAATAAAAAATGTAATTGCAACTTTGTATCTCACAATTCTGACTTTCTCGCAACTATGAGTTTATATCTCAAACACCAGATTTTCCTTACAGAATTGCTCATTTTATATCTTTCAATTGCAAGTTTCATCTTGCAATTTTAATATCTCAGAATTGAGATTTTTTAAAAAATCAGAAAACGTTGCAATTACCTTTTTTCTGTGGCAGAAACAGGCTTCCATAGATATGTTACATCTGCTGTAATAAAACAAACTAAAAAAGGTGTTGTTGTTTTTTTATTATTATTAGAATTATGTTAATTTATCTCAATTTAAATCATTTCAAGACCTAATGGGGGCCCCATAGAAGTTTGCAGGGGCCCCCTAGTGGCCTCTGGCTGAAAACCACTGCTTTACATATTAAAACCTTTAAGTTTATATTGATTTTGTGTGTTGCTCACCAAGCAGTGAAGCCGTTCGAGTTTTGTTTCTCACATAAGTGTGGCTGGCATGATCATCTCCCACCAGGATGACACTCAGATGAGGTCTCCTGCTGCCTTGAGCCACTAGTTTGGCTATATCACTCTGGACTTCTTTATGGATCTGCCGGGCCAGTTCTGTCCCTGAGACCACAGTGGCAACATGTCTATGTGACAAACATAACATATATGTAAAAATACACCGAGCTAGACACATGAACACAATGATCAGACCGTTATAATCCATCTGCAATGTATTTAAAACTGCTTAAGCATCTCTTGACAGTATCTATGACACCCACATGGTGGCGGAATATTCAAACACACAAAATGTATTTGCTGAATGAATCGACCTTCTCAAACAATGACTATATGCCCTGTACGGCATGTTTATATGAATACAGACTACAAAGCGGAGGATATGCTGCTCCAGTAAGAAAAGGCGTGTTTTGCATATGAACGCATGCAAGCTTTGTTTATCTGCACCGGGGTGGGGGGGATACAGTCCTAACCTTTTCAGTGACTGACAAAAAGGGCTTCTCCGGTTGACTGTTTTCAGATTAATCCATCGTTTTGATCGTCGACAATGCTGGAAATAGGATGCTAATGTCTGTATTCTAGCATAATTCCCTGTTAATGCAGTAGGAGCTGCCATAGTAACTGATCACCTGCTCCTCCTCACAGCTCGCGCTTCTCGACGCGTCACACAACAAAACTATTTCCGGTTCTGTGGTAAACGCGTAAACCGTCTGCAAAACACAATTTGTGCAGTTGTCTCTATGAGACACTTTTTTTTTTTTTGTTTGTTTTACATCAAAATAATAATTTAATGAATATACGTCTATAAACCTAACAGGAAATTCCGCTAAAATCGGACCTAAATGCCGGCACAGATCTTAACACAGTCAGAACAGACAGAAAGCCAGGCATGTGATATAAAGATCATGCAAATCTAATCGCTGAGTATATTCTGATATTACAATATATTCTGAATATATTCTGACTCAGAGTATTAAATCTCCGACGTTATTCATACAAAGTATATATATATATATATATATATATATATATATATATATATATATATATAGGCTATATATATATATATAAATATATATATATATATATATATATATATTAATATATATAGGCTATATATATATATATATATATATATATATATATATATATATATATATATAATATATATATATATATATATATGATGTGTTTTTACGATTTTACTGATTTCCCAGACATGGAAATCCACTATTTTAGAATTTAGAACCCATTTCCAGGGTTTTCCATGATCGTGAGAAACCTGTTTCATTTTAGCTAAACGTTAACTCTTGTAAGCACTAGTATTTCCTTCAGGAAATGCAAATCTGGATTGTATTATGTGCTGAAACTCAATAGGCCTACAGTGTTCGCTTTCCAGGCCATTTACCAAAGTGTAACATCCTGGAACAAAAGGATTAGTACCTTTTAAACTTTTTTTGCTCTAAAGCAAAACATGGCAGTGCCAAACAGGCTAAACATGACTTTAAAGAAATTGAAAAAAAAATGGAACAAATGAGTTTTGTAATAATGTTCTTACCTAACCCAGATTGCAATATACTCCCTTGAAACAAATGTGCTGTGCACAAATTCACAGCTGGCACATTCTATAAGCTTGTATGAGATACTATTAAGACCATTGGGTATCTGTTGAAGAAAATGCTACATATATCAGTGTGTACACACTTGATGTCCAAATGCTCTTCTATTTCATAGAAGGTGGCTGATGAATGCGTTTTTGTTAAGCTGTATAGCTCTTTAGTATGCAGCCCTAGTCTTCTATGCACAGGCTTCATCAGGGTCTAAAAGAGAACCCACTATATAAATGGAAGGAGGGGGCCCAAGGTTTTTCTATATGAGCCACTTGGATTTCACCAACATCCAGAAGTCTGCTTGAATTTTATGTTTTTCTAAGACAAAGTTCGTCTTCTTGACACTTTTGACCAATGCCTTGTGGTTAAGTTGTTTTGTACAATTTTATTTTTCATCACATAAAACTTTTGGTCTTGATAAAGAAAGGGATCTTTTAGCCTTAAGAAGATGTCGTTCAGTGACTGTATTTTGGAAATGTATTGCTCATGTGCATATTCAGTTTATATATAAAACAAATCCATCCACCCATTTTTTTCCAACAGTCAGTCAGTTTAGTCATTGCATGTGACTTTCTAGGTGCATGTCTATCCCATACAGTTTGCATGTAGCCTATCTAAGGGTTCCTATCATAGAGTTTCAACTGTTTTAGTGTATAACGGTTTTATTTTGGATAGGAACTGTTTCACTTCTGAAATCAGAAAATGAGGGAGACTTTACACACAGTGAATGTTTATCAGAGTAGGTTTGTTTTTGAAATTCTCTAAAACATGCATTGTAGATTTGACAACAAAAAAAAAAGCTAATGAACATTTCCAATTGCCCAAGAAAAAGGAAGAGAGAGTGAGACAATTCCCTGAATTCATATTTAGAGTAGGGCATGTTGTCCCATTGGGAATGTTTTATTTAAAAGATTAAATATTATTGAGTTATTGTTAATGTGAAAAATAGCTTTCTAATTTGATAACATTTAATCTTCTAACAATGAACTGTATTTTCATTAGGGGAATTTTGTTCCCATTACAATTTTTGAGTTAAAAAAGTGGAAACAATAAAACCTAAGGAGCCCAGTCTTTCCTACACTCCAAAATGTGAACAACGACCCCAAAAGACCAATGTGTTCGCAACTTCGTATGTTTGTGTAGGATTTGTAAACAAACACAGTCATGTGCACTGCTGAAGGCTCCTTACCCTCCACGGTATGCTCCGTGCGTCCGCGTGCACGAGCTCGGGAAGCAAAGGGTTAACAGAAGCGTGGGAATTGTGCCAGTCTACAACTCATTCAACCTATATATGCCACGCCCTCGAACGTAGATCCGGGGGATTGACCAATTAGAAAGAAAGAATTTTGTCGTAGATATCTGCCGATGGTCAGATGACTGAAGAAAAAAACTATTTAAAACTAATGAGCAACCTGATACAGGTTCACACTCTGCGGGCACCTCTTAGTGAAGCATTAATACCTTAAACTTCCTTAGTCGCTCCCAGTTTGTCAAAAGAATAACGAAACTATTTTAAAGCCCTGAACATTATGGTAGAAAAATCAATAAGAATTGCACTTTGCTTGTTATGTTTTATCCTGTGCCATTCATTCAGTTCCTTAGCCGCTGCAGCCGACCAGAACGCGCAACTCAAAGGTAAGAACATTTTTAAGAAAAAAGTTTGTTAACCAACGCTGTTTATGCTACTGTTTTTAAATGAAATAAGTGGTTACTTCAGAGTTTAAAATTCCTCAACGATTTACTTTTTTTATGCATTTCTGTTTACAATCACTCTTTTCACGGACAATAGCTAACAATAGCTCCGATTTCAAACACCTTAAGTCTCGCATTAATATAGTAGCCTACATTAAGTCCCACGTTCTGACTACGTGAATGAACCTGTCAAAAAAAAAAAAAAAAAGGAGTGATTTGAAACTTAAATTATCCGCCCTTTGACGTGTCGGGGACTCACAAAAGTAAAACCCGGACAATGCACTTTGTTTCGGATGTCTTGCCTGCTGATGTGAATATGTATATTGTGTTGTAATATTTGTATGTACGCTCAGGTTTGATTTGTAAAGTAATGACTTTTTTTGTTAAGGGTTCAAGTTCAATAAATGTCAAAAAAAAAAAAAAAAAAAAAACTTTGTTTCGGATGTGCCTTTTAAACCACCGGCCAGAGAACGCCACGTTTTATCACCGATCTGCTCTGCCGCGTTGTCCACCGCAGTGACTTTGTGGGGAAGGCTGTTTGACTTTTGAACGACTTTTTTGACTCTTGAATTATTTTTAAAAAGAAATAACTATTATTGTAACGTTCGTGAAAAATAAACGTTTGGAATACCGGGCAGTGTTGTAACAGAATTTGTTAAAACGTTTGTCATTCCTTGTTGAGCTCAATTTGATATAATATTCACACGCATAATTTGTTGTTGTAAATCTAAATCTCTAATAGAAACATGGCCCTTTAACGTACACATATACATAAATGTATATTAGCCTATATGCCATCACCAGCCGCGTTAATAAGTGAAACATTTCAATCAAAAACAAACAAAATTTAAATTAAATATAGGCTAGATGAAATACATAAAACAACTCTAAAAACACGAGACCCCGTCTGTATGCATTAATCCTGTAAATCCTTTTTACAAAGACTTAAAATTTCTGCTCACTTCAGGAGGGCTTTTATATTTGATTTAACCCTTTCTAATGGGTTCAACTCGTGGTGTTGCAGAACTACCGAGTTTTCCTTACTTGGGTTGAAAAGTCGCAGGTTTCCTCCACTTGAAAGTTGGTAAACTGTTTATAAGCTCTTAAATCTCAAATCAAGACAACATTTGGCATACATGTAATGCAAACTGGTTCATTAGAAACTGGTTTATTAGAAAAAGTGTTCTGCTTTTTCTACAGTAGCTCAGTTGTTCAAGCTAGTCATTTAAAATGAGATGTTGTCACAAGGCTTACATGAATAAACTCAAGCTTAACACCTTATGAAACAGTTAGGCACTTCGAAATACTTCAAGCAGTTGGTCTTACCAATGTTTTATGTACAGTTTTGAGATTTTACATATAAATGAATTAATTGTCATACTATTTATTCTAGATGATTCTGAGGACAGCTTCTCAATGGATCCAGTGCTACTTCACGACCGAATCAAGTACAACATGCGAAAGTCTTTGGATCTTGATGAAGACGGCTGTAACCTCCAACCTGGGAAAAAGGAAAGCATTGAGGAGTGTGGCTTCAATGCCTCATTTAAGACCATTCTGATCATCCACGGCTGGGCGGTGAGATATTTCAGATGATCACGAGGCTAGTTTTAATATTTGGTTGGCTTTTAAAGATTTTGACACCCAAGCCTTTGAATCTTCAGAAGGTTTCTCACATTTTATCAGTGCTGGAGGTTATCCAGAAATAGTGTAACGCAACTGAAATGTTCTTTCTTCAGTGTGAGAATACATTGACTTCCAAGATGGGAAGCAAATATTAGAATTTCAAGTGATTGCTGGAGGTTTGCTGGTTGGGTAAAGGATGTGGTATCTTTCACAGATGAGTGGGATGTTTGAGAGCTGGATGCACAAGCTGGTGGCTGCTGTTCAGAGACGAGAGTCGGAGGCTAATGTAGTGGTGGTCGACTGGTTGGGCCTGGCCCACCAGCTTTACCCTGATGTCGTCAACCATACCCGCCGGGTTGGGCAGAGCATCGCTACTCTTTTGGACTGGCTCCAGGTATGTCTATATTGTGCAACCCGCTGGGTGTGTTTGTTTCTCTTTGTGTGCGTTTGAGAGAGCTGGCAACCGTGAAAACTCTGCTTGTGGCCTTGTACTTTGGGGCATTGTTGGTATTATTCATTTTTCATCAGAACAGCAGATGTCCAGGCAAAGTACAATTTGTCTTTTCCAGATGGATCAGTTTTGTTTTTCTGTTGTATGTCAGGAGTTTGCCCAAGGCATTATGGGTATTCTCATGGAACAATACATATTCATGCATCGTAGCTGGGTTCCTTAGACTCTGAAGTACTTTTTATACAGGAAAGATACAAGCAGGTTAAATGAGCAGCTGAGCATATTAGCCCCCCCACACACACACACACGCACGGATGCCCCAGCTGCCACTGTGCGTGGTACAGCAACAATGTGCATAAAGCATGTTGAATCTTAAAGCTGCTTTCATCAATCTTCCGAGATATAAAAAAATTTTTAGAGCTGCAGGATCTACAAATAAAAATTTAGAGAGATTGCCCTGGATTTAAAAAAAAATTATAATAATAATAATTTTATGTTTTGAATTTAAATAGACATAGCATGAATGAACAAATATATATTTTTCCTATTTAATATTTATTTAATAATAATTTATTAGAGCTATTCCCCTCGGATAATAATAATAATAATAATAATAATAATAATAATAATATGGTTAATCTAATGTGTGTCTGTTTTTGATAGGAAGAAGTGCAGCTACAACTTAAGGACGTGCATATGATTGGATATAGTCTTGGTGCTCATGTTGCTGGATATGCTGGAACTTCTGTAAATGGAAGTATTGGACGCATTACAGGTTAGATTTAGATTTCTTTGTTGGATACTTTTTTTTTTTTTTTTTTTTTTTTTTTTTTTTAACAAAGAAATTGCTTAGTCTTTTTGGCCACATCTAAACATCTGTTCTGTCTGAATAGGTTTAGACCCAGCTGGTCCTATGTTCGAGGGGGTAGAGTCCCGCAAGAGGCTTTCTCCAGATGATGCAGACTTTGTCGATGTCCTGCACACATACTCACGGGGAGCTTTGGGCGTCAGTATTGGGATCCAGGAGCCTATTGGACACATTGATATTTATCCCAATGGTGGGGATGTACAACCAGGCTGTTCCTTAGGAGAAGTGCTGTCCACTGCTGCTGCAGGAAGTGAGTGCTTGAGTTTTGTTATTGTTTTGCCTATCTCCAACTCTTCCAAGTCATTGTTGTCAACCATCATTTTACCAAATTTGTCTTGTCACCACACAGACTTTGTGGAAGTCATGAAGTGTGAACATGAGCGGGCAGTGCATCTCTTTGTGGACTCCCTCATGAACAAGGACCACATGAGTTACGCTTTTCAATGTACCGGCCCTGATCGCTTCAAGAAGGGCATTTGCCTGAGCTGCAGGAAGAACCGCTGCAACAGTATTGGTTACAACGCCAAGAAAATGCGAAAGAGGAGAAACAGCAAAATGTACCTGAAGACTCGCGCAGACACACCTTTTGGTGGTAAGTAGTTATAACCTCTTTTGTTCCGAAATCACATGCTGAAATGGTGAGTCACTGAAATGTGGTTATTTGCTCATTCCTCTACAGGTTACCACTATCAGATGAAGATGCATGTGTTCGACAGGAAGAATGCAGATGTTTCAGATCCCACTTTCTACGTCACACTATACGGATCCCATAATGATACTGAAAACCTCAGTGTAGATATGTAAGCACCTCATGATTAAGATTACACTGCCAGTATATTCTCCTGTTAACTGGTAAATATCATTTATATGGATTCTTTTGAAAACTAAAAATTCAAAAAACTGTTTTCACAGTGCCGATGGAGTTGGTCTAAACCTCACAAACACATTTCTTGTCTTCACGGAAGAGGACATCGGTGACCTGCTGAAAATTTCTCTTCGCTGGGAAGGCCCTTCTGATTCCTGGTCATCCGTGTTCAAACACTTTAAGTCATCATTTTGGTCAAGTTCACAGAACAAAAAAGTTCTGGAGGTTCGGAGGATCAGAGTCAAAGCAGGAGAAACGCAGAAGAAGTAAGTGCTGTCATGGTTGTGAATTTGTGAATTGACTCCATTTTTTTTTTTCTTCAACCGCTTGCTAATGTCGCAATGTTTCATTCACAGGTTCACCTTCTGTGCTGAAAAGACTGAGATATCGCCAGGGCAAGAAATTACATTTCTTAAATGCCGTGATGGCTGGGAAGTAAAACCTAGAAAAAGGTATACATGCATGTCTACTGTTTATATTTATTCATCTTATTGTGCACATATTCAGATGCCAAACTATTAATATTTAAACATTTTATCTGCTATATTTTAACGAACTAATTATTTTATTTATTTGCAGATTGCACTACTGAGAGGAAGCGCTGTTACCTAGGACCCCCGGGCGGTGAAGAGCCTGAGCACTTTTGATTGTTTTGGTACACTTGGTGGGATATTTGTTTGGGTGGGCAGAACACAGCTTGTGCTGCTCAGATGGGTGATGGCTGGTTACTGGACTTGCTCAGGGCATTTTTTTTTTATTTTTATTTTTCTACCAGTGGGATGTTCTGAATTGTTTGAGATGCCACATCTTCGTCTTTTGATACCATTTGTATGTTTTGTATTGTTGCATTCAAACCTTTGTTTTGTGGATCTCAGACTCTTTCTTGGCAACGCAATGCTCGTTATATATATTTTTGTATGTTTTTAATTTATGAAGGAAGAAAAAGCACTGTAAAACCAAGCTTATTTATCAACCTAATCCATACCTTGTACCAAGGCATAAATTAATTCTCTCTCTCTCTCTCTCTCTCTCTCTCAAGTTACCTGGTGACCACTTTTACATGTGTATGTGTCTGTGAATTTCAATAGGAAGAAGGATTTTATGTGAATTCACAGTATTATTTAAGGTCATAAGAATGGAGAGAGCGGCTCTACTTGTCTTCATTAAAATGTTGCACATTTTGTGCCTTGTTCTGTACATGTTTGATGTATATGATGTGTATATAAAACGTAATAATTTGTAAAAAATAAAATAAAAAAAATAATTACTTTGGATTCCATTGTGTCATTAAATGCAGGTTATATTGGTTTTTTTTTTTGTCCTCAGGATATTCTTAGCACCATATTACAGGGTCTCTAATTGGACCTTTGTGAAAATATAAAATATGCAAACTTTCATGTGTACACAAGAAACCATATAGGACGATGGACACTGATCCATCTATTGTGCCATCAGCCCATTTTGTGGTGTGGTTTCTTGGCTGCCACAGAGTAGTCTATGCATTAAAGCAAACCTAAGGCCTTGAATCATAATGTACTGCCTAACGGTACCAGTCTTTTTATAGACCATTGAACTTGGCAAATAGGACTGTCCACACAGTCATATCGTGTCATCAGCCCTTTTCGTGTCATGGTTTTACTGCCGCCACAGAGGATATGTTAAACTGGACCTTAGGCCATGATAGAGGTACTGTCCTAAGGAAAGCCAAATTTTGAGCAAATAGATCTCTATTAATTCATGTGCATCAATGCTTTCATTTTCTTCATAGTAAGATAGCAGTGATGCACATAGGAAATGGGTTATAGTATATAAAACTAGAAAATGTAATGCATAAGCATGCAAAATATTCCTGTGCGCATGGGAATAGTTTCTCGGAGGCATGGGAAAACATTTGTGTGTGCATGCAAAAGTTTGTATGTATATGCAAGAAAATCAAAACCCCTGAGAAAAGAAAAATATTTACAGATGATATACCAAATATAAAGTTTAAAATAATGCTGTATGAACCATCTACGCATGTTAAATACAGTCTGAAAACCTACTGAGAGGTTTGGAAATCTGAGTCTGGAAAAGTATGGAATTTTAATGGAAAATGTGTAGGAAGTTAAAAACCCTGTTAATATAACTTAAGCTGATTTGTATTTGTATAACTTGAGTAAGTTATAAAAAAATGCTTTAACTAAAAATCTGTTGGTTTACTTGCTTAAGGAAACGTCTTGTAAAGGAAATGATTTGGCAACTTCAGCTTCATCTTGTGCCATTCCAAACCGGTATGACTGACTTTCTTCTGTGGAATACAGAAGGGTACATTAAGAAGGCTGTGCCAGTTCTTCTTTACAATTACAGTGAATTTGGACTGAACCTTTCAAACTTCAAAAAGATGAAAAAGCCCCATGTCACAAACATTGTTCAAATTCAGTTTTCTGCTGTATATTCAAAGTCTGTGTCTAAAATCATACTTTCCTACTATAGAGGAAAAACTGTATGTGAACAGAGTATACACTTTACTATCCCATGAGGCCATGGGAGAGGAGTTACACACGACAATTACAAATGTAGTATGTTTGGAATTCTTTCGCAGTGTATAGAACATACTGTACTTTTTTTGGACAGTTGCTATTTCTTTAAAAGAGAGTGTGTGATTTTGGATATAGCTAAAGTCTCTTGAGGATCTAAAAAAAAAAAAAAAGTCTAGTGTTTTACGAGAATTTTCCTTATCTTCAGAGGAGTCATCTAGAATCTTCTTGGTGTGTGTGTGTGTGTGTGTGTGTGTGTCCACCTGTTTACAGGTGCTGTTTCAAGTATGTATTTAAACCGTGAGGGTTTAAACATTTAAGTACTTCTGGTGACAAGCCTCTTAGAAATGTTGAAATCTTTCCAGAAGGTTTGTCAGTTACTAGTGTGAAGGGAAAGAGGCAGAATGAGATAATAAGAGACGGGAAATAGCTGTTATCTGACACAGTGGTTTCAGTGGATTATACTGGTACATTACAGTAGGAACATTCTCACTGATACATTCTTCATACAAGGAAATAGTGTTATTTATATCATTGTATTACTACAGCTTTTCCTATGCAAATTAACTAATTCATTGAATCATTAATTTGCTTTTCTTAAGCAGTTGCCCTGGGGATTCATTTGAACACACTGTTTAACACATATTGCACTTTTTTATCATTATCAACGTGTCAAAAACTTGAATTAATTAACTGAAATGTTCACTGTGCTGTCTAAAAACATCTATTCCCCAAAAGGTCCTTTATGGTAGAAAAATATTCTTTAGATGATTAAAATTTTCTTCACGCTAACCACGCTAAATTTTCTCCTTTTGGGAACCCAGAATGAATTTTACTATGGCATCACTGAGATTTTTTTTTTTTTTTTTTTTGGAACCTTCATTCTTAAAAGAGATGATAAAGTCATAACTCATAATTCCCATCAATAACTCATAACTCATAATCCTAAAATAGTTTATTTAATCTGAAGGGCCTTGCCCTTACAGTACCAATCCCTTTTTACAAACAAACATATATACATATGGTTAACTTTTACAGATTATCTTTTTCTTAATTGGTCAGCTTTAAAAAAAAAAAAAAAGTCACATGATCTGTTTCATAAATGTGTTTACAAATATGAATGGACCTACCATGACCCAGTCAGGTGACTCTGCCCGTGCTTATATATTGGCACATCTACAGTGACTAGCAGTGCACATGCCACAAAATTCAGCTGCCCCTTAAAATAAAGTTTGAAATTCCTATTGTAATTATTGGCAGTGCTCTTGTTATTATGTATAGCCTGTGAGCAGAACATGCTCCAGTGACTGTAACCTTTGATGGCAGAGGTGGGCTGTGCAGAATGTTCCATTCGACCTTCTGCAAATCCATTGTTATGTCATGCAGCAGGCTGTTGTGCAAACACAGCCAGAGGAGGTGTTGTCCAGCTGTGTGCAGCAGAATTGACCTGCCAAAAATATCAGCCAAGTGGAAACACCTGTTCTCATTGCTATTCAACCCTGTGAATGTACAGTATATGCAGTATATATATTTATATATACACGACTGACTGGCTGTAACACTAATCAAGTAACTATTCAGACACAATGCATGCAGCTCAATATGCCAAACAATGTATGACGTAAATTATAAATAATTATTCTTTGTACACAGTCTATGAATAATTATTCTTTGTGCTGTATGACCTATATATAAACTATATTCAAAGTTACATAATATATAATTTTGAATATCTATATAAAAATAAATCTTTAAAAATTAATAAGCTATTAAATATATTTGTCTCAAATGTCACATAACTATAAATAAATCTTTCTGTACTGCTTTTTTTTTTTTAACTAAAAGTTTTCTTATTATTTTGTACAGTGGCCCCCAAATGTGTTAAGGTGCTTTTGGAAAGTAAAAAAAGAAAAAAAAACCCCAAATGTGTAGAATCAAGACAGAAAAATGATTGTCAACCAAAGAAGACCTGCTGCAGGATGGTTCATCTTCTTTATGAAGCTATATCTCACAGATTACAGTGCCAAATGAAATTTCCACTACAAACTTTTCACATACAGTAGCACAACATTTAATTAAGTGGCCTTGAGGTGTCGCTTATCACCTCATTCAGTGAATGAAGTGATAAGACAAAGGAAATAGCTATTATAATCTGACACAGTGGCTTCACCTTTTTGATAAGAATGACACATTACATAATTCACATTAGTGTATTGTATCTCCACATGATTTATATCCAATCCAATTATAAATATTTATATATATATATATATATATATATATATATATAATTGGATTGGATATAAATCATGTGGAGATACAATACACTAATGTGAATTATGTAATGTGTATATATATATATATATATATATATATATATATATATATATATATATGTAATTACATAATGTAATGTGTATATATATATATATATATATATATATATATATATATATATATATATATATATATATATATATATATATATATAAAAGAAAAATCAGTTCATTGAAACTCATTCATTGCATTCATTGATTCATCATTGCAGTGTCTAAACCCATCATTAGACTGACCTAGAAAATAATATTATAAAATATGAAATACATGAAATGTTGGATAACAGATGAAGAATTCAACCCCTTGTTAAGCCTTCAAGCTCTCATTTGAAACACTGCCTGAAAAAGCAAAAATAAGACTTTTTGAGAAATCTTTAGAAGGGCCCGAACTTTCATCACTCTTACTCTTTCATTATGGTTTTATAGGCAGTCACTTTATTATTATTATAATGCAAATAAAAAAGTAAAAGTACTGTATGGTAACAACGTCTTATGTACAATACATTGTTCACAAGAATAGAAAAATATGGAATGTGGGTGTGTGAATGTCAGTATGGGTGTGAGAATTATTATTTTACAAAATTCTTGTATACTTTGTGCCTCTCTATAGGACTCTATAAACATTCTTTATTTAATAAAGCTTTTAAATTTATTTAACAACTGTTCAAAGATTTGGAAAAAGTGAAAGTAAGTCAATGACATTTCTTGCAAAATGGAAATTTATTTGAGCACAACCAAGAATTTCTCCACAGTTTCTTAAGTTCATTGAACCTGTGTGAGCGGATGTAGTTGTTGAAACTGTATAGCTGTGTAAGAGTCATACATCATGCTGCTTACAATAAGTCAAGTACAAACAAGCAAACATCTGATTCTTCTGTATAAACCTCTGGGAATCACACCTCCACCCTTGCTAGTAAGCAGGATTTATTTTTGGACCTGCTCACACTTGAGGTTAACCTTAGGTCTTTCAGATGCTCAAGATTGATTACATTTTCAGACATGGTGTTAATTAGAAAAACCTCTGAGGATATTTTGCACATTTTATCATGTTTTGGCCACCTGTACCTAAAGCCCGGCTGTCTGTTGACACTCCTTTCAGTGATCATGTCATGTCAGACTGAGTCATTCTTTCATCTGGTTTTGACTGGCTCTACTAACACTTCCTCATAGCACATGCATTGTTGTCTGCTTAGAGCTGAATTACATGCTTTCCAAACAAAAACAAGAGTGAGGGGATCGGGAGCATTGCTAACAAACCCATATACTGGACGCACTCAGCGTATTCAATTAAAAAGTTTCAGATCAAGAACATCTACAGTCACCACTGGTGTTCCCCAGGGTTCTGTTTTGGGCCCACTTCTTTTCATTATTTATATACTCCCTCTTGGTTATATTTTAAGGTATTAATTTTCATTGTTATGCGGATGACACCCAACTTTACCTGTCTGCCAAGCCCACTGGTTCTTTTCCTCCACCATCTTTGTCCAGCTGTTTAGCTGAAATTAAAGATTGGCTTTCAGCTAACTTCCTGAAGTTAAATTGGAACAAAACTGATGCCCTACTTGTTGGCACTAGATCTGTCTTGTCTAAATTTAATTGTTTTTCCTTGTACATTGACAATAATGCAATCTGTCCTTCCTCTCAATTTAAACGTTTGGGTGTTATCATGGATAGCACACTGTCTCAAATCAATAATATCACGCAGACTGCTTATTTCCACTTGTTAACCGTCTCTGCCCCTTTCTCTCAACCAATAATACAACAGTTCTTGTTCACACACTAGTCACTTCACGTATAGACTATTGTAATGCCCTTCTCACTGGTGTTCCCTCTAAATTGCTATAAGCTCCAGTTGGTCCAGAATTCTACAGCTTGTGTTCTTTCTAGAACACCATCTACTGAGCACATTTCTCCAGTTCTTCAGCAATTCAACTGGCTTCCAATAAAGTATCGAGATGAATTCAAGATCTTGCTACATACTTACAGGGCACTTCATAATCTTGCACCCCAATACCTTACTAAACTTCTTCATTTTTAAACCCCTTCACATGCTCTTAGATCCTCATCTTCAATTTCTCTTGTGGTACCATGGATTCGACTAACTACCATGGGTGCCAGATCTTTTAGCTATGCTTCCCCCCGCCTATGGAACTCCCTTCCCCCTGATATCCGTAACAGTGATTGCCTGCTGACTTTTAAAACACGTCTTAGGAAATATCTTTTTATACAGGCTTTCGTAAAATGTTTTATTGGGTCTTTATTGCACTTTATCTGTGTATGCGGAGTGTTTGTTGTGTTTTTTTACTGTATTGATTTGTATTTATTTTTTTATCTGTGCTTGGTTGTGAGGTGATCTTGGGTGTTTTGAAAGGCACCATTAAATAAAATGCATTATTATTATTATTATTATTATTATTATACTAGAATTCTACATGAACATTTTTAAGATAAAATCTAGAAATTATAAAATAGAAAGTTTTGATTGGATAAGTCGTGTTTGAAGCTATAAACTGAGACTGTGCATACTAATAATATATGAGATGTAGTATTATACAGCCTAGAATTAGGATAATAAACCTGTATTGCTTGGTGGAAGAGTTTTTTATCCCTGTAATTATCAGTTCAATTCAAGTTAATCTTTTTATTGAACATTGATGTTTTTTATTACAGTGCTGTTGCCATTTTATAAAAGCTGTTCACAATGCGAAATCCCTTTCCAGCTTACAGAGAACATTATCTAAACATTCTGGCAAGGATCTCTCAATGTTATAGACGAACGTTCTTCCAGTAACATTAATGCAACATTCGTTCAAAGTATTTTATGGATCTCTCAATGTTATAGACGAACGTTCTTCCAGTAACATTAATGTTATATTAGTTCAGAGTTTCTGTTGTACAAAAACATTATTTATACGTCGTTCATGAAACACTTTTCCCTGAAACGTCTTAATTGGGATGTTCTCCTATCTTTTTTTAAAATGTTACTTATTTCAGTCACACTTTATTTTGGGGTCCAATTCTCACTGTTAACTAACTAATAACTACGATTAACTACTGCCTCAATAAAATCTTAATTGCTATTATTAATGGTAAGGTTTTTACGTTTAGGTACAGGGTATAATTAAGGGATCTAAAATACGGTCATGCAGAATAAGACATTAATATGTGCTTTATAAGTATAAACAGCAAATATGCTAGTAATATGCATGCTAATAAGCAACTAGTTAATAGTGAGAATTGGTCCATAAACTAAGGTGTTGTCCTCATTTCAGAATGTTCTGAGAACATTCAAAAGTGAACATTCGAAGGATGATTGCAAAACAATACAATGGAATGTCAATGATTATTTAACAGCCACATAACCAAAAAAAACTTTCTTGAACATTTCAAAAACTGGCCATTTTGAACATTCAGAGAACATTCAGACGTGACATTTTTATAACTTAAGAGGAATGTTAGCAAAACATTCTTAAAACCTATTTTTGTTAGCTGAGTTTACCTGTGTTACAGCCGTTGTAAGGAACAGCTTCTTGTGGTTACCACACCTGTGACAAGAGGTCTGGGACAAGAGGTATCTGCATCATTCGAAATCCTGTATTTCTTCATGCCTTTAAGAAGGTAACAATCATCTAGATGTGCAAAACATCTTGCAGTTGACTTCTTGAGTGTTACAGAGATCTATCTGTGAGTCTGAACAATACCAGATTCATAACAATCTCTTTGTTCATTCAAGCGAATGGAGTCTCTCAGGCTTCATAAAACTAGACATCACAAATTAGACTTCGTCCCATTTGTGCTGTGAGACTTTCTCGTGGGAAACAAGTGGAGAACATTAAGAATGTGAGAAGAATGTCCTTTGAATAGAAGATGTTTTGGCATGAGTTGGATTACCAGACAAACAACTATCATAAGAAATAAAACCATTCATATTTTGAACTTTTAAATATGATTTGTGTGGCCAAAATGTCCTTAAAAAAACTGCAAAGAAGGCTATGCAGTGGGGATATTGCTTCAGAAACTGGTAACAAATGCTTGAGCATGAGGACTCCTGACAATAAAACTCTAAAAATGCTTGAGGACTCTTGACAATAAAAAAAATGCATATAGCTTACTATATCTGCACATATCAAATAGCTGTATAGATTAGACAATAGGAAAGTTCCAGGCAGGGGGTGGCAAAGGAAGTGGTGAGTACACATACTCAAAATGAAAACCCTGCTCAATCACTTTCAGTAAGGCACGACTGCACCAAGGGCATGGCTCTGTACTCAGTGTACTATAAGTGATCTGGCTGAAAAGCCTGTTCAAAATTATACCTAATAGAACATAGCGTTTCAGGTCTGTGAAATGCATGAAAAGCATAATGACGCTTCATATGTAAAAAGAAGTCCTAGCGATGACACAAGTGTATAGGTAACTTCAACTATAGAAGCACACATTTCTTATTATTAAAAAAATTAGCAGGGCTTAACTGTGGATCTTTTTTCATTGCATTCCTACATTCTGTAAACTTGCCAAAATAATTAAATTAAATAAATGTTGCATGTGGCTCATACGATGAAAGAATGTTTAGAAGTTGTGAAGAGTCTGAGGAACTGTTTTGATCATCAAGCCATGTGCATTTAGTTATTGTGCAAATTGTAGTCAATCGTACTTACTGATTTGCACACATGGGCCAAAACACATGCAATTTGCTTAAATCAAGAAGAAATTAAAATCTGATGTGAACAAGTAATTGTTCAGACATCTGAACTTATTGTTTTAAGGGTAAAAAAATATCTAATTTAAGCGATTGTGGAAAATTGAAGAAATATAGCTGGCACACTTTTCAAGCAAAACAATTCACACAAAAATGGTTAAGTTTCAGATTCTGAAACAAAAGATTTCTTGCTTAAAAAGATTTGTTTGTCAGACTTCGTGGCACATGCCCACCGTTGACGTAGGAGTATCTGGTAATTTATATGAATAACACCTTTGATTTCTTTAAGATTCCTGTTTCACTTCCAAGCAAACTGATACATCCGCCCACAAACATGATGAAGGTAAAAAAAATCCCCCTTTTCTGAATGATTTTGTCAGTTGAAAAAAAGTTGAAAGAAAATGAATGAAAAGTACCCTATATATATATATATGTTTGTTTTACACGATCAAAGCAAAGGATGTCATTTTTCTATGTTGGACTTTCTTAAAAATCAACTACATTTTTTTGCAGATATCCACAAAATGTGCGACTTACGACTTACTCTTGCATGTTTAATGATGACTGCTGTTATGGTGAAATGAGCTGATTTTGAGATGTGTGTAATGCTTCTGTGATTTTAGTGCATGCTTGAAGCGTGTGTCAAGCTGCGAGAAGAGTTTGGGAAAAGTGTACTCCGTAGTATTCAGAAATACAAGTAAGCAACAAGTAGGCTAAGTAAAAAAAAAAAAAAACTCTACTGATTCGTGCAAAGAACATGATTCAGTAGAGCCATGTTTTACTAGAGACCATTCCGGGCTTTCTGAGAACTTAAATGACTACAGCTGTGGAATCCCATTATGGTTAGTAATTGCAACATTTTCCTCTGCAGAAAAGGGGTGAGACAGTACCGAGAAAATCACTATGAATCATATTCAACACAGACTGTACTCCTAGACAAGCGATGTTTGGGGGTCAAATCATTGTCTTATGACTCCTCTTTTCTTTACTGTAAATCACAATAAAGTAAATCCCACTTAAAGTAGACTTTTCCCACAGACATCAAAGTGAAACTGCCCCCTCTCACCCTGGAGTGTCGGGACAGTCAAACTACGGGGTTACAGCAAGCTCTCTGTGTTGTGGAAACTGCAGATTTCTCAAGCTCCATTAGAAGGAGACTATTTTGTGCTTGTTGGAATGGGAATGCATGAATACATACAAGTGTTTTATTGTTTTAGGAGAAGACTTCATTGCAGAACAATGTACAATGCGGCCTATTCTGAAATGCTGACAGACAGAGAAACAGACAGAGAAACAGACAGACAGACAGACAGACAGACAGACAGACAAAGAATATGAGAGTAAAGCTGGCACGTGTTGCTTTGTTTAGTCAATGCACAACACCCCAGCAGTAAAATGAGAAGGAAGAATGAAAGAAAAGTGGAGCGATGAAAGAAAAAAAAATGAGAGGCGGCTTAAAGCGCCTCGGATGTTAACCGTTTGTTCTTTTTGGGTGTGAACTAGGCCTCCTAAAATAGTTTTTGCAAGATAAAAAATAAAGCAGTCCGTTGATTGGTGCACAGCAGCGGCATGATTCTGCCTCGAGTCCGATTGGCTGAGAGAGCGATGGTGTCACCTTGAACTGGGTTACTTGAGTTCAGTGACATTCAACCGCTATGGTGTGCGTGGCTTTGATTTACTAACCGGTCTGTTTATGGAAGGAGAAACACGTGTCTATAACAGAGTTAGATTATTGCTGAGCTGAATGTGTCGTCAGTTCTTAGTCTGCTGGGCAGCCTTTGCTTTCTCATAGTAAATTCTGCTGAACTTGGACATTCTCGCGCAGTTGCCATGGACCGTCCCCAGACCGGCCACACTGGCGAGCTCAGTGCTGACCACTCACGCATGAGAAGCCACAAACCTGCTCATTAATTAAACAGCGCGCTGGCACGCGTGTAGTAGATTACATCTGGGCAACGCGAGAAACTGCTGAGTCTCTGAAATTCAGTCTTTTAAAGTAAAGACAGCACTAGATGTCATGACACTTAAAAGCAGAAACGTTTGCACGCTACTTTATGGCAATAAAGTTATTTAAATTTAATAAATTGCATAGTGGGAATTAAATAGGTAGCCTATGTAGCTACTCTGTGGAGTTTTTTAAGCCACATGACATTTGATGTTTTACATTTCATTCTTTCACCTATCTGGATTTTTTTTCCCCCTGCATGTTTGATAAATTCAACTTTTATAACATGATGTAACATCAAACTGAACAAAGCCTACTGTATTCTAAGCCCTGAACCATGAATCAGACAGAAAGTCTTTGCGTGATGCTATGATTTTAGTTATGAATCCACATGTCTTCTACACATGGTTGGACTTTCCCCAATTTCTGTGAAACCCCTTTAACAGGTTGTGGTTTTACATAGTCATTTTTCAACCAGGACTTTAGTGAAAATATAGTTCTAAAACAATATCAAAATGTACCATAGGTAGAAATTTTAGAACTGTGTAATATTCTGAAAGTATAATAATAATCATCAAAATCATGTTGGTTACACTTGCTAATATTCCAATGACTGCTAGTTGATATGTTCTTTATAATAATAACACAATAATATAGTTTAAATATTTTTGTAGCCTATTTGATATTGATTTGATTTCAATTAATATATTAAAATATATAAAACATTTGAATATAAAATATTTCAATTAATTGATTCAGTTATATTTGACATAAACTGACAGTGTGCTTTTATATGGCAAAATTATATGCCCTGAAAAAGGTACATTCCAGGCTGCAAATGTTATCCCTTAATAACACAAGTACATTTCTGAATCTGGTTTCATTTTCTGTGTGACCCACTTTGCTTTTCACTAATATTCAATCTGATGTTCTTTGCAAAGTACAATCATTGGGAAACTGGTTTTGACACAGAACGGATTTTCAGTCTCTTTGAGCCAAGCACAGCCTCAGACCACACACAGGCTGTTAATATAGTCAATAGTCACTATGTAAAACAGAGGTTTTACTACCTTAACCACACACCCAATGGGTGATTTGAGTTCAGGGTCCTTGGTTGGTTTTAATGAGAAACCTCTTTACAATATAGGCTGCAGTTGACTGCAGAATGAAGTATTGTTGTGGTTGTGCGTCACCTGCTGGACAATAAATGCAACTACACTCATGTATGATGAAATTATTATCATTCTGAGACATTATAGCGTGTTTCAAGAATCATTGTTATTATTAATAAAGAATTGTCAGTGCAATGCACAATGTGCTTGAAAATTTTAAAAAATTATGCTTTTTTGTTATTGTTAAGAAAACATAAAATATGTATTTGTATGTATTATATGTATTAAATTATATATATATTTGTATGTATATAATTTTCAATCTAACTTTATTTTCTGTATAAATAAACGGCTAAAAGGCTAAATAAATAAATAAACTAAAATTAAAAACATCTTAAAAAATATTTACACAGCCTCAAAAGAATCACCTAAACACAAAAACAGCCATATCTACGAAATATCACAGGGGTATTAACAAAATATTCTAATACATTTTAATTATCATTTTAGTTTTTGTATTATCAATCCCAACATCAACAATCTCATTATCAACAATCACAACTTCACAAATTAATTTTCTATCTTTCAGGTGTTTTTTTTTTTTTTTTTTTTTTTTTTTTTTTTGGCAGGGCTTTTGTACCAAATAATTTGTAAAGTCTACAAACAGCAGGAATAAATAAATAAATACAAAAAAGAGGTCTCATCATATTTCTTCAAAAAAGTGGTACATTTTTATTATTAATTATTCTTAGTAATTTGTTTAAATGTTCTACTTTACATAAGAAATCTACAAGTGTGAGTGTTTTCTTAAGAAACCTTTGTGAAAAAACTCAAAACTTTAAATGAACGTTTGGATGTGTGATTACGTCATTTTAGTGCGACAGGAGGCACTGTGGATGGCGCCATCCTCACAACGTGTGCGCGCTGTGTTTAGAGCCGACTGCGAACTGTTTTTTGATCTCACCCGGCATTGACATATTTGCGGAAGGTACGTCAACAAGAACAGCAGCTTTAAGTGATGTTTTGGTGCCTCAAAACTCATCCAACTGAAGTAATTTGTAATGTTAAATACTTCAATTTGCTCTGTAGGCCAACATGCGTGACAGTAGAGTTTCTTTAGCCACCAAGCTAACAGTTACATACTAGATGTTTCTCTGCTTTTGTTGGAGTGTGGATATTTCATATCACTGGGATTAATTCACATTCCGAAGGACTGATCATAATTCGCTTCACTGAGACGTTATTTTTAGCAGATGGCCGCAGACAGATTTGGCAGTATGATGTTAAGAATGATTGGCATGTTTCCGTATAATTTTATATCGTTATTATGATACCGTAACGACTTAATGTTTCACACATGCGCCGTTCTCTATTTCACAAATCATGTCTTATGTGTACAGTTCAGTGGTTTCATACAACAGCAGGCCGAGAAGAATCTCGAAGACATTCATTATTCTGCTGCTGCAGTTATGAATGCGTAATACAGATCTGTTCACGTGCACGTGGACATGTATTATTCTAGATCTGTCCACTCGTGCTGTTGTGTTGACCTACTGATGAAGGTTGATGATACAGTCATGGCCAAAGGTTTTGGGCTGGCAGTGACACAAATTTTGTGTTTTGGAAAGTTTGCCGGTTCAGTATTTGTAGATTATTTTTTCACATGTTTCCATGGTATACTAAAAAAAAGCATAAGTTTTAAAGGTTTTTATTGGTAAAAAATGAGTCAATATTTACAACGTTGAGCCTTGTTCTTCATAACCTCTGCACTTCACTCTGGCATGCTGGATATTAGCTTCTGGGCCAAATCCTGACTGATGCCGATCCATTCTTGGCTTAATATTAGTTCTCGGAGTTGATCACAATTTGTGGGCTTCTGCTTGTCCTCTCGCCTTTTGAGGACTGACCACAGGTTCTCTATGGGATTGAGATCAATGTAATGATCTATGAGCTACTTCTTAATCACTCTTACTTTGTGGCATGGTGCTCCATGCTGGAAAATGCACAGATCATCACCAAATTGTTTAATGGATCGTTGGAAGAAGTCGCTCTTGCTGGACGTTTTGAAACCATTCTTTATTCCTGGCAGTGTTTTGGGGCAGAATTATGAGAAAGCCCACTCCCTTGGTTGAAAAGCAACCCCACACATGGATGGTCTCAGGATGCTTCACTGTTGGCACAACACAATTGATTCTTCCGATGTCCCAAACAGAGCTTCATCAGAGAAAAAATCTTTGCACCAGCCTTCTGCTCTCCAATCCTTGTACTTCCTGCAGAATTTAATTTGTCCTTGACGTTTTTCTTGAAGAGAAGTGGCTTCTTTGCTGCCCTTCTTGAAACCAGGCTGTTGTCCAAAAATCTTGGCCTCACTGTGCGTGCAGCTCACTCCTCAGGAGGAGACGGTCCTGGCGCTTGCCGGACACTCTTCTTCACTGCAGTCGAACCTCTCTCCTTGAAGTTCTTGTTGATCCGGTAAATGGTTCTTTCAGGTGCAATATTTTTTTTGTAGCAATTTTCTTGCATGTGAGGCCATTTTGATGCAAAGCGATGATGGCTGCATGTGTTTCTTTTGGAGGTAACCATTGCAAACAAGAACACGATGATTGGAAGTGCTTCTTCCCGCCTTTTTATAGCAATCAGTCTGCTCTAGTGATTTCATCTGAATAGTACTCATTCACACTTTCACATGTTCTGCTGATATGATTAGTCAGTTAATTTTAGCTGGTCATTTTGTGTAAGGATCAAAAAAATGAAATTTTATTAATTGTTTTTGTGAAATTCATTTTTTGGCCAATGACATCTCATCACACTCTAAACAGTAATCTAGAAACAATGTGAATGAACACCACAACAGCTTAAGCGGCAAACTTTGCAAAACACGAAATTTATGTCACTTCTAAAACTTTTGGCCATGACTGTACTTGGGTATAATGCAAAATATGTTTTGGTTTTGAGGCTGATTTTAGATCAGCGAAGACTTTCATGTTCTCTTATAGTCAGTCCACGTGTAATCTGTCAGTCATTTAGATCTGACATGTCTTCAGTGATGTGATTCTGAACTATCCTCAGATGTTGGGATGTGTTTTAAGAGCACACAAAGAGAGTGTTATTGAATGTTTGTGTTCATTGTCAGCCTTTTCCCTGAAAGTACTAGATCGATATATCAGCCCGGTTGGTTAATCATTTGATATATCACTATTTGATCAGCATTGGCTGAAAACCAGGCCCATTTGGTCACTGAACAGTAGTGGTAGTTCCTCTTATGTCTGTTTCAAAATGTTCCTGTAGCCTTGTTAAAGCATAATAAACATTCTCTTTTCAAGATTTTTGAAATGAATTATACAATAATATGTTAAATATTAATTGAATATCAGCAATTTGTGAATCCAGTTCACCCTAGCATTCAAAAGTTTGGGGTTGGTAAGACTATTATTATTTATTAAATCTTTTCCAAAAATGTCTCTTATGCTCACCAAGACTACATTTATTTTTATCAAATGCATTAAAAACACTAACATTCGAGTGATTTATTCCTTTGATGGCAAAGCTGAATATTCAACAGTCATTACTCCGGTCTTCAATGTCATATGATCCTTCAAAAATCATTCTAATATGCTTATTTACTGCTCAAGAAACATTTCTTATTATTATCAATGTTGAAACCAATTGTGTTGTTGTTTAATATTTTTGTGGAAACCAAGATATGTTTTGGGATTCGTTGATGAATAGAAAGTTCTAAAGAACAGAAGTGATTTAAATTAGAAATATGGTCACTTTTGATCGGTTTACTTTGCTTGCTTTTATCCTTGCTAAATAAAAGTGTTAAAAAAATATAGAAATATTTACTCACCTCAACCCAAACAGTAGTGTTCAATTGTTAATTTCTGTTACATGAAAACCTGCAAGTAATAGGAGATTTTGTTAATTTTTTTTAAATGATATAGTGCAAGTAATAGGAGATTTTAAAATAGTGATTTCCGGAGATTTTAGAATATGTGATTTCCGAACCTGAGATTTTAAAATATTGATTTATTTTTAATTTTAAAATTTCACATTTAAATTTTTGTTGGTTATTTTTTTTTTATTGTGATTTGCTTGGCCTGACAATTACATACATTGGAAAACAGTATGTATTGTGTGTATATATAATTACATAATTATAATAGAAAGTTGTTATTAATGCTTCCTGCAATGCATTTTATGTATCAGCGGAGAAACATGCTTTTGTCCCCCAGAATCGTGTGCTTGTATAACATCTGCCAGCAGGGACCGATGAGGCTTGACCTCATGTCAGATTTGTCTCTTGTGGCTTTGTAATGTTTGACATATATAGGCTACTTCTGATCACAGCTTACATGTTATGTTTTAAAGGCCAGGCCAGTGAAATATATGTCACAAAACCTCAAATCCAGATGACATTCTGCTCAAGCAGCTGAACCTGAAGCAAGATCCTTTGACCTTTTTTTGTTGGCATGAACATTCATTTTCTATGCACTTCCCAGATCTGAATCCGCAAACCTACATTCTATAGTTTGCAGGTGATCTAATATCTGGTATGTACAGGGAAGTGGACAGGTTCATAAATTAGCAGTTTGCACAAAGATCTTTAATTTAAAATCAGATGAGATGTGTGCACCAAAGATGGAGTGCTTGTGTCTTTACCATAGACTGTATAAGGTCTTTACACACAAGACTGTCTAGAACTAACACATCACCGCTAAAAACTATGAGTTTGTATTTCAAGCATTGCTTATAACTGTGTATTCTTTCTGCAGCACATGAGGCAAATGCTTTTGAGCTCATAATTGGAAATGCACAGCATCTGTGCTTTATTTACCAGTGATTTAAAAAATGGGACTCATTCCTATTACAGCATGGATGCCATTTAACCGACTATCTCCTGTTTGTCTATGAGATGGGAAACCTCTAAAGCCAACTGCTGCTGTACTAGTCTTGGTTTTGGCATTATTCAGAACAGGTCCCTGAAAAAAACATGGTCAGTTTATGCTTTGCACCAATAGGGGGCAGAGTTGCACAGCAAAGTTTTCCAACTTGATGTTATTTTCCTGGATGAAATAAAATAACACAAGCCTGGGTTTATGATGCAGATTTTAGTATGTTTTTCACCAGGATTTTAGGAACAGATGACAGAACTGTCTTTTATCCATCAGGCTCATCAAGTCTTCACATACTGCTGTTTATGCCTTCCAAACATAAATATTTGATTTTGTGTGACATCGAAAATCATGGTTTTGAATTTTGCTTATTAGAGTACATCACAAAATAATGTAAATGTTGTCTAGTTTCCAGGGTTTTGTAAGAAAAGGCAAGAATTACTTGATATTTGATAGTTTAAGCATTGTAAAATAATAAATAAATTGTTATAAAGATGGTAACACTTTTTTTTTTTTTTTTTTTTTTTGTTAAGCAAACCTAAGGTATATTATATATGTTATACACACTGTCAATCAGAAGTTTGGGATCAGTAAATTTTTAATTTTAAGAAAATGTATATTTTTATTCTGCAAGAATGCATGAAGTCACAATAAAAGTGATGTTAACATTACAAAAGATTCTTTACATTTTTCTGTTCAACAAAAGAATCATGGGATAAATACCACAGTTTCCACAAAACATTAAACAACACACCTTTATTTATTTATTAATTTATTTAAATATTTGGTAATGATAAAAAATGTTTCTTGAGCACCAGATCAGCTTATTAGAATGAATCATGAAGGACCATGTGACACTTCTTCTTTAAAAAAAAAAAACAACAACAGCTGAAATGTATCTTTGCCAATGCAGGAATCCATTATGTTTTAAAATATATTTAAATAGAGTTTCTTTAAATTTTAATAATTTAAACGGTAGTGTAAATCTGATTTTAAAAAGTATATTATATTATTTTGTGATGCTGGTAAAAATAAAACTCGTCATTAAATAGATTCTCTTGCATATCAATGTAACAGACTTTTAGTTTTAAAATCGAACTGTTTGTATATTATTGAGTTTAGCTGTATTTTACTGTAAGTACAGGCTGTAGTTAACGTATGGTAGGTAAAGAACTCCAGTATTATTTTAAATGTTTCATAAAAGCAAAGGTCTCTGGCGGGTAGCGAAGTTAACTATGATTTGTCAGGATTCCAGTCTATTAAGATAGTAAATGAACCGTATTGTGTGCTCTGTTTGTGTCTGCAGCTTTACCTAATGGACATCCAGAGCGCCAGCTCAGTGGTGCTGCAGGCTTTGACCCAGGCCACCAGTCAGGACACAGCTGTGCTGAAGCCTGCAGAGGAGCAGCTTCGCCAATGGGAGACCCAGCCTGGCTTCTACTCAGTGCTGCTGGTGAGAATCTGCTCCATACAGCCTCAATATGAGCAGTTTAGTGTTGCAGTAGTACAACATAAATGTGGGAATGTAGGTTATCATTTTGTATTAGGCTTTTACCGTTTTTACTTCTGTGATGCATTTCAGCTGGGGCTGGTGACATGTCAAAAAACATATTGTACAAGTGATTTTATATAAAGCAAATCAACTTTGCACATTGGTATGGATTTCAGCTGATGTTCTGTTGCAGGTTTGTGTAAAATAGCTTATCTGGTAAGATTTTTTTTTCTTTTTTTAATTCAGGTTTTACATAATGTGAAGCTGTTTTGTACTGATGCCAGACTTTTGTTTGCCGTTTGTTTGTTTTGACCATACATGTAGATTTGTGTCCGAAATAATAGTTTACATTTAAGGCATTAAATTGTTTATGATTTTGGTCATATTGCCAACCCCTAGAGCTAGACACCACAAGAGCCTGCATAACAATTACTTTCCCCTCAGAGAGACTGAATAATCATCTTGGCTTGAGTACAGACCACCACAGCACAAAAGTCTGATCCATTTCATCCATCTTCTGTTTCTAACCTGCTGCACATTTCCACTGAGGGCAGAACAGTAATGGGGTCATTTCTTATAAAGTGTGACTAATACTACAAAGCATTCCGGAATTAAAAAAAATAAAATAAAAGCCATTAATATCTACTTAGGTTTGTTGTTTTCTTGCCAAAATGATGTCACTTCTTGAAGTATGATGTCATTAGTGAACTCTATGTCGTTGCTTAAAGCCAGGGGACATTACAAATATTAATATCATAAAAGAATATGGTTACATTTTACTGCCATGGTCCCACAATGGACGTTACCACAAAAGCCCAAATGACGGCACACTTCAGCTTTGTACACCGAAACAGGATCTGGGACCATTCTTTCCTCCTTTATTACTAGCAGCGAACTATGTTAATGCTAACATTAGTGGTGTGCCTTTATGCTAGTATTTCCTGTCACTCAGGATTTGCTCAGAGATGAAGACTGCCATCTAGTGGTCGGGATATAAATTCAAAACGAAACAACTGCCATGAATCTTGTATGATTATTTTTTTTTTTTACATATCGATATTCAGTTTTTGAGAATCGATACAGTATCACCAAACAAAATATCACGATTCTATACTTTTATTGATATTTTTTTTTCAGTTTTTTTTGGGTATTATTGTGGTTTTAATTGATATGGCAGTATTCGATATTTTCGAGCAGACGGAACTTGCTGCTTTGGCAAGGGGCGGGGCAGTACTGAAACACAGTCTAAGCTGTTCTCCAATCACAACGCACTGGGACAGCTAACCGATCACAACACATTTCGTTTTTCGGAAGGCGGGCCTTCATCAAAGCAGGAACTAATCAAGCTGTTTGTGCCAGGCTGGGGAGAAAGGTATTTTAATAATGTAAATTATGTTAAAAAGTAAATAGGACCCCTTTAAATAACATGAACAAACAATGAACAATACAATTATTACTGTATTTATTAATCTTTGTTAATGTTAGTTAATGAAAATGCAGTCGTTTACTGTTAGTTCATGTTAACTCACAGTGCATTAACTAATGTTAACAAGCACAACTTTTGATTTTAATAATGCATTAGTAAATGTTGAAATTAACAGTAAGATTAATAAATGGTGTAGAAGTATTGTTCATTCTCAGTTCATGTTAACTAAAGTAGTTAACTAATGTTAAGTAATGATCCTTATTGTAAAGTGTTACCAAGAATATTAAAGTCTAGTGAAATATTTTTAATGATCATTTTTTAAAGTGAAAAATTATTTTAGTTAAATTTTTTTTTGTTTTATTACAGTAAAGAATAAATCATGAGTAATTCAACATTTCTTAATAAATTCACAGGTTTTAGTGTTGAAAAGTCCAAATTCCCCTTAATTTTTACTTTATTTTGAAAATAAATGTATCAATATGATTTCCATCTTTAAAAGTAATTTAATATTTTATCCTAATTATGCTTGAAGACACATGATGGGCACATGAAAACGTGCCCCATAGTAGAAATGACCCTTGTGGTCTCTTGGCCGTGGGACCGTGACACTGAGGGAGATTTAGTTGGAGGCTGCTCCACCTGAGCTATGGGCTGACATCCTCACCAGATGGCCATTAGCTGTCATGACTCATTTTGCATTTCATGCCAGGCCACTGTTTTATTTATGAGCACTTTTAATACAAAATAAAAAAAAGAAATATTAAGCTTTTTAAACCAATGAAGTATGCAGCAGTTCTTAAGGGATGTCAGGAGTGATGACGAACCAAACAACACTGGTCTAAGTGGTCCAGGAGGGCATTGATTTTGCATGCTGAATCCAAATCATTTTCATAATCATATGCAATTTATTTTTTTCGTCCTCTGCACTGGCACATGGGCTAATTTATTTGAAATGTGAAATTTATATTTTACACTTCATACTGGTTGCAGATGAATTAGTCTTGCTCTTTGAGCTGCGCAGAGGTTAAATGCTTCTGAACGCAGGGCGTATAATTCTGTTACATGACATGGTTTATCTCCTTACAAACACCCCGAGTTCTTGTTTTCATCTTTAGAGGTGAGCTTTTCCAGTTTTATGTAAATGTATCTGGCCACCTTTCAGATGCTGAACAGAGGCAGATGGGGAGGACATTTGAACCACTTTGTTGTGTTTACAGTGGAGACTGTGCTGTCCCGGGGCATGATATGTTTTGGTTTGAGCTTGAGTTTTCATTGGCACGAGGAGCAGAAGGCTGATTAAGGACTAGGGTCAGTACCAGTTAATACAATTTCACCACTCTTGATGCTGTTAAATAAAACAAATATAAGAAGGCATTAAAATATTTGTGAAATAACGTTAGTGGTGAGTTTTGTTGTTCACATTAAGAGCTGTAACATGCATTTAAAAAATATATAGGGTGAAGTTTCATTGCATGCTTACTATAAATTAAAACATATAGCTAGCTCTCATCACCGAATTGAGTCGCTTCTCTGTACTACACATACAGTTCAAAGTCTGGTATCTTTACTGAAGTATCACTTTGTAGAATCACTTTCTGTCCCCCTTCCGCAATGCTTGATCACAAAATCTAGCATGTGATTTCTATGTTGAGTTAGTAGGTTAAGCTTCTGGAACACAAAGGAAAATGCTTAATTTGAACTATAATGATCTGTAGGGCTGGGAGATAAAACGATAACGATAATTATTGTGATTTAAATTTCCTTGATAAAACGATAACGAGTTTGATAAATGTCCGATATAATGTTTATGGGCCAAAAGCAGAATGAAACGGCGTTACTCATTTGCACCAGGCCACATGAAGCATTTATCTGCTCGACTCAGTTCAAACGGCAGCGCAGCACGAGCTCACTAGAGCAGATGCGTTTACTCGCTGATAATCTCGCTCAAGCGACTAACTGCACTGTGGTATTGTGGCAGAAATGCGTGATATTCATATAGAATTTTATTATATATTTTTTTTTAATGTAGACATGTATTAAATGAGTAATGGAATATAATTACAGTGTTTTGTGTTTAAGCTATAGCTTTTGTGCATTTATACTAAATGTATTAGACTATTGTTTTTCAATACAAATACCTAGAAACCATATAGATACATTTTTACCATGGTATTGAGGTGCTGTATGTGTGGTTTTAACTGTGGCTATTATCATGATCTAAATGTATGCTACTATGGAAGACCAGTGGTTAATTTGAATAAAACTCAAACAGTCAGAACAATTCAATTTCACCATATAAAATTGAGGTTGTTACAATTTTTACAGATGTTACCGTTTTTGTAATGAACATAAATTTACATCTGCATCCTGGATTCCTAACTCAAGCTACTACTACGGTCAACTCAATCTGCCGTCAAATGTGCATTCCTAATTGATAACAAATGTAATATTATTAATATTGCAGCCTTCACTGTAAACTGTGTTGAAGATACACGTCATCAAATCAGACCTGTTTTTAATGATTTGAAATTAAGAAATCATTTTTTCTGTTAAGACGTTTATTTTAAGGTAAATACTGGAAAAGTGTAAAGAATTCAAAAACGTGAATTGTTTGTCATGTTATGTTAAAACCACAATTAATGGTCTGCCTTCTACAAGTTTCACTCAGGAGCAAAAATCTGCCTATAAAATTGAAAGAAATAAAGATATGAAATTTATTGTGATAATTATTGATATCGACTGATATGAAAAATTTTATCATAAGTTTTTTGGACACATCTCCCAGCCTTAATTTTCAATATTATGTGCTATATAATGCTATATAAAAAACATTAATTTGGTGATTTAAGAATAAATGGGCTGTAAAATGATATTTTTTTGTCTTTTCTAATTTGGTACTTAATTACCCATAAAAATGGTCCACACGCATTGATTATTAGGCTTTCTCAGAGATTTTTAAATTAAGGGTGCACAAATCTGTGAGTGAGAGTGCAGATTAAGAAAAAGTGGGCACAGTTTATCATACTTTTAAAAAAAAAAAAAATATTTTACTCTGCCTACTCGGCCTTAGGGCAGCTCTGTACTTTTGACATCCTTATTCAGAACAAAGAAAAATCTTCAGGATTTGCAGAAATGCCAGTTTCTGCTCTTGTGGTTGTGTATGACTAAATCTCCTCTTGTTCTTTCAAAGGATGAGGTGTCTCTGGACCCTGAGGCCTGGCCTGTCCAACCCCTCTTGTCCCCTGAGGGGACTCAGCCGCGTCTGTGTTGTCATACAGCACTGGCTGTGGTGGTGTAGATGTCCTCTCAAATCCTTTAAGCCTTGGCACTTGGCACAGTCTCCTTCGTTATTGAGGTTTAGCATGAAATAGGATTGCAAAGGAATGGAACACAATTCTACGTATCAGCAGAGTTTTTTCCTTTGATGATTTCTGCAGGCATCAACTTTTGACTGTAGCGCTATAAGAATGGCTGTCACGTCCCATCAGCCTCTCGTATCTGTTTGTATTTGAGCCAACCTGCTGTCACCCAAAGAAATCAGCCTGATTTTTATGGACTCGCGTTTAGCTCATTCGTCTACCCAAATGGTGCTTTCGCTGACCTGGAGGTGAATTACACGGAGGCTGCGAGTCAGGTTTTTTTTTTTTTTTTGAGTCATGTTTACTTGTCAGCTGTCTATTGATATGATATTCACCCATCACATTTAGAAAGCAATAAGTGTCCGTTTGCATAACAGAGCTGGTTATTGCGCCTTCATTGCTATTGTTTTAACAAAGATTTCTTCCTCTTGGTTATCCTTGGTAATTTATTACCCAATGCTCATCATCTTGTGTAGGAAATGGGTCTCTGTGTGGACTCTTATCTGGCAGAGTGGAATGAGCCCTGGTCTCTGAGCAGCCGGGTGTGGGGTTTGGGGGTTTGGTGGCCCTGCGTCAGAGCTGCTCCCTCTTGAACGCAGCTGCTACTACATATTTATCAATGAGCATTAGCTTTCCTTGGCCTGCTCCTCGCTCCCCGTGCTCTTATTCCGGACAATGCATGCTGGATTAAACCTCGAAACTCACTCCTCTGTAGAATAGACCTTTAATTATTCAGTGTTGGACCTTTGCCTCGCTAACCTAACTTGCTTCACCTCACCTCAGGAATTGCATAAATCCTCTTTTTTGCACATTGTTGCATATTTTTAAAGGTGATGTAAGTAAGTTCTGGCACTAGTGGTGTCAAATTGAAGTGCAAAAAATGACTTTGATTTAAAAAGAAACAAAATAAAAAAAACCCATCAGACACTCCCCTTCATCCGCCTAATTTTGACCCATACAATGTATTTTTGGCTATTGCTATAAATATACCCCAGTGACTTAAGACGGTCCAGGGTCACATACATTTCTTGAATACTAAATTAAGAATGATTTCTGAAGGATTATGTGACACTGAAGACTGGAGTAATGATGCTGAAAATTCAGCTTTACCATCACAGGAATAAATTGCATTTTAATGTATATTACAATAGAAAACAGTTATTTTGTTTTTTTTTTTTTTTTTTTTTTTTTTACAAAATTGCTGTTTCTTAATTTTTTATCAAATAAATGCAGCCTTGGTGAGCATTTTTTACATAAAAAAAAAAAAGTCAAATATATTACCGACCCCAAACTTAATGCAGTTCATATGGTGGCTTGTTACTATTTATAGAACAAAGTATGACAATTCAACTTTTCACTTCACCCCAAAGTTTGATTGTTTTTGGGTTTATAGGTTCATTTCTCACTCTTTCTCTTTGGTCTTGTTCAGAGCATCTTCAATAATCACTTGCTGGACGTCAATGTGAGATGGCTAGCTGTCCTTTATTTCAAGAACGGTATTGATCGCTACTGGAGAAGAGTTGCACCCCAGTAAGTACATCTGATTCTTCAGTGCCATTTCTAGACTTTTCTATCAAGGTTGTTGCTTTAACTCTGAGATGAATGTGATGTTCGTTTCAGAGATGTCTTCATCGCCCACATAGAACCATTATCACTTTTATGTCAAAGCACACCAGCAAAATCTCAGTCTAATGACTAATAACATCCCATTAAGAAAATCACTGGCTAATGTGAAATTACATGGAGTTTTGTTTTGTTACAGTGATTTCTGCGTTATTATCGTAACTAAATTAGTGTCAGCTGGAACTGCAGTGATTAAAATCTAGGTTCCATTCAAAATGTTTCATTTGAAATGTATTTTTTATTTTCTGTATTTCTCTCTCTCTTCTCAAGTGCTCTCTCAGAAGAAGAAAAGTCATCTCTCCGTGCAGGGCTTATCACAAATTTTAACGAGCCGGTCAACCAGGTTAGTGTGCACATACGGTTCTACACCCATATACACACACACGAAGAAGAAAAGTCATATATACGTTATGGGCTTGTGTGAAATTACGGTTCTACACCCATATACACACACACACATGAAGAGAAATGTAGTTCATTCCCTGACCATAAGCTCTACCTGCTCTGTTTATGATGAGTCTTTAGTTGGTATGTTTTTTTTCTTTGATTCTAGTGAAAGATCAATGTGCCTGGAGTCAAAAAGCACTTAAAGTCTGTGCTGTAATGTGTTGTTGAGCAATCCTGGAGACATTGATTTTTTTGGGGGGCACTTTTATACAGTGCATTAATTTGATCCTTGGGTTTGAATAAAACCTGAATCATTATAAGAAAATCCATTATAATAAAGAGGTGTGACGGCCATGGATTTGAATCAACATCTTCTGCTCTTATAATAGCAATGGGTGTTTCAATTTTAGATGCAAATTTAACTAGTAACTCTGGTATAATTGATAAGCTAAGTTAAGTGGAACTTAATATTTTGATTATTGGTTGACGTTGAGTTTGAGGGAATGTGGAGGACGATAACACAAGCAATTATATTGACAAGTTAAAGCATATCTTTTGAACATCCATTTATCATATATTTTTCTCATTTGTTACAGCATTTTTCAGTTCATTTGTTTCTGTGTTCTGCAGGGTTTTTGGATGGGTTGGTATTACACACTACTGGTGTATTATTGACTAATGACTGTGCTCAATTCTTGTTGTGGAGTAACGTCACAGGCACATGAAAATTAATTGTAGGCTTAAATGTGCTTTCTTATTATAGACCATGGCTGACACTGCACAAATAGCTAGAGACTTGCATACATTAGTGAATGAAGTAGATGTAGTGCACAAACACTGCCCTGTTATTTCCATATTGGATGCAGAAGTGGAAAAACAATGTGAAAATACAAAGGGAAATTAAAAATAAAATACAGAAATAAACTGAAGGATTTTGCAACAATTGTAATAATATTAATATATTATAAATATTTATTCATGTATTTATTTGGTAGCTTAACTGGAAGAGTGTGCTGCTAGCAACACCAAGGTCACGGCAAGTTCAGTTCTCAGGAAATGCATATAATAGTGAAATGCATAGGCTACATGATATGCACTGGAAGTTGCTTTGAATAAAAGTGTATTCTAAATGCATAAATGTAAATGAGAAAACCACTAATTATTCCTATTATTACGAAACAGATCACTTGAATGGAATTTTGGTCTAATTTGCAATTATAATCTTAGTTAGAACATTGGTTTGTAATTTGCATTGAGTGTTAAATTGCTTTGCCAAAAAACTGAACAAAACAAAATGCACACACAAAAAATTGTGTGCATCACATACACACACACACAGTTGTTCCATAGATTGTGATTTTATATATATGTGTATATATATGTTTGTGTATGTATGTACAGTATGCGTGTGTTTATATGCTTGTATATAATGTTTTACTAAGTGTATGATGCATGGCTGTAACAACAATTTAGGATAGTGTGTAATGGATATGGTTGTTTTATCTCCCTCAGTACTTAATATATGGTTGCATGTAAAAAATGGTGTAAAGTATAATATGCTACATTAGGAGTCTACAAGCACACTGTCAAAGAGAATTAATTGCTGTAATTGCTGTTTTAATGGTGGTAACACTTCTGCATTTATGGATATTGGATTAATTAATTTAATTGAAATGGTTAATTAAAATCTCATAACCATTTAAGATGTGTTTGAAAGGGCTAAATGCCCACAGGAAGTGATGACTGTTACTTCAGTAGTCATTCATTTCACGTTTAAATGAATATTGATGTATCTGCTGCTGGATGTTTGCTGCTTGAAATGTAGCTTTTGTATTGCAGATCGCCACACAGATAGCAGTGTTGATCGCTAAAGTGGCACGCCTGGACTGTCCTCGGCAGTGGCCCGAGCTGATCCCTATTCTGCTGGAGTCTGTGAAAGTTCAGGACAGCCTTCAGCAGCACAGAGCCCTGCTCACCTTCTACCACGTCACCAAGACTCTGGCTTCCAAACGCCTTGCCACTGATAGGAGACTCTTTCAGGATGTGAGTAGAGCTATTCTTTCTAGTTGACTCTTGAGTTTATGGACATTGGTTTTCTTGAGGTAAATGTTATATTACATGTCATATTTTTTTGTAAGTGGTTTTATTGAACATTTTTCTGTGGTTGAAACACTGAGCAGTTGCATGAGGTGATGAAAGGTAAGGCATTTAAAACACTGGGTTGTTGTGTTTGTTGGTTGGAGGTTTGGAATTTAAAAGTTAGAAATCTGTATTGTTAATCCAGCACAAGCGTCCACACAGCTAACATGTTTACCTGTTGAAGCTTATATATGTTGAGCGCATGTAGTCACTGACATGGTTAAAATGCACCATTGGAGAAACGCTAATAAGATTTTACATTCGGCCCCCCAAAACCATTTCAGCTCAAAACCGAAAATTAGAGAGCAGCTCTCATGGACTGTAATTCATAATTGTTTTCTACTCTACTAGCATGTGGCTCTAGGAGGCACTGTTCAGCTGTGCACACGCACACCCTCTGCCCCAGTTCACTGAGCGTCCCAAGAGATGTATGAACACTCCCGTGTGAAATATCAGCAGATGTTTTGACTTGGAACTGCATCACATTTCCCCCTCCTCTTCATTTCACTGACGTTCTGACTTGCCGCTAGAACTGCAGAGATAAGACACCTGTACCTTCCCATGTTGCAACAAGACTCGTAATTTTGACAAGTGATTTATCACCAGCATTTATTCATGTTAATGCAGGTCCTTTCTTCTCCACTAAGGAATAATTTTCATTTAACCTCTGAAAACTCTTTTCTCAGCTTCTCAATGTGAAGAGCTTAGAACAGTGATTCCCAACCAGGAAACCATTTAACATTTTCTTTGTTAAACCTGTAAAACATAAATCAAAACTTAGTGATAATATTTTTTAAATGAAAGCCAATTAAGGCTTACTTGAGAATCTTTCTGCATGAGTTCCTCCTGAACTCTTGAAAGCTCATGTTCCTCATTAAAGAAATAATAATAAAAAAAAAACTACTTGGGAAGTCTGTTTTTCTTCTATATTATCTGTAGTTTAAAGTCATTTATGTAATATTGATCACTTTATTATAATAAATAATAATACTGAATAATATCCAAAATAAAGAAAGTGTTTCAGTGTTGATGAATGGGTGTTATTGGTGTGGTTTTGGGGGTATTTGAAAACACTAACTTAACACACTTAACAGCAAATAATAATAATAATTCTATTTTTTACAAACCTAATCTCAATTTACAAAGAATAAAATGAATGCAGAAAGCTCTGCAGCAACATTACATAAATATTTAACTGTGCTTTCAGTTCACCCAAAAAATTTAAATAAAAGGCTATTTTGAGAAATGTCTCGAATGTGTTTTTGACCATATAAATTAAAGTCAATTGTAATTGTTTGGCTTTGTTACCAAAATTCTTCAAAATATTTACTTTTATATTCTACAGAAGAAAGTAAGTCATACAGGTTTGAAATATCACAAGGGTGAGTGAATGTTGACAGAACTTTTATTTTTTTGGTTGAACTGTCCCCCTTTAAGGCTGATATTTGACGTGCTTTAAAGACATCCAAAGGACAGGTTACTTTTTATAAAAAGCACTGGCCAGGCTCACTGTAATAAAACAAGATTAATGACTACTGGGTGTGGGCAGGCTAACAAGACTGAATTGAGTGTCCATGTGGGAACTATAGTCATCAGCCATAGTAATAAACAGATCTGATTTTATTGTGTTGGCATAAGGCTCCACTGGCGTCACATTAGCCTTGAGGATTTCAGAGAGGAAATCTGTGACTCACTAATTCAGAGCAGAAGTGCGCTTCAGCACATCAGTGGAGCAACAGTATGTGGGATTTATGAATGCACCACAAGTTCATTTTGAATTCATGACATGATTCATCTAAAGGTGCAACAAACACACAAGCTCCTCTTATCCAGGTGCTTATCACATTGGATTTTCTGTGATTGTTGGTGATCAGTATGTTGCATGCGCAGGTATAATATGGTCTCAAAAAATGGAACATTTGACTTCAGAGTTGACTTTAAATACCAATTATAGATTTGTGATCAAAGTCTTTGTCTATAAAGAGAAATATTTTCTCTGAATATCATGACAATGTTTAGATAAAAAGAGTATTTTGTGCACTCTACCCCCAACCCCCCTCCCCCTGGTTTTCCACAGCAGTGTTTTAACATGATGACAGTAGCTGTTTTAATAGCCAGAGGTTTAAAGACATTGATGTTCAGACCACGCAACCAGCATGCAACCTCTGTTTTTAAAAATGCTTGTCTCTGTCTTATTGAGTGAGCATTTACAGAAAGAAAACATGTCTAAAATTGTACATTTTGAAGCTGACAGCAGTTGATATAATTGGTCTCTGAGTGCAAGGATCATTTTAAAAGCCTAAACAGTAACAATGAAAAAGTAAAAAGTAGTGCAATGGAAAGTAATATATTTTCTTAGTTACATTAAATAAATGTTTTTTTTTTTTTTTTTTTTTTTTTGCATCTGCTACATCTACATGGAGCAGGCTGGCTGTACAATTAAATAGTATATTTTTCATTAATCTGCAATACACTGAACAGCCACAACATTAAAACTACTGACAGGTGAAGTGATTAATTGATTGTATCATAACAGTGGCACCTGTCAAGAGGTGGAATATATTAGGCAACAAGTAAACAGTCAGGTCTTGAATTTCATGTGGTGGAAGCAGGAAAAATGGTTGAAAAAGGGCTAAATAGTGATGGCGATTTGGGTCAGAGCATTTCCTAAACAGCAGGTCTTGTGGGGTGTTTCCAGTATGCAGTGGTTAGTACCTAGAAAAGTGGTTCAAGGAAGGTCAGGTGGCCCAAGGCTCACTGATTTATGTGGAGAGCAAAGGCTAGACCATCTGGTTGGATCCCACAGAAGAGCTGCTGTAGCTCGAATGGCTGAAAAACTTAATGCTGTTCATGATGGAAAGATGTCAGAACACACAGTGCATTGCAGTTTGCCTACGTATGGGAAAAAGACAGGCCAGTCGGATTGAAGTGGTGTTATGCTCAGGGCAGTGTTCTGCTGGGAAACCTTAAGTCCTGCTCAGGGCAGTGTTCTGCTTTTGACACGTTCCACCTTCCTGGAGATTGTTGCACACCATGTACCATGTACACTCCTTAATGGCAGTGGTCTATTTCAACAGGATTATGCACCATCTTATATCAAATAACTTCTCATTAGAGATTTGGACTTGTAACCAGAAGGTCGCAGGTTCGAGTCTCGGTGCTGGCAGGAGTTGTAGGTGGGAGGGAGTGAATGAACAGCGCTCTCTTCCTCCCTCAATACCCAGGGCTGAAGTGCCCTTGAGCAAGGCACTGAACCCCCAGTTGCTCCCCGGGCGCTGGATATAGCTGCCCACTGCTCCGGGTGTGTGTTCACGGTGTGTTCACTTCTCACTGCTGTGTGTGTGCACTTGGATGGGTTAAATGCAGAGCACCAATTTCGAGTATGGGTCACCATACTTGACAAATGTCACGACTTTCACTTTCACCCTGCCACACTGCCAAAATTGTTCAGGAATGGCTTGGTGGACATGGCACAGACCATGTCTTGCATTAAAGTGAGTAAAAACTGTATTGTCTGGTGAGTTTTTGGTTTTGTACTTGATGTGAATAGGCCTTAAAAGTGAGTGTGTTTTAAAGTAGTTTACAGGTGCAGTTATATCATGTGGCATGTTCATTATGCTTCCCATCTGGTAAGAGATATGTCATAGTCAAGCCCAGAGCGCTTATCTGTACGCATTGTGGGTCCTGAACCCCTCAGCATCATATTCAGTATTCAACAAGCATTCACTTGCTTTTGGAGGTTCCTGGAGCTCAGTAAAATTCTCCAGTGGTTGTATTGTAATGAGACATGCCAGGTGCTTTGCTGTTGATAACTCCCAAGTCTAGAGGCCCAATACACCTCAAAGCTCCTGAACTGATATTTCTTATTTAGGCTAGGCAGCGAACACCTGCCATAGGCATATTTAATTGTGTGCGCATGTGACAGTCTTCATCTGGAGGTGGGGATTGTATGTAAACCACAGCTGCATACTGTATTCCTCAATATTTAGCAACATGGGAGCAAAGTTGCTTGTAATCTTTCTTCGAGCTAATGAAACGGCACAGAACAAGCGTCTTCTGTTAAACAGTGATACGAGCCACTGTGTATTGTGAGGAATTAGCACAATTTTTTCCCCACCTGTCTTCGTTGAAAAGTTTCTTCAAATTGTTTCAAAAGGTTTTAGGTAGTTTTGAGTCACTTTGAGGATTTATTTGCTAATAAACCTTAAGAAGTGAAATCTGTCTCTTTGCTGTAAAGATACACGTAGTGAGAAGATGATTTTGAAAAATGGCACGTGCATTATTTTCCCCCTTCAACTTCTTTTCCAGACATTTTTCTAGAATGTTTTCTGTCTTGCGTTGTAAATTAGTCTGCATTTATTGAGTGCTAGAGTGAATTCACAATCTAGGAGAAGAATAGATTAAATAAATCTTCATCAGTGGGAGATATCGGACTAACCTTGAGCACTGTGGAGCTGGGATGAGAGCTTTAATGACAGTGCTATAATAGCCTCACTTTCAGTATTTCATGTCAAACAAAGCATTGACGTGCAGAGGCCGAAAGTGCTTTATCAGGCACTTCACATGACTTGGGCCCTGTTTTACAGCTGGTATTAAGAAACATCTCAGGCAAGGAGGTCTGTAATACCTTGAGAAAAACATCCGTTTCACATTCATCTCAGCACCAGCACATCTATATTGTCATGTGAATGATATTGCTGTTAACAAAATTGTTACATATCATTTGAAAACTTGCAACCTCAAAATTCATCCTGTGAAAACCATTTTGAAATCGAACATTGCGTCACCATGGAAATGGTGCTTTCAAATCTTTTGGCAGTCTCCTTCCCCTTAGTGGGTGGAGTCAGGTGTCATATGTAGACATTTGTGACAGAAAAATTCAGTGGCGTTTTGATGGCACCCGGTGGCTGTTTGTGGTATAACGCCCTAAATAAAATCTTGCAGGAAACCTCAGTTTTTAAAATAACAACTTCAAATTTGGAACACAACTTATTTAGAGTTGCAGATTAAGGGGCGGTAATATTATAATATGATCCCCTTCCTGCGTCACTGGGGGAGCGAAATCTGAGCGTCTTGTTTTTTCACATGCTTTCAGAGAAAGGTTAATGGGCTGTCCTTTTTCACGTTTTCTGGGTTGGTAGATGCACCTTTTATGCGTTTTTTGGGTTTGTATGTGGGAAGAGTGATGCTTTTATTGATAATAAATGCGGGACATTTTGGACCAACTGTACCTGTATTTAGCACTGACTGCTTGTGATCAGATTATCCAAAACATTGTTGGGCAAACGGTATGAGTTCATCGCTTGACTGTAAATTCACAGTTGTTGTTAAAATGTTCAAGTTTCTGTCGAGAGGTTACACTTAGTTTTAAAGTTTACTTATTTTACTGTGTCAAATTAGTTTGGAGAGGAAGGAAATAATTAGGTTGTGTTGACCCCTCCATCTGACCTGTAGCACAACATAAACTGCTGCTTCTGTTAATGGTCTTGTCTCGTTTTGTACAGTGCTCTCAGTGTGGTCAGAAATGATTGTGTAGGAGTCATTATGACTTTAGGTTGTATCTTAAAGGCATACTCCATCCCAAAATGAAAATTTTGTCATTAATCACTTACCCCCATGTCGTTCCAATCCCGTAAAAGCTCAGTTTGTCCTCGGAACACAATTTAAGATATTTTGGATGAAAACCTGGAGGCTTGAGACTGTCCCATAGACTGGATGGCCCGCCACAAGGATGCACGGTTTCTAAGTGCATTTAGCTTTGATTTGAAATAAAACGGCACATCCTTGTGGCACAGATGATACAGAAGAGCATACACAGCATACGGTGATAATGAGAGACAGAGGAGACTGATGACAAAGGAATTATTGAATAAAGTTGTTATTTTTGTTTTCTTAGCTTACAAAAAGTGTTCCTGTTGCTTCATATAACCCAGATTGCATGTCTGATGGCAGATGGAGTATTCTGATGATGACTTTCATTCCTTTTCTGGACCTTGACAGTGTTATTTATTTGGCAGTCTATGGGACAGTCACAGGCCTCCCGTTTTCAATCCAAAATATCTTAAATTGTGTTCCAAAGACGAACTGAGCTTTTACGGGTTTGGAACAACATGGGGGTAAGTGATTAATGACAAAATTTTCGTTTTGAGATAGAGTATCCCTTTAAGGATTAGAATAAAAACATCAGTTTCCATGGTAATTTAGCGATTACTATACATGTTTAAGTGCATGATATGCTTCTGTTAATGAATCTAATTTGAATGTGCACTCTCAGACGATTGTTGCGGCTGGTCCTTCACTCTATATTTTGGTAGTTGTTAATAATTTCCCCTGTTGCTAAGCTGTGTTAGCAAGTCCGTGCAATTCTATATAAATGCACAAATAACAACAACAACAACAACAAAAAAGTTGCTGCTGAAGATTTTTTTTTTTTTTTTTAATAAATGTGCTTCACAGTCTACACATCATTTGCTCTCATGATAACTATCATTTGCCACCCGTTCTTTCCAACAGTTGCCACATATGCACTAATAATGGCAAATAACTATTTTAAGCCTTTTGGCAAATGTAAACAGCATTTGCAGTGTATTTCAAAATTTCAATACTAATTGTGCTGAAAAAAGTGTCCTGTTTGCAGATGCACAAATTGGACACCTTTTGAATATCTTACAGATGGTCTTTCATCTGTGAAATGAGGATGTTGACGTCTTTCAGAACAAGAACATTTGCTGCTTTTGAAAATGCTTCTTTTTTTTAAGCAAGGATAATAAATCAATGGTGTATGATGGTGTCTGAAATAAGGAGGCAAAGGCTCCTGTTTTGGAGATTTTTTTTTCCAGTGTTCCAGCTCCATGTGAAGTGTATACTTATTTAAATATGTAATATTTAAATATTTAAATTGAAATGAAATTATAATTTTTAATAGCAATGTACTTTTTAATATAATTGAATTATTTATTTTAAATTGTTTATAAACATTATTAATGAGTGATTCTTTTCATTTATTAATGCAATTTATGGATGCGTAATTTTTTGTTTGACTTTCATTATTTTTCTTTCAGTAATTTTAATTAGTAGATTCTATTTTTTTTTTTTTTTTTTTATTTTATTCTTATGTTTAGGAAGGATGCAATTATTTGATCAAAACTACAATACAAATTGTACTGTTGTGAAAAATAACTGTTTTCTATTTAAATATATTTTAAAATGTAATTTATTCCTGTGATGGTAAAGCTGTATTTTCAGCAGCCATAACTCCAGTCTTCAGTGTAACATGATCCTTCAGAAATCATTTTAATTATATTTATAAAATGTTAGTATATATCTTAATGTCAGTTATCTTTGTTTTTAATAAAACTAATACTTATGCTGACTTCTTTAGGCAGTGCCCCTACAATAAATGCAATTGTCTGCAATGCAGTGTGCAAAACCAAATGGGAATTTGTGATTTATTGAATTCCCAAGGTCACTTTTCAATATATATAGAAATGCTTTGTTTTATTGTCTTGTCCATTTTCTATTACCTGCATTCTCCAGCCATCAGTTCACTTAATGCTCTGCCTGTAGCAGCCGGTCAGGTGTGTGTCTGTGCCTTCTGTAACCCTATGGCTATTGCAGTGGTGTAAATGATGTGCCACAAGTGCAAGTATGTTCAGGGAAATGCAGTATACTGTGATCAAAGCTCATGTGTTATAGCATCACAGCTTAATATGATCCTGTTGAATTGGATTTGACTGAAGAAACTGTTCTGTGAACTCAATCAGAAGTCATTATTGATTGCTTGTGAGAAGGTGTGTGGTATGAATATAGATGTTGTTTTTATGTGAAATATAGTTAAATAAATATTGATATTACTGCTTCTTTGTGATCTTGCTTGTGGAAACCTACAGAACAGGCAGTATAAACAGCAATGCAACACCTTTGAGTTCTGATGTAATGTGTAGAAATGCACTTTCTATGTGAAGGCTAAAGTTGACCATCATTTGATTACTCTACTTTTTTATTTTTTCAGCTTGTTCCTACAAAGTAGCGACTAAAACTATATTCAAAACACTGTAGACATCAGATTTTTTTTTTTTTTAATTAAAGAAGTCTCAGCCTCAGCAATTTGAATTAAAATACAGTAAAACATTAATGTTGTGAAATATTATTACAATTTATAATAACTGTTTTCTATTTTAATGTATATTAAGCTGAATTTTCAGCATCATTACTTCAGTCTTCAGTGTCACATGATCCACCAGAAATCATTCTAATATGCTGATTTGCTGCTCATGAAAGATTTTTTTATTATTATCAATGTTGACAGTTGTGCTGCGTAATATTTTTGTGGAAACTAAAAAAAAAGTTCAAAAGAATTTTCAGCAACATAGCAAATGCCTTAACTGTCCCTTCTGATCAGTTTTATGCTTTGTTTTTGAATACAAGTTTGAATTTATTAAAAGAAAGAAAAAAATTCTAGAAATATGTTAAAGCAATACCTACATTTTTTTTCAACATTCAGTCACACAGGAGTAAAAGTCATACAGGTCTGAAAGACATGAGGGTGCGTAAATGATGATAGATTTTTTAGATTTTCTTTCATTTTTGACTACTATAAATATAATCCAACATTTATTCCCAAACAAGCAAGTTCTAACTAGCTATTGAGTGATGGCTTAATTTGCAGCCATGTTACTTTTTGACACTTTTTTTAAATATACATTTTGACTTTTTAATTTTGATGTTCATTGAATATTTAACTATAGAAAATGTTATACAAATCAGGCTTTCAGACATTTGGTAAGAGGGTTGCATACCTCCATGTTTTCCCCCCTGAGGTTTAAGCACCTCTTTTCACTGACCATGCCTAACCACGTTGAAAAGGGAAGAAAATACTTTCACACCTATTTTTTGCACCCTCTTTGTGTAAAGTGCCATATCCTTTTGTCACACCTTTTAATGCCTGTAACACTTTACATTTTTCTGTCTTTTTTTGTGATTCCGACTTTCTGTAAGATGTCCAGAAACAGGTCATAAATTTTCACTTTTCATGCATCTCTCATGGGCATTCAGCCAGGCACGTTGCCATAGTGACAAGAAGGCCAAGCCCCAGTCAATGTAGATGTGTGTCTGTTCCTGTTAAGGACTACAAATTAATGTTGGGCGATATGCTCAATTTTCATATTGTCCTATTGTCAGCTCTGTCAGAACATTGATACATGATATTATCATGCTAATTTATTTAATTATTTTTTTACTTGGTTATAATCCAACTCCAGCGTAAGGCAAAAAGCAGTCTAATGTTTTTAATATGACTGAATTTGTATTTATCATAAAAAATTTAATAGAAACATCATAAGTAACTAATTATAATGCTTTACATTTCCTCAGTTCGAAAAGCAGCTACAGAAAACGAGCAAAGAACATTACATTACCAAAGAACATTCTCACAAGCTCAGTCTAGCGCGAGTTTATGTACTTTAAGAAACACTTCCGTTAAAATCAGTGAATCTACACTGTTTGATGAATAATTCTCTTATACTTACATCGCATGTACATCTGCACTTGGTTGTTTATGATGAGAGAATTCGAGTTTCAGTGAGGACACGTCTGAACGTCTCTGATTGGCCATTGCATTCATAAACTCAGTATAACTGTGTGTGATTGGTTATAATGCGCAATACTGTAAAAACGTGAAAAAAAAAATAATGCAATAAATAAGCCCTAATATTAATTAGTAGGCTAGTAACACTATAATAATAATAATTGACTTGCTATCGTCAAACGCATCAGCCACAGGTGATATATCTGACTATTGTCGATACATGATATTATCGTCTATCAGCACAGCCCTACTGCAAATTGCTTTATAACCTCACTGTGGCACACACCTTCTGTAATGTGATGGGAGAATATGCTGCTTTTCTCCATAAAGTGCATTTTAAATGAATTTATCAAAAACAGCTTCCTTAGTGAGTTCTGCATTAATGTTTGATTGTAATATAATTGTAGTTTCTCTCAAGTAGTCATCATTATGTTCCTTCCTCCAAATGCAATTTAGTCATTTATTATGCAACTCATATATGTAATTAATGCTAATCTATCATCATCTGCAATGCAAAACAGATTGAGTTTTTGTTCTCGTCAGGCAGTTCCTCTGAAGTGCTCTTCAAGGAAAGCGTTACGTGCCGCAGTCTTTGATGATGTTCTTGCATCCTCTCTGGTGATTTGAGAATATCTTTAAATGAAAAGGGGAAGATATAACTGCTGACGTCTCACTGTCCTCAAGCTATGACGAAAAGGGTTTTCTCTGTGTGCTGGATGATTTTGTAATGTGAACTGTATGAATCACAGTTTTCTTCGTACTGTAGGTTGTTTGTTCTGAGATGTTGCTAGTCTTGCTGTCCCCCATTATTAAGAATTATGTTGATGCTGTAATGCCTAAAATAAATTTAGCTTTAAAAGAATCACTCCCTTTTAGAAATATCTGGGTGCTGCTGAGTGAACATTGATGTCGTCCGTTTATTATCGCATAATAAATCCCTTCAGGTTTATTGACGATTACATGTCAGGATTTATTTTTAATTAACTGGCTGTACATTATTCTGCTAATTTACGTGGCTGTTTACCAGATGAATAAATGCATGGATGTAGAATAATATTACTAGTGTGTATGTGTGTGTGTGTATATATATATATATATATATATATATATATATATATATATATATATATATATATATATATATATATATATATATATATATATATATTATATGTGTGTATGTGTATATATATATATATATATATATATATATATATATATATATATATATATATATATATATATATATATATATATATACACACACACACACACACACACACACACACACACACACACACACACACACACACACACACACATCTATACACACACACACACACACAGTGGGTACGGAAAGTATTCAGACCCCCTTAAATTTTTCACTCTTTGTTATATTGCAGCCATTTCCTAAAATCATTTAAGTTCATTTTTTTTCCCTCATTAATGTACACACAGCACTGTCAATGCAGCGTCGTGAACGCGCTCACAACAGACCCGGAAGAGAAGAAAATGCTGAATAAAGTCGTAATTTTTTTTTTTTTTTGGAGCAAAATGTATTTTCAATGCTTCAATAAATTCTAACTCACCCTCTGATGTCACATGGACTACTTTGAAGATGTTTTTATTACCTTTCTGGACGTGGACAGTATACCGTACATACATTCTCAATGGAGGGACAGAAAGCTCTCGGACTAAATCTAAAATATCTTAAACTGTGTTCCGAAGATGAACGGAGGTCTTACGGGTTTGGAACGACATGAGGGTGAGTCATAAATTATATAATTTTCATTTTTGGCTGAACTAACCCTTTAAGTGCAGCAGAATTGTTTTGTAACCTTGGCCAGATCTGTGCCTTGCCACAATTCTGTCTCTGAGCTCTTCGGGCAGTTCCTTTGAGCTGTAAGGTCTTATATAGACAGGTGTGTGGCTTTCCTAATCAAGTCCAATCAGTATAATCAAACACAGCTGGACTCAAATGAAGGTGTAGAACCATCTCAAGGATGATCAGAAGAAATAGACAGCACCTGAGTTAAATATATGAGTGTCACAGCAAAGGGTCTGAATACTTAGGATCGGACCATGTTATATTTCAGGTTTTTTTTTTTAATAAATCTGCAAAAATGTCAACAATTCTGAATACTTTTTCTGTCAGTATGGTGTGTGCTGTGTGTATACTGGATGCCCGTGATCTTCAGGGCCCTTAGACGGCACTGCATCACATACAGCCCTTGAATGCGACTGTAATGGAAATCACAACATGGGCTCAGGAATACTTCCAGAAAACATTGTCGGTGAACACAATCCACCGTGCCATTCGCCGTTGCCAGCTAAAACTCTATAGGTCAAAAAAGAAGCCATATCCAAACATGATCCAGAAGCACAGGTGTTTTCTCTGGGCCAAGGCTCATTTGAAATGTGGCAAAGTGGAAAACTGTTCTGTGGTCAGACGAATCTAAATTTGAAGTTCTTTCTGGAAAACTGAGACGCCATGTCATCCGGACTAAAGAGGACAAGGACAACCCAAGTTGTTATTAGCACTCAGTTCAGAAGCCATTGGGACTGGGCAGCTTACAAATCTGGAAAGGCACCATCAATGCTGAAAGGTATATCCAAGTTCTAGAACAACATATGCTCCCATCCAGATGTCGTCTTTCAGGGAAGACCATGCATTTTCCAACATGACAATGCCAGACCACATACTGCATCAATTACAACATCATGGCTGCGTAGAAGAAGGATCCGGGTACTGAAATGGCCAGCCTGAAGTCCAGATCTTTCACCCATAGAAAACATTTGGTGCATCATAAAGAGGAAGATGCGACAAAGAAAGACCTAAGACAGTTGAGCAACTAGAAGCCTGTATTAGACAAGAATGGGACAACATTCCTATTCCTAAACTTGAGCAACTTGTCTCCTCAGTCCCCAGACGTTTAAATGATACATTTTCTCAGTTTAAACATTTGATATGTCATCTATGTTGTATTCTGAATGAAATATTGAAATTTGAAACTTTCACATCATTGCATTCTGTTTTTATTCACAATTTGTACAGTGTCCCAACTTTTTTGGAATCGGGTTTGTATATATACACAGATAAATAGAGATACAAAACTAAATAGAGTATGTGTGTGTGTATATGTATGTGTGTGTGTATATATATATAATTTATTATTATTAATTTAGATTTGTTCTTAAAATTGCAATCCAAGCAACATTTTCTGTGGACCTTTTAGGATTTCCAAAATTTGTCCCAGGTGGCCAAATCATGGCCACAATCATACAGTGTGCGCCTGGCTTTACAAAAAACAATTTTGGGTAATCCTGCAGCTTATGCACAGTAGTAGCATTGGGGACTGGCTTTATCGGTCTTTGGTGCAGCAAAGTAAAAGTAGCATAGTGGGTGCACCAAATCAAAGATGCACTGAAGCAGTGAAGACTTCAAGCATATCTGCCAAATAGTTTAATCATATCATACCCCTGAACACCCCCCCCAAAAAACTCACCAAATGCTAATTTAGCCCCTGTTACTGTGCTTCTGTTTTTTTAGCTGGCATCAAGCATCTATAGTTTCGCCTGCTCTCTGTGGAATCATCACACGGACACATTCCTACAGCAGATCTGCACAGGAGACCAACAGGCTGCTCTTAGCTCCCTGGAGCGTACTCTGCTCTCTCTGAAAGGTACACACACGCACACCAATGCTGAAAAGCTCATTGCTTCTTAGAAAATTTCCCAGCCTACGACTGCAGATTACAGACTTAAGCAGCTATACATAAAAGCACACATACTGGTTGAGTTAATGTTGCAGACCACTCACTGCTCTCAGCTGGATAACTTTAGTAGCTTAAAGCCCTCCACAATTGAACGTGAACAGAGAGTTAGGCTTAAAACTGAAAATATTCTGCTAATTTTAATTATTTGCCTGTTTGTCAAACAAACCCATTCAATTAACATTAATGTATTATAAAAAAATATTTTGGGTAAGATGGAAGAAGCAGGTGGTTGCACCCAAAGTAGATGAATATCTCTTAGTATGTTGAACAAATTTGTCTAAATATTTTTTTAAATTTTTGTAATGATCAGGGCTGTAAATCTAAATAATAAAATGCCAAAAAGTCTTCTTGTCAATTTCTGAATGTTTACTTGAAAACTTGATTCTAATAGGTTCCTAAAAAAGGTAATTAGAAAACTTGTATATTTGTTATATTATTTGTAGACATGTGCTGGTATTCAGTAATGCGATATATCGCGGTAATGAATATGCACGATATTGTTATCGTGGGCACTTCTAAATACCGTGAATAATTATATATTACAAAATTATTAGAATTGGAATGCATAATAAGAATACTATTTATTTTTAAAATACACAACACTGCTGTATGCTGCTTGAAAGAGGGGTGTGCTGCTCTGATGTAAACAAGCACGCATGAGAAGCACATGGGGGAGCACGTGAGAGATGCGCTGAGTGAAAGCACATTCACTCTCTGACAGTAGATGGCGCTAAACTGCAGAAAATGCAGCCCGTTTATGGAAACCCAATAAATAAGAAGCAGCTGCTTACTTTCTAAAACATATTTAAATAATTTTTAAATAGCCATTCATATTTTTGTATTTGCCATGGTGTTCATCACAGTGCCAAATTGTTAGGCTATTTATTTTCAAACTTTATTTTTTTCATTTTAATCTGGACTACAAGATGCCCTATATATTGTTTGAAAGTGTTTTGATTCTTTATTGTTCATTCACACTTTACATTAGGGCTTCATTAGTTAACATTAGTTAATTCATTAGTTAACATAAACTGCCAATGACAAATTCTTAGGTAATTTAATAACATGTTGTTAAATTCTAAAGTTGCAACTGTGTTATTAAATGAGCTAACTTGAAATAAGACTTGTATTTTCTAACAAAGATTAATAACTTCTGTAGCAAATGTAGCTATTGCTCATTGTGAATGTTAATGCATTAACTAAGGTTAACTTATGAGGTCTTATTGTAAAGTGATACCTATGGGTCTTTATAGTTCTTTTGCACTATAATCTGTGTAAAACTTTTAACTTTATATATTTTTCTGTATTGCTTTATTGTATTTAAATGTTATAAGAATAAAGTTATTTAATCTGTTATACTGTATAATGACCACCTATTTTAAAATAAATATCAATACCGTGATAATACAGTATACCATGATAAAAGCATAAGCAATTAATCACAACAGAAAAAAATGATACCGGCATATCCCATATTACTTGTAGTGTTTCTTTCCTTCTTATTTCTGTCATCTTTCCTTTTTATTTACTTATTTTTAATGCAAATGTTACAATTGCAGCTTTAAAGGGATACTCCACCCCAAAATGAAAATTTTGTCATTAATCACTTACCCCCATGTCGTTCCAAACCCGTAAAAGCTTTGTTCGTCTTCGGAACACAATTTAAGATATTTTGGATGAAAACCGGGAGGCCTGTGACTGTCCCATAAACTGCCAAGTAAATAACAGTGTCAAGGTCCAGAAAAGGTATGAAAGTTGTCATCAGAATACTCCATCTGCCATCAGTGGTTCAACTGTAACGTTATGAAGCGACGAGAATACTTTTTGCCTCCAAGTTTTCATCCAAAATATCTTAAATTGTGTTCCTAAGACGAACGAAGCTTTTACAGGTTTGGAACAACATGGGGGTAAGTGATTAATGACAAAATTTTCTGGGCCATCTGACTAATCAGAGCAGAGTAGGCTCACGAAAAAGAGGGGTTTAGAGAGACTGAATCTTCGAACTGCTTCGAACGAATCATTTGAGAATCATCGCAAAATGAGGTGATATTAAATGCATATTTTGAGAAAACGAAACTGTTTTGACCTTTCATGCATCTAAACATATTGTAGGACACTTCTAAAACAATATTAGGAACCTTAAAAATGGCATAATAGGGGCATTTTAAAGCTTTTCTTCTGCCTCTTGTAAAATGCTTGTATATACTACCATACACACTTTTCTTATTTGTATTACTCATTCTAAGCAATGAAATTTAATTAGTGTGACAAAAACAACATTTATTAAGTTACAATTGTTATATATTTTTATTTGTTCTACTTGCAGTTCTTCGGAAGCTTACTGTGCATGGATTCATTGAGCCACATAACAACATGGAAGTCATGGTGAGTTCTTGAATAGTTCAAACAATAAAATATGGTCTATCATAATTCATATATTATAGCAAAAACGGTTTTGTTTCTCATTTACTTACTGCTTGATCAGATGTGATCTCAAAATCAGAGCTGATGTTTTCTTTTGTTCAAATTTTATCATCACACTTTTTAATCACACTTCTGCACCCATAAAAACTCATTTTGAAGAAAGGGTTAAATTGGTTAAATTGAAGAACGGGTTAAATTGTGAAAATTGAGTAGTTGTTTGCAAGGATAATCAACCTGAGGTTTATGACATTAAAAATAAATCATTGCACCTAAATGAGAGGCTCATTCTCAAGTGGAAGATGAAGCTTGAGGAAAAAAAAAACAGGTCAGTGTGAATATGTAATGCATTACATATGTCCTGCGTTAGTTGTGCATTAAACCTTAGAATATCTCTCCTTGAAACACAACATTTTGTGCCTTGTGTTGACATGTGCAAAATAATAGTGATTTATTTGTTCACTTTGTTGTATATAAATAGGTTAAATGAGAGTTTTGTCACGATGTAATCTGAATGCAAGGAGAATTTGCCGGCACAAAGCACACGCAGAAGTGCAGCCAGCCTCTGCAGGAAGCCCATATGGTGCCTTCATCTTTTAATGCATCTGTGGGAGCTGGCTTATCAGAGCTAATTTTCACATTACAATGATGCAATCCTTCCTAAACCTTAATGAGTCTTTGAAAACACTGAAATTGGTAGAAAACAATGAGTCAAAGAAAAAGTTTTGTAGCGTTGATAGTATAGTGTAACAATGCAGAGAAGATTTCATGTAATAAATGGTATGCTGAGCTTTAAAATGTGTTTGTTAGTCTCAAAGGACAGTTAGGATAGCTTCATATACGCGCATACTGTCTATATATAGAACATAGGGATGTCTTTATAGTAGTGCTGGGTGATATATTAAATATTCACAGTATATTCAAAATGAATTTGACGTACCCATTTCTTCCCTTTCTGCTTTAAAAAAGATCCCATTTTTATTCTAAGTTTATCTGTTCAACCCTTGATCCGGCAGTCTATCTGTTAGACTGTCAGGACGCTGTGTCTTTGGAGGCTGTGCCACTGACATTTTGAATTTGAGCTTATTAGTTGCGGTAAAGGAGATGATGATAGCACCATTATTGATCCATTCTGGAGGTAAGACAACTCAAAAGAGAATATTTTCAATGAGCTGCTGCCTTCAGCTATCAATCAACTGCCAAGCTACATAAACATGGTGTTCTCCCGGCAGGGCTATAACTCTCATTCTCTCTGGAGACTCTTGGACTTTAATGTCGTCGTTCATATTTCATCATACTTGAATGTTGTCTGTGTTTGATGTTGCAGGGGATTGAAAATGAGCATGTTTTGTCTAATAGCTCCTGCTTAGTGTGTGTGTTTAGTTTATCTTAAGGCATAAAGAAATTGAATGTACGTTAAAGTACACACAGTAGCATTTTCATTTCATTTATACAGCTACAATAACAGTCAATCCCGTTATTTATAGACTGCAAGGTTTTAGTGTTAAGAGCAAATTTACTGCTGTAATTTACTGTTTGTGGTGCAGAAATTTCCATCTGCCAGCTTAGTGTTACTTGTGCCCCGTGTTGATCAAACTGGTTCCATATATTTAACGACCGTTCTAGGATTGTATCTTGGATAGCAGGCACTCTCTAAATCTCTCCTCCGACACTCCACGTAAACAGCCTGTCCTTCCCCAGCCTGAGTTAAGATTGCTTGGGGCTTCCTGCCAAATCTGCCTTCATCATGACTTAAGAAAACCTAGATGTTGCCAGCACCAATAGCACCGTGGTCGCCAACCACACCTGATACCGATGTTTCATTTACTGTCTCTGTCTGCTTCTCTAGGGCTTCCTCAATGCAGTCTTTGAGCGGTTGAAGCAGTTTCTAGAATGCTGTAAGTATTACATGCTTTTCACATTCTAATTCCAATAGTGTAAAACTGTTTTTAGGATTATGTTTTATTTTTTTTTTTTATTTTTTTTTTTTTTTTTTTTTTTATCGACAAACATTTTTATGGCTTAGTAAATCTTCTGATGTAAACAGAAGTAACTTGTTTGGGGGCTGTAATTTTTTTGTTTTTGACAAGTCTCTTATGCTCACCAAGTCTCCATTTATATTTCAGTATATTTTTAAATTTAATTTATTCCTGTGATGACAAAGCTGAATCTTCAGCATCATTACGCCAGGCTTCAGTATCACATGATCCTTTAGAAATCATTCTTATATGCTGATTTGCTGCTCAGGCATTTCTTATCATTATCAATGTTGAAAACAGTTGCTCATTTTTGTGGAAACCTAATACATTATTTTCAAAATTCTTTCGTGAATAGTAAGTTCAGAAGAACGGCATTTATTTGAAATGGAAATCTTAGAAGTCTTTGTTGTCACTTTTGTGCACTTTAATAAATACTTACTGAATAAAAATATTACTTAAAAAAAATAAACTTTCTGACCACAGACTTTTGAATGTGGTGTACATTTATTAGTTGTTAAGATGCATTAGCTTACTGGTGCCATTGTAAAATGTGCTATTTGCACTCAACCAGGATTAATTCATTTTGTCAGTAAAAATATCCAATAATAGGAGGGTACTGAGATAAAGCAGGTAGCTTTAAATAGTCAAGTGATATCAACATGTTTTTCAAAGTTGTTCCCATTTGGAAAATAAAGTGCTATTGTATTCTATTGTATTGTAGCACAATTGGATTTAAAGGAACAACCATTTAGGAGAAATAAAGATTTGATTTAAAGCTCAAGTTTTTAATCCTCAGGCTATCTAGAGATAACAGCCATGTTTTCATGTCACAGAGTTAAGTTAAATGATATTGAGTGTAGAAAAAAAAAATATTCCTGTTCATTTTTGAATGTCAGTTTAAGTCATTGTCCCATCTACAGTTTTTTTTTTTTTATCACTATTAAATAAATTTGAATAAAAAGCTGTGGATTTTGAAATATTACTGGTTCCTTATACTTCAATATTATCTTTTCTGTAGCTTAATCGAAAATAGTATTATATGTGCAAAAGGATTTGTACGAAAATAACTTTAGATATTTCTGCTTGAGATCACAAGGTTAATTCTGACGGACTGGAATTCTTTACTGCTTGAATATAGAGTGCATAGTCAAAGGCCGAACTAATTTATTTTTGAAAGATCACCACTTCAAATTTCTGCTCCAGCAAAATACAATAATGCCATGTCTGCATGGTTTCACTTGGAGACACTATGCCCTGCTTTTCCCAGCCTCATCGTTGCATGTGTTATATATCATCAGATGAGACAGAAGCAAGCTGTTATCTACTGGTGATATCACAGGCAATATGTTCTCCTGGCTGGGCCGCAGGTCAGGTTCCATTCGGCCTGTTGGTATTTCAGCGTGGATGAGAGACTTAGCTTATGAGCAAACGGAATGTGAAATATCAACTCTGGGCCAGATAAGGTCCCCCAAATAATCCAGGCGTTTTGGGTTCTATTCATTTCTTCATTTCTCTCTGCACCGAGAAATTGATGCTCAATCCCTTTGAAAGGTTACCCTGCTCTATCACACTGTCCTGAGTGTTGACTTGTAAGGAAACAGATTAGTATTTTTGGCTTTCGTTTGACTAATTTAGCCACAGGGCCAATGACGATTACAGAACAAGTAGACTAATAACCGATATTTTGAACCAATAAAAGTGACTTGTGCAAAAATTAAAATTAATGTCAAAAATAAGAATAACAAAGGCTCTGACAAAAACTTTCTTTAAATGCTTTTAAAATATTTTATTGGCAAATCGGCTTAGAAAATGACCGATACCGATAACCATAAAAATGCTTAATATCATCGCCGATAATTGGTTTACCCCTAATTTACTCACCTTCATGCTGTTCCAAACCTAAATGTATTACTTACTTCTGTGAAACATAAAAAGTGTAGTCATATGGACCACCTTTATGGTGCTTTTTGTCATTTTGGAGCTTGGCAGCTCCAAAAGCTTTTAAACATGTGGGTGAGTAAATAATGACAGATTTTTTTTTAATTTTTATACAAAGAACCCAAAGCATTTTTACAGTCTTTCCATCTACTATTTGCAGGCCGGCAATTTGGACCAGGCAGTCTTTGCAGGGAGAAGCTTGAGAAGACCATCATTTTGTTCACCAAAGTTGTAAGTCTTAAAGTTCAGTCAGTTAGAGGGCAAAGGAAATAATCTGGGCACTTGTACTTGAGATGTTGTGGGCTGAGCCTTACTCCTGAACTGTGTTTTAACAAAGTCTCTTATGCTCTCTACTAGCTGCTGGACTTCCTGGAATATCACCCGTGGCCTTTCATCCCTCTTATTCAACGTTCGCTGGAGTTCGCGGTCAGCTACGTGTTCACAGAGGTTGGCGAGGGAGTTGTTTTTGAGCGTTTTATTGTACAGTGCATGAATCTTATCAAGATGATCGTCAAAAATGAAGCCTACAAACCGGCCAAGAACATTGAAGGTAAGCAGCATAATGTCTTTGGCATGGCATGCCTCCATTCTAAAGTTCTAGCTTATTCCAATAGGAAATGGATAACAGCCTTTAAACACATCAAGGGCATTTCTGAGATAGTAGAGGGCAAAAGTGAATGGATGAGATGTTTCATAATGAAATCTAGCTGTTCAGTCATAACTGAGGTTCCCTAGATAGATATTAAAGTAAAATGCCTCCTGTTTTATTATTGCCTTACTAATGGACTGTAGGAGCACATTAGACGTTTTAATGAATGAACTAATATCTTGAACATTACTGTATGCATAATTGTATATTAAAGTGATGTTGCAATATACATTGCAGACAGTAAGCCAGAGAACCTGGAGGCACATAAAATTAAGACTGCATTCTTCACACACCAAACGCTGACGGAGATTGGCAGGAGACTGGTATCCAAATACTTTCTGCTGACAGAAGAAGAGCTAACCATGTGGGAAGAAGACCCAGAGAGTTTTGGTAAATGTGAATTATGAGCTCAGAAACATGTCTAAAGCTGTGAAACGTTTTGTTTTTATTTTTCTAGGCTGTTTGCCATTTGTAATCAGAAAGACAGTAGAGAGGAGGAGTATGTTATGTGTGAATTTTTGTCTCAGAAACATGTCGATGAGAGCCACAGCTGGACATGGCAGGGCATGTGCACTAACACCTAGGTCACAAATTTTTATATATATATATATATATATATATATATATATATATATATATATATATATATATATATATATATATATATGTATATATATATATATATATATATATGTGTGTGTGTGTATGTGTGTGTAAATATAAATATCAAATGTAAAAGAGTATAATATTAAATATATATACTTATCTATGCAAAATATTATACATGCATTTAATTTATTAGGGCTATCAATTCAAGTATTTCATTATAAACAGTGTTTTGTAGGTATCATTTAAAAAGTCTTTGTATAATTATTAGGTTCAATAGAAGGAACTTATAATGTCAAATTTAATAAGCATTAATGCCATTTAAAATTAACTATAGTCATTTATATAAAATGCGATTGCACATATATAAATATATTCTTAGAACTGTGTAATTTGTTGCTTAAAAACATTATGAACCACAGACCTTAATTTACCAGAACATTGAAATTTGCCAATGTAAAATCCCACAGGCTGTTCTTTTCTACATTTTAGAACAACAAACTGAACTGTACTGTTACAGGTGTTCATAAATGATGACCATATATGGCTCAGTATGTCTAAAAGGAAGGGGACAGCATAACCTGAAAGTAGCTATGACAACAGATGTACTACCCATGAACTTGAAGTCAAGAAGCTGACCTTTCCTGTCAGTTAACTGAGCCCTGTGTAGTGTTATGCCCAGAGATGCTGAACCATACCTGCTGCAGTAATTTAACACATGTAATTCCTTTCAAGGAAATGGGTTTTGAAGCGTACAGTAATTTAAAATCCCTTGGTGTACTTTGTTTGTGTCATTTTCTAATCCATATTGTCATGGTCCAGTGATTTGTTTCTGGTGTTGGGAATGCCAGTGATTCGTCCAGGGGTCCTGCTGTCAAGGCTGTATAATTGCGATTAATTTAGTGACTCTGCAGCAGACGGAATTGTTCTGGCCTGTTGTTGACCAACCCTTAGGAATATAAGGTGACTAGAGATGATAGAGGACGTGACATCATTTTAAATGACCTACTCTTTGATTGGATCATGGGTAGAGAGAAACCTGCCACATCTGTGGGGTGAAACAACCAGGATAGGGTTTCTGAGAGAGCGTGCCTGAATGATAGAAGTTGTGAAGGTTAAAATAATGGTTATTTAATGACCCTCATTTCTTTTCTCAGCCTTTTTTTTTTTTTCTTACATGGAACATAAAAGATCGGTTTTGAAGAATATCTTTTTCTCTCTTGTCAATATAATGAAAATGAAATAGGACTGTGACTGTGAAGCTCCAAAATAACAACGAAGCACTGTAAAAGAATCATAAAAATGGTCCATTCATGAGAAAAATTCAGCTCACTGACTCAGTGATTCAGTTAAAGATTTTTAGTAAATGATGACTAAAATCTTTCTCTGTTTGTCACAAAGTACTGGAATATTTTGCACGAGTACAATGATTTTGCTTTTTGAAGCTCGACAGCCTTAGTCCCCCTTCAGACCCATTATATTAAAAAGAGTGGACAGGACATTCTTCAACAAAGCTGTATGGTTTGTAATGACATGAAGATAAATAACTGGCTGAATTTTTATTTTCAGGTGAATTATCATTTTAAATCAGCATGATATATGTTGTGACAAGTTGTGTTTAACATTGTTTCTTTCTTCAGCTGTGGAAGAGACAGGCGGTGACTCCTGGAAGTATAGTTTGCGGGTAAGTGACTCTTTTCATAAAATCAGGGTTTCCGGGGGTCTTAAAGTCTTAATTTAGTTTTATCAAACTTAAGACCTTAAAAAGTCTTAAATTGTACAGGCAAGTCTTAATTATGATTTCAAGAGGTTTTAAATTTGGGGACGGAAAGACCAGAATTGCGATATGGCTGAATGTGACGATTAAACTTCAAAAGGCTAGCGTTTTTATTTTATTATATAAACACGAGCGCTGCACGTTCAAAGTCCGGTGCTGCTGCTTTGTGTACAGCTGTTAATGGGGAAACTGTTATATTTCTACCAAACGCTCCACCTTCTGGCAGAATGAATGAGCATTTTCAATAAAACTGTTGTTTTGTTCAGAGTTCAGACCAATGTGAAAATCGACCCATGTTTTTACCCTGCAAACACGCAGAGCTTTAAATGTGAACTGATCAATAAGAAGACAATGCATTATCAAAATCTAAAAGTATAGGGTGTGCGATGTGGTCTGCAAATTCTGCAGTAATATCGCAATTGTTGTTTTAACTATGTGGGATTTAATATTATCCAGTATATCGCGAAAAGCAAACAAAACGGCTACAGAGTGCGCGCATATATTATGTGATGAAGTCTAGCAGGTTAGACTAGTTGCGTGCGTGCGCATTTATAGTGTGTTCTTTCACTGCATGAGTCACTCTATTAAAATGCATTAAGAATTATCACATACTTCAAGATATGGGGCAGAAATGTATATATTTATATCATTTCATATAGTTAATATCACACGAAGAGTGCCTTTTTTTTCTCCAAAAGTCAGCATGATTACAAATGTGATATTGATTTTATACAACAGATCAGTAAACAGTGAGTTAATATTAAGAGACTTATGTTTTAGACACCGTATTTCCTGTTTTTGCTCTATTTCTTCAACTGTGGGACACTAAACACCGTCGAGCCGCTCTTGACATTCGGGTAGTTGTTTCCACCTGCGCTGCAATATTTTTTTCATCTCTAATTGATGGATGTCTAAAATATAAAAGTAAGGAGAAGTCTAAAACTGGCAGGAGGCCCGGCCCGCGTCTGAACTATGATGTGAAAATTGGCCCGAAGCCCAGCGTAAAAAAGCTGTTAGCACAATAAGAGATAAGATATCAGCACAATAACACACTCTATAGCTAAATATTATCTAATTACCTTTATCGATAAAATCCCAGAAAATTTCGAGATATCCTTTTTTGTCAATATCACATACCCCTTATTTATATTATTTAATTGATATAATATTTTATTGATTATAATTGTTTAATTCAATATAATAATAAATACTTTTGACTCATCCATTTTCTTAAAAATGGTTTAAAGGCTGAAATGTAAAGTATCATATTGAAGATTTCCATTTACTCGTCTTTTGGTACACCACCTTACAGAGAGATGTATTCCAAGGTCAACCGAAGTGTCAGTAAATGCAAAGTGACTGAGTTAAAAGGTATCAGGTGTCTGTCTCATTTCTGTGGAATTTACATAGGGGGGCCATGACTCTACAGGGTCATTTGTTACTGCCCTCATGTGACTTAATTTGCATTACATCTGGCTGCCTACTTAATGTGGCTTTTATGTCCTGGCTTTAAAATGACATTGACTGACTAAACTTATAACCTCAAGCAAGGGTAGCATTTTACATCACATTTGTCATTTACTCAGTAAAAGATGCTGTGGAATAATTTCACCTTCAGGTAATTTTGAAAGGGAATGTCTTAATTATGTATTGGGTTTAAAGGTTAAAGGTCTTCAGAATACTCCATCTGCAATCTGGGTTATACGAAGCGGCGGAAACACTTTTTGTAAGCGAAGAATAAACTTTTTTCAATAATTCCTTTGTCAGCAGTCTCCTCTGTGTCTCTCATTATCACTGTATGCTGTGTATGCTCTTCTGTGTCATCCGTTTTTTGTTATAAAACAGCGCATCCTTGTGGGTCTGACGGCAGATGGAGTATTCTGACGATGACTTTCATACCTTTCCTGGACCTTGACACTGTTATTTACTTGACAGTCTATGGGACAGTCTCAAGCCTCCAGGTTTTCATCCAAAATATCTTAAATTGTGTTCCCAAGACGAGCTGAGCTTTTAAGGGTTTGGAATGACAGTAGTTTTTCTTGTCCTCTGAGTGCAAGTATTTATAAGCAGTGTGAATGTTGCACATCAGCCAAAGAAGTGGATCTCAACTCAGTTTAAACAAAGGCTTCATTTAAAAAAAAAAAAAAAGAAAGAAAACACTTTTGTCGTTCATTTCAAAAGCTCTGTAAGATTGCATCCAATCAAATTGCAATATTTTGCAGGGCTCCAAACTGCGACTAAAACAGTAGCATTTGCAACTGTTAATATTAATTTGCGAGTGACGTTTTTGCTGAGGTCGCCACTGGTGACTACCCGCCGAAAGCTCCTCAGGATTTAACCGCCAAAAAAGTTTTCTCAGGCGGATGATTTGCTTCATTCTAGCAGCGCCCCGTCTGTGATGAAACGAACTTGGGCCGAAGGTTAATACACACAACTACACCGAGTGTGGACCTGCCGCTTGTACAACAGCTTTCAGCCGAGATCGGCCCATAGAGAAAAAGCTGTCTGTCAGCCAGAAGTGTTTTGTAGAGTTGGCGTGGCTCTGGCCCATTATCTTCTCACCGATGCCGAGACTGAACCGACAGAGACGCATTTCACCCAGAATCAGCCCGAGTGTTATTGCTATCTGGGTATATGTTTACGTTATTACTTAAAAATTTGAATGTAATGCCTTTTTTCCTAATTGTTTTGCGATCAAATCTTTTGTTATGTTCACGTATTAAACTGAGACGATGCGCATTTTTAATGAAAAAGAGAGTTTCAGACAGTCCTCATCTCTGCCGCACATCAGTTGACGCACACAGTTGATAAAACAGCTCCACTGTGCAGCGAGAGAGAAATGACGGAGACGGAAGAAGAGAAAGTGCAGAAAATACAGCACAACTTGAACAAACTAGAACCGGTAAAGCTGTCATCTGTGTGGATATTGGCAATATCGTTAACAATTTCGTTTATAATAATTACTAATATGGCTTCTTCTAAACAGATCTTGGTCTGTGTTCTTTTAATGCGTGAACTTCATTATTTGAAGTGCAACTCCGTCCATTAATCGCAAAAAGCTCTGTGCTTTGTCACTTTTTAATAAAAAGTACCAGCTTTAAAATTATTCCGAATTCATAACGAAATTCAAACAATACAGTTTTTTGGCGCTCCTTAATGCAGCAGGCGCGGTCGCTTTAGCGCCTCACGTCAAGGGCAAGTGAACCCATTTAATCTTTCTCTTTACTAATATAGTACATAATGAACATGAATTAACATCAAAAGGTAGGCTATTTTATCAGAGATCCTGCAGTACAACTTACTGAAATGTCTCATGTAGGAGGAGCCCAAGTGATGCTTCTGCTCCATGATACTGGTACAGACTCTGTAATGAACAATTCTTTGTGACTGTAGATTTCAAGCTGGAAAAGACATTTAGTTCCCACTTTAAGTGAACCTTAGTTCCCAGGTCATCTACAAGATGGATTAAAATGCTGATAAAGTCAAGAAAAGATAAGACATAAACACATGACAGTATGATTTAAATGTTAAAATGTAAATAAATAGATAATAATAATCGTAAAATAAATAAAACACGTTTATTCTGTGGCAGCTAAAAAAATTATTTGGCTCCTAAGTTTTTTCTTATAGGAGCCAATGGCTCCTTACTCGATTTTTTTGTTTGGAGCCCTGTTTTGGCAGTATAAATAAATAAACAAACAATAATAAGCATTGTAAATAAACAATAGTGATGATGATGTCCTTAAGTGTCCTGAAATGTAGTAATAATAATAATGTATTTATCTGGTTTTACAACTGTAAAATTGTAATACTAACATTTGTGGCTTTTTAAGTTTTCTTTTTCCAGTTTTATGCTGTCAGGCTTTTATTTTGGCGGAAAAATGCATGGGGGTCCCAAAGGTTCTCTTTTGTTGACAACAATTGATTTATAAGTGTTTCTCATTACGAGAATGGAAAGATGGTTAGCGCTTGTTGTGTCCCCAATGCAATTCTAAGCGACCCAAACTCAGAGCAGATGTAGAGATGAGTTGTTGTAGAGCAGCATTTACTGTGACCCGAGCCACTCTGAGACACGGAAAACACTGGATTATCAGCTGCTGTGCTGTGCCTCACTCTGAATCATTCAGTGCATATATACTGAATTAATTAAATAGCAACCTTTCTGTTTTAATAATTGCACTAAGCCATACCGCAGTTTTGGTTTTTATTTGATTGTGCAACCCTATTTGATAGAAGCTAAATATCTGAAGTCTTCCAAACCTCCAGTCCAATCCAGAATGAAGTCTTTTCTCTTGTGATCATCCATAGCCAGTCCAGGTACCTGCCCTTATTGATTTAGTTTTGAACTGTATTGATTATGTCAGATTTCCTGAAGGCATAGAACATATGATTTGACACGTGTGGTGATGGTTGAGCTTGGTGATATTTGACCCTGGGATGTCAGTGTCCCAGCCTTTAATAGATGCTGAAGTCCACTGAGTCAGGTCTAGCACCCTGACCCCCACTTCAATGCAAACTATTGATTGTATCAGCAAGAGTGATGGATACCATGGAAAACCCAGTGATTTTCTTTTCATGTTTATGTTGATGGGTTTAAATATTGTTCCTGTATTGAATGCTTCCTGATTCCTTTGTCACATCGTGTTCTCTGTTTTAATCAATATCTTTACAGCCGTGCACAGAAGTGCTTTTCTTGGACATTTTCCACAACTACAGTCAAACTTTGACACCGGTACTTCTAGAGATGGTGCAGAATCTTCAAGGTTGGTTTTATTTGATGAGTTGGTAAATATTACTCTATCAAATTAAATTAGTTCTTTAAGAATAATTTTACATAAGTGTATAATAAAATATGGTGCTAGTTTGTGGAGACACTTCATTTATGTATTGTTTGTTGATATTTAATGGTTTTCTATAAACAGCTCTTGGTTAAATTTGACTTGGATATGAATTTTATATAGTTATTTGGTATTTTCTTGAATTTTGTAATTTATTTGTTATTTTTTTTTATATAAAAATGGTTGGGGCGATTCAACCATAACTAATTGCCAAGCTGGTTAGGCTGTTCTGTTTTAAAGATTGTAGAGTGGCTTAAACCAGCTATGACTTGGTTATTCCTGGTTTAAGTTGTTGCTTTTTTCCTGCAAGGATGGAGATTCATTATGCTTTATTAAATAGAAAAAGTGAGCATTTTCATGCTTGACTCCTGGCATTCAAGGACACAGTGAATGAATTAATCAAGTCAAAGCTTTTAATGTGCTGATTAAATGAAACTCACTGGTTAAATGAACTGTCATTATGTTATGATAATGAAAGAAATGTCATATCTGGAGCAGGAGTAGTTAAGAAAACGGTGAAAAAAGGTATTCATTTTTTTTTTTTTTTTTTTTTTTTTTGAAAGTTCAGACTTCAGGTCCCTTTTTATCTATAGTAATTAACATGGTAGATTCTCACGTCAAATATTTTGAAAAGGCACTCGTGTGCTACAAAAGTGCAGTGCTGAAAATGTGCCCAGATGCCACATGTTTTTAGAGAACTCCTTTTTGAAGTGTTTCAGCATGGAAAGCTACCTGCTGACATTAGCTTAGAGAGGCTGGGTTGACACCAAATGACACATGCCATGCCATCAGTTCTTCAAAGCTCTTTTTGTGTCCAAAATGAGGCATTTCCTCTACCTTTTTTGAGAGGAAAAACTGACAACGTCATCTGGGGTTTTACTTTAGATGTGGACTTTTTGATTGTAGCCTTGCAGAGCAAATGTCACCTTTATAAAACACACCTCGCTAAGCTAAAACAGCTCCATCGTTACTGCTCCATTTAGAGCAATTAAGCTAGCACTTTCAGCCAAATATAAGTACCGTCTGACAAGCGTTACACTCTCATTGCTTTTGATCTGGCTCGCTAATTAATTAGTGAATGATTTTAATGAGCATTCTGTGTAAATGAGTTGATTAAAATTTGCTATGATGATTAAATTAGGATAATGTGCTAAACAAATATTCTTATGGACATTCATAAGGATCTTTGAGTGTTTTGGCTTGGAATTTGAGTTTAGCACATTTAAATGACCATGTTTTATTAAAATGATGACAACAACCCCGCAAGTGCTATTTTTTGCAAATCATGTGTCATTATAGTGTGAAGTCAACATCATTATAAAAGCACACATTTAGAGGATAATTCTGATAATGACCCCTCAGTTAATTTCCTAGTAGTGTCATTCTCTTTTTCTCTTGAGCATTTCCTGTGTTCTAATTATACATGGACAATAAGGAGCGTCACCCCCTCATTGTCGCTTTGGGATGGCTAATTTTGATTGGTTAAGGGAAATGGGACAAAAGTTTTAGTTGCTTATGTTATTTTATTACACGCTCTGCCACTTTTACTACTGTTTGCAAAGTGGTTAAGTGACAGTTATTACAGATGTGTGAAAGTGCTAGATGTTCCCAACAGGCCTAAAGCACATTGTGTGCAGATTGTGAGGGAACAAAAAAATTGAAAATTGTAAAAATCATAGTGCCTGCTTTCTCTCTCTCAGGCCCCAGTAATGTGGAGGACCCAGTGCAGATGCTCATGAAGGATGCAGGTACCATCATGCATTGCTGGTCACACACCCAGCACCTTTCTCTTCAGTAATACAGTGGGGTCCAAATGAGACTAAAAATCTGGCTCAGTTCTCATGTAAAAAATGTACATAAAAAAAAGCATGTTCTCTTGTGAAATTAAGAAATATTGAAGTTATTTTAGCATGCACTATTAGTAATGTAAAAAAAAAATGGATGTTATCCTTTGTATGCGTGTATTACTGTATATTGTAAAAATTGTGTATTATTTAACATTTACTATTATTTTTTTATTTAAAATTTAAGATGACTTAAAACTCTATGCATGTTGAATTAAATGCATTCAATTTCCATGCATTATTTTTTTCCTTTGTACATAATGCCACATTGACATTCAGTTTTTCAATTAAAAATTAAATGGTAATTTTTTCAAAATCATTTGTTTCTTTGCAGTTTACAACGCTGTGGGTTTAGCTGCTTATGAATTGTTTGACAATGTGGACTTTGATCAGTGGTTCAAGAACCAACTCCTTGGGGAGCTGCAAATCAGCCATAACAGGTATGATTCAAAAATAATAACTTCTCTAAAAGCAGTTTTAACCAGTTTAACCACTAAAAACTACAAGTTTAAAGTCTGCTTTCGTGAATGAAGCCAGAAATTCACAGTATGACTTTTTACATCAACAAACGTAACATCTTCAGCATTTTTTTTTGTAGATAAAAGGGTATTCACTTCTAGTATTGTTTTTCCCAGGAAGTGATGTCACTCCACAGGTGCATACAAAGAAGCTTTTGCAGTGATTCTAGTCTAACCTTTCTATAGATAAAAGACTAAAGCTTTCTCTCAGAAGGGTTTTTTTTTTTTTATTGCATTACTCCTCTGTGAGCTCAGATTTTATATCAAAAAGAATGTGGGGTGAAGCCCAGCACCTTAAAGTTTCTTGCTGTTTTGCTGTGATTGTTTCTGGAAACCTAGGTTGGTTACATAAGTGTACAGTTGTACGGGGGGTTTGGCCTCAGGAGTTTGAAATTGTGCAGGGTAACATCAAATGCTGAATGAGGACGGCCCCTGGAAAGAGCTGATATCTTTCACTTTTTCACAAGTCTTTTTAAGAACAGCACAAAGATATGGAGATTTAGATAACCCCTTTCAGATGGGAGCCTGGATAATCTTTACACTTTGCCTCAATGACATTTACTGCCTTCTTACAATAGCAGTATCATATCAGCTGTAGTTGACGGATTGGTTAAACACGATTCTTCTGGGAGACTCCAGCGGTGCATTTGATGAGGGCTTGAGACTTGGGAAGATGGGAGGTATCAGATATGTAAATTAAACGTACTGTAGAGAAAGGTGTTGAAATATTTATTGAAGGCCATGAAGGTTAAGAAACTTAGGATTTAAAAAAGAAAAGGGATTTTAAAAGCGGAGCATAAGTAGATGCAGAAGTGTTGGGGTAGATGACTTAACAAGCTAATTAAACTAGTCAAACTACCCATTCAAAGTGTTTAGCTACACTACAAGATAGTAATAAAAAGTTGGTAGTGACACTGCCTTTTTTTAAATAGGGCTGTCAATGAAATTAATTATCTTTTAAACGTTTCTTAATATAGTGACTTCCGTCAGTTTGCTGTATATTATAAAAAAATATATATATAGCAATGTAGCTGCTATATAGCACTACTACTTCATAAAGTATCTCATTAATTGAAAAACTTGTTTGTGCTACTAAAAAAATCTAGTTTGTACTGTAGTTTTGCTACTTTTTGTTATTTTCTCCCCAACACCGCTGTATAATGCCCGATGCAGTTCTTTTTGTTGACAGTTCTGTTGGGAGGGCAAGACAAAGATACAAAATTAAAAAAAAAAATAGGTAATAAAGACTGTTACTCTACACAAAGTGTCATTTATGACTTGAGAGAGAGAGAGGAGAAACAGACCTCTGTTGTGGAAGATCTCATTATGATCGCATTTGAAACCATGACTGCCAGTGTCTCCTTCCATTCACCGCTATTTGTTATTGTTTATCGCTTTCTTTCTCCTATCAGGGAGAGAGGGATTTAAACCTAATTTGCATATTTCGTAACATTGATGTTGACATTAAAAGACTCCATGAAATTAAAATTAGAGTTTTGTGACTTTTAGTCCATGTTTTAAGGTCACCTATACTCTAGTGTCGTTCAAAAGTTTGCACTCAATATTTTTTATTAATACTTTGCAATAAATTTATATTAAGTTGATCAAAAGTGACAGTCATGACATTTATATTAAAAAAAAAGTATTTATATTTCAGGTGCTGTACTTTTGAACTTTCTATTTATGAAAGAATCCTGAAAACAGTTTTGAACACTGATTAAAAAAACATATATATATATATATATCTTGAGTAACAAATGATAGAGATAACTCGTCAATGGCAGGGAAAGAGTTAAACAGTAGAGTATAAAGCATATTTACAAATGGTAACAAAAGTACATTTTAGCTGATACACTTTTAAAAATGTACAGTTTTCCAATAAAATGTAATAAAAATATTGATAACTCATTTTGTGCTACATCAATTTAGCAAATTCTTGCAGAGAGATGGCACAGTTTATTTGAAATATTTTGTCCAAACTTACAAGTTAAAATAAAAATTATATCGAAACAGCGAGAAAACTGCACCTAAGCGATTTTATGAGGTCTTTAAAAGAATAAAGGAACTAAACTAAAGAAATATCCAAAAATGAAAGTTTGCTAAAATGTACATTGGAGAAGATTTGGAGAATTTTAGCATGATATCGCTTGCTCACCAATGGATCCTCTGCGGTGTATGGGTGCCGTCAGAATGAGGGTAACAACAGATAAAAACATAACAGTCCAAAAGTATCCACATGACTCCAGTCCAACAATTAATGTTTTGTGAAGTGAAAATCTGTGTGTTTGTAAGAAACAAATCCATCATTAAGGCATTTGACTTCAAATCGTCATTCTGACGGCACCCATTCACTGCAGAGGATCCGTTGGTGAGCAAGTGATGTAATGCATTTAATAAAGTTTCTCCAAATCTGTTCAGTTGAAGGAACAAACTCGTTTACATTTTGGATGGCCACATGGTGAGTACATTATCAGAAAATTGTAATGTTTGGGTCAACTGTTTCTTTAAGGAAAGAAAGAGGAAAAAGTCTTGCATTTCAATGTTCAACATGTGAGTGTAACAATCCACTTGTCTCATTTCATTTGGCTAGCACATAACATGCTCAAGAGTGCCTGTATTGCAGACAGTGTATGTGTATGTGTCGGTGGGCTTTTGTGTGGCTCCAGTGGGGATCAGTCAACCACTCATGGGCATTGAGGCGGCCTCTGCATTCGCTCTTGACAGAGCAAGCAAATGTACGTCTGCCACTCTTTAATCAGGCACATTTGTCACTGTCATGATTAAACAGCATGCCTGAAAAAGGCTCAGAGGGATTTTCAGAGAGACATGAGTAACCCTGGTGCTGACATCTGCCATCTATGACTTGAGCTTTGGGATTTGACAAGATTATATTCAGCAAGAAGTTACCAATATGCATTATACCATCTTAATTTGTCCACGTTGCTTGTTTGAGAAACAGATGCAAATTCCTTGACCTTGTACACTGTCATTTCTCCCGACTGGCAGCCCTCCAGACCCTCCCATTGATTCATCACTTTGTTTGACCTACTGTGTCACTCGGTCGAGACTCTTGCGCTTTGCCTTGGCAGACAGATTATCTTATCGCTGATCTTGTGCCTTTGAGGTCAGAAGGGGCAGCTGTGCTGAACAGGTGTTGCTAAGGACCAGATCAATAGGCTGGGGAAGCCTGTTGCATCTGTCTTCCCCATTTACTGGAACTCTTGTCATGTTTATTCTCCGCCCTGGGACTTTAGCTGGACACAATAAGATATTACCTCCCATGGATAGATTATGGCTCAGGACATTGGGGACAGTGCACTGGGCCACTAAGTGGCCTTAAACCTGAATAAAAGAATTGGAGGTAATATTCATTTTGATAGATGTACGTGCCAGTATTCTAATAAATACGATAAATGATCAAATAAAAATTAAACATGCATAGAAATAAATAACAAAAATTAGTTTGATGGGTAAGTATATTAAGTGTGGTAGGGCCAGGTATGGATGCAGATTTGCTGATTATGTTCAGATTCACAAACTCTTGATTCAGTTAGATTTTTTGATTCCATATGGTTCGATTGCAATTCATGTTTCTATATTTTAGTTATAATGTCAGTTTTGACATTACATTCTACTAATGTTGTACATTTATACAAGGCTGTGCTTCATAATGATTAAAAGAAACTAAAAAAGATTCATTAACTAGACAAAACAGAGTCATTTGTTTGTAAATCAGGCTACATTGGTCATGCTGTATAACATGGAAAGGCTCATACTGGGAGAATAATTTGTGAATCGGACTGCATTGGTCATGCTATATTTAAATATGTTTTTGCATGCAACTCCTGTGGACAGCTAAAAAGAGAGATTTTCTGGCATTTATCTTGCGAACTGTGACTCAATATTCTAATTCTCACTGGTCTAAAATCCATCTTTGCTACCTCCACTCTTTGAGTTCTTGAAGGCAAGCGTCCTTTCTATGTCCTAGCTGGGTCACATCCTTTGGTGCGTATGGAGAATCAGTCCAGTGCTCAGTGACCCTTAGCCCCTCGCCACACACCATACTCTGTTGCGTTGCAAGTACAGCGCAGCAGCCACACTGCAGGCAAGCTCGGAGAACTGCAGCATGTGTGAAGGTGATGGTCAGCATGCGATTCACAGCGGCGTGAAATGACCTTTCAGCTCAGAGCTTCAGCATGGCAGCTGTGGTGCCAGTTCAGCTTAAGGGGGACTAAACTGTGTCGAGTGTAAACTTTATGGGGATTATGGTTTTTTTATTGTTGAGTCGCAGATGTTACTTCATCCTTTAGGGGGTTTGATTTGTGTTGAGAGGCGCGCCAGTTTCAATTGGATTAAATGGACACTGGAATTTCTAAGAAGTCAGCTTAGAATCAAAGTTTAGAGAGGTATATCAGCAATGAAAAAAATTGTAGTAAATTTCACAAGTAATTACAAAGAAACACTGAATTAAACGTTAACTTTTGAAGAAGAAAGACTTTATTTTTCCTTGGTTTGATTATTCTATAATGTACATTTAAAATATATTATTATTAATTTCATTGTTGTTATTTTACAAGTCTTTGTTTACTGTCTGAAATTGTATGTCACTTTTGGGCATGCCGATTCTGATACGCTCTTCAGTATTTTTCTTTACAGCTGTTGTGGATACTTCATATTTTGAAATATTTGTTCTTTGTTTTTTTTCTTTCTGTCCGTCCGTCCGTTTGTCTATTCCAGCCCCGGCCCCTCAACAGCAAGTAAAAACAAAACAAATTGTGGTTGGTTACAATACATGTCAGCCAGGTGATTTCTTCCCTGCCTTTAATGGCTGATTTTTGGCAGACTGGACCAGTGGATTGGACTTTATGCTTGGCCAGAATAAGTTGCAGGCTGGACCAAATTATGCTGATAGTCTGATAATGTGTGAATACATTTTGATCAGGCAGTATCTTATTATCTGAGAGAGTGATTCTTGGCAAGAACAAACTACAGACTGGACCAGATTTCATGCTGATCAAAACTGTCAAAGTCTGTTGTGGCAGATTGTTCCAAACTAAAATTTAACTCTCAAAGCAAATATACACATTAGCAAAAGAGTAACAGTCAAATTGTGTTGGGCTCCTTTGCTTCTCATCACGCTTGCTTCATTATAATGGTTTGATGATCGTTAGAGGTGTGTAACTGAAGAAGAATTGCTGTGTTTTGTGTCTGTGTGTTGCATGGCAGGGATCTTATGATGACTCCGCTATTTGGAAACGGTATTGGAGGGTACTGAAAGCAATGTTTTCATTACAAGTCCCTATGCTGGAGGTCTAATTGTCATTGAACAGTAAGTTAGCATATACAGGCACTTTCAGCCTTTCAGTGCTTGTGTTCATGACAAACCCAAGAGAGACAGCACACAAGATTCGGTCTCCTTTTATAGAGCTTCACTTCCGTTCCGTACGCTTCTTTTTGACACAGACAAGACTGAGGTTATCAGCAGTCTTTGAGTGACAGTCTGTTTTGACGAGTCTGAGCTGCAGCCACTTGACAGCAGCCCTCTTTAAAATCAATCATTCACTGTGAATAGAGGCAGAGTATTATGGTCAGAATCTTTCAGTTCTGCTGAGAAAATATATATATATATTTTTCCCCTCTTTAAGATTCAAATACTAAATTGCAGAATTTGAAATCCCTAGCAACCACACATATAGTGAGTTAGGGCTGCACAATATATCGAAATTATCCAAATATAATCCCTAGCAACGATATCTGAATCATTTTATTAATAGGCTACTTAAATCAAAAGTTGCAAAAGGTCAAAGTTTTAGTTATAAATAATATCGTTTAGTGACGCATATAGCAGAGAATTGCTTGATGTTAAAAAGAGTTAAGTGCAATAAGATGCCGAAAACAACTCTTTGCCGTCTCGTCTTGCTGTCTGACTCACACCTGAAGCGTGCACACAAACCGCATCTCGCACAGCATCTCTTCAGTTCTGCCGCACACGTGCAAAGTGTGCGCACACACAGACGCATCTCCTTCTTATGTTTGAACAGACACATACACATAATTATGTCAGTAGTACCCGTCTCAAGGATCATTCTCGTAAACGCAATCAGTTATGTTTTAAATGAATGTAAACAGCTGAGAAAGAAATCGGATGTGTGTCATTACACTGGATCCGTGCAGTCGGATTTAAAGGGACAGCAGCCTTTAATAAATACCTGCTGCTGAATGTGTCACTAATGTTAACCAAACAATAAAAAAAATTGTAACAGTGTATGGAAAGCAACGTTACAATGATATAAAATTAGTGTCATTATTTTTTTTTGTTTGTACATGTATGTTCACTTTGATGTTAAAATTACATTTTCTGATTTGTACTTTTTTTATATACTTTTTATTTACTGCTAAAACACTGCTGGTCACTTTCAGAAGTTGTAGTAATTCTTTCTTTTCCAAGAAAGAATGTGAAACAAATTGGTTATTAAATTTTCATTTTTAAATATTTTTAAATATAATTTAAATAGATTTTTCACACTTTAAGCAGTATCGTATCACGTATCGCATATCGAATATCCCATATCCCATTTTTAAACAAGGTATCACATATCGCATTTTTCTTAAATATCCCACAGCCCTACAGTGGGTATAGAAAAGAATCACCCCCTTAAAAATAATCATATTTTGTTGCTTTGCAGCCTGAAATGAAGACAGACACAGTTTTTGTTTTATCCAGCTGTATTTACTCAGTGCAACTTATAAGTGAAAGATATACCAGGAAAAAAAAAAAAAAACAGGAAAAAGGATCACCCCCTTGTGTGTTTGCTTTTTTTTTTTTTTAACCACCTTTTTCTCTAATTACAGCCTTCAGTCTGTTTGGAATCGTCTCTGTCTCTATTAACTTTGCACATCTAGACTTTGCAATATTTGCCCACTCTTTGCAGAACTGCTCAAGATCAGGTGAATTTGATGGTGATCGTTTGTCGACTGCAGTCTTGTCATTCCACAGATTTTCAATAGGGTTTAAGTCTGGGCTCTGAAATATTGGATTTCCGCTAGACATATAATTTGGTGTTGAGGCCAAATAATTAAATTTTAGTCTCAACTGACCATAACACCTTTTTCTATGTGGCCTCAGAATCTTCAAAGTGTGTTTTGGTAAAGCTCAGACATGACTGCATGTGTGTTTTTTTTTTTTGTTTGGCTTTTTTTTTTTTTTCCTTGCAGTACTAGCTTAATTTGTCGATTTTTTGTGATTTGTGATATGGTTGTCACATGCACACAATAACCACTCTCTGTCATAAATTCCTGCAACTGCTTCAGAGTTGCTGTAGGCCTTTTAGTAGTCTCTCTGACCAGTTTCCTCCTGACTCTTTCATCCAGTTTGAAGTGACGTCCTGAACCAGGGAGGGTCTGTGTTGTACCAAATACCTTCCACTTAATAGTAGACTTCACTGTGTTTCTAGGCATTGATAAAGCCTTAAAATGTTTTTTTTTTTTTGCATCCATTTCCTTACTTGTGCCTGTCCACAACTTTATCCCGGAGATCTTTTGACAGTGCCTTGCCACCCATAGTTGATTGTTTGCTTCGTTGCACTACCAAGGACTATTTTTTTTTGGTTATTTTTTGTAAGTGGGTTTATTTTAATGGTTTATTGTATAAAATAATAAGATGATTACAGGTGAAAGCTTTTGTTTGTTTCCTGAGAGATCCCGGGGCTCAGAGTCATGCCTGCTTTACTTCTGAGAACTGATCCTGCAAAAACGGTTCAAAATTGGGACTTTTTTTTGCGGGGAAATGCAGGTACTTTACAAAAGCAAATAGCCCAATACACTGCTTCTGATATTTTTATTTATTTCTGTTTGAGTCTTATTTTGAATATCCACTATATTTATTCTTAATATTTATAATATTTATCTGCAGGCATCCATAAGAAAGTTATTCTGAGACCTGAAAGCTAACAGCCATCTCTAAGATGTCGAGCACGCACTGTGGAGCGAGGAGGAGAGTGAGAATTATTGGCAAATATAAATCAATGTACAGATGGGTGAAAGCAGCAGCCTCATATTTAAAAGTCATTAACCTACATTTTACAGTTCATCCTTCAAACTTTTGTTGCCTATTGTTGAGGACAAATGAAAATGAATTGATTAAAGTGTGAATTGAACACAGAGAGCGGGACAGAATAGCCAGAAAGTCTAAGTATAATATAATGCTATGTACACATGCATATTCCACAAGATGTACACTTTAAACCTCTTTAAGGTTTAATGAGAATAAAGATATTGATCGGGAAATGATGTCCATTTCAATGTGGCCAATGAATAAATGGAACAATGATTATGAAAATTAAGCACTGATTAGGTTATTGAGTGAGCATAAAATGGGAAATATTAAGGCGCAGAATGTACTACTGTATATGCTTTTCTAAGTAATGTAGCGCTTGAATAAATTTCCACATGCACTTTAATTATTTAATCTCACAGTATGGAGATATATTTGTGGGCATTCTGTAGGTGGAGTGCATTTATTTGTTCATAATTTTAAGATTTGCAATTATTAAAGTATTTTTTAAAATCATTCATATAGGAATTTTTGGATTTTTATATATACGCACATCAAGTTACTGCAAAGAAAGTTTTTTTATTTTTCTCTCTCTCTCTCTCTCTCTCTCTCTCCTTTTGAATCCTCCTGGGAAAACAGGAACCTTTATATTGTGCAGTATTCATGGAAATGAGTAGAGTTTAAGGTGTGCTGAATACAAGATTTGAAGATTTAAAGACCGTTTCCAGACATTCTCTGTTGTGTCTTACCCCTGCAGTTTAAACCATTACCTTCTCGGATAAAAGACGATTTTTAAAGGATTTTAAGCCATTAAAAGGACAACACATAGGAATGCTGATTGGCTAATTTTGTTTTGTAGGTACAAGTTGATCAGAAGGCGGGTGATCTGGCTGATTGGACAGTGGATCTCAGTGAAGTTCAAGCCGGAACTGCGACCCCTGCTTTATGAGGTCATCCTCAGTCTCATGCAGGACCCTGACCTTGTGGTAAGTGAAACTTACGCTTTGATCGTCAAGTTAACAGCGTTGTGAAATCAACTTTCTTTCAGTTAAGAAAATTGTCTAAACTGAAACCAATTCTTTCATACAAGGACTTGGAGATTGTTGTGCATGCCTTTGTTTCAACCCGGCTGGACTATTGTAATGCTCTTTATCTGGGCATAAGTGAATCACTGGTTACTCATCTTCAGTGTGTCCAGAATGCTGCAGTGAGATTTTTAACAAATACCAGAAAACGGGATCACATAACACCTTTATTGATATCCCTTCACTGGCTACCTTTTAGATACAGAATACAATATAAGGTGTTGATGTTTGTTTTTAAAGCACTACATGATCAAGCTCCTGAGTACATAAAAGATATGTTAATTCCTTATCAGTCTCAACGTCACCTTCGCTCTTCTCGGAATATGCTCCTAACCGTCCCACGGTCTCGCTTGAGGCGTAGTGGAGACTGCGCTTTTTCTGTTGCGGCTCCTGCAATTTGGAATGTGTTGCCACTATCCCTAAAAACCTCATCAGGCACGGATATTTTTAAAAAGGAATTGAAGACTTATTTATTTAATCAAGCTTTTGGCGTTTGATTAGGTCTGAGAACTGAGTGATTTGTTGTTTGATTCTCTTGTGTCTTGTTTTAATGTAATTAATGTTTGTATGTATTTTAGAGTTATTGATCAGCCTACCTATGGACAGCCCTTTGGTCCATTTTAATGGTTTTGAAAGTGCTTTATAAATAAAAGTTGAGTTTTTTTTGGTTTTGGGATTTCTTGGTTTTTTAAAGGGGTAGTTCAGCCAAAACACCAGTACTCTGTTATCATTTACTCTAACTCTGCTGGTCTTTCTTTTCCATGCAACTACAATGAATGTGGACTTTTTTTTTTCATTTAATTTAAATGTGTTTGTTTTTTTTTTCTATGTAACTAAAATGAATTTGATGTTCCATTTTAGTATAATATTTGGTGTTTATTATTTATATGTTATTTTTAGGGCTATTAAATTGATAAATCGCATAAAAAAATAATAGTATTTTATTTATATACAGTACAGACCAAAAGTTTGGAAACATTACTATTTTTAATGTTTTTGAAAGAACTTTCTTCTGCTCATCAAGCCTGCATTTATTTGATCAAAAATACAGAAAAAAAATAATAATATTGTGATATATTATTACAATTTAAAATAATTGTTTTTAAATTTATTATACTTTAAATTATCATTTATTTCTGTGATGCAAAGCTGAATTTTTAGGATCATTATCACATGATCCTTTAGAAATCATTCTAATATGATGATTCATTATCAAAGTTGGAAACAGTTCTGCTGCTTAATATTTTTTCAGAGACATGTGATACTTTTTTAGGATACTTTGATGAATAAAAGTAAAAAAAAAAAAAAAAAAAAAAAAAAAGGAGCTATGTTTTTAAAATATAAATATTTTGTAATAACAATACACACTATTGGTCAGTAATTTGGGGTCAGTAATTTTTTTTTTTTTTTTTTTTTTTTTTAAAATCAATACTTTTATTCAGCAAGGATGTGTTAAATTGATAAAAGTGATAGTAAAGAAAATATATTATTAGAATATATATTATTAGATTTTTTATTTTTTTATTTTGAATAAATGCAGTTTTTTTTTTAACCTTTTATTCATCAAATATATTAGACAGCAGAACTGTTTCCAACACTCATAATAAATCAGAATATTAGAATGATTTTTAAATGATCATGTGATAGACTGGATGTTACATGTGACACTGAAGGCTGGAGTAATGATGCTGAAAATTCAGCTTTGCATCGCAGGAATAAATTTTTTAAGTATGTTCAAATAGAAAACTATTATTTTAAGTTGTAATAATATTTCACAATATTACTGTTTTTTTCTGTATTTTTGATCAAATAAATGCAGGGCTGATGAGCAGAAGAAATTTCTTTCAAAAACATTAAAAATAGTAATGTTTCCAAACTTTTGGTCTGTACTGTATATATGTGTGTGTGTGTGTGTGTGTGTGTGTGTGTGTGTGTGTGTGTGTTTTGCAGATAATTGTATCCAAAGTGACTTGCAAATGAGGAGAACAATAGAAGCAATCAGACTAGGGATGCATGAAAATTATCGGCACGATATTAATGCGCATCTCGTCAAGCACGCACGTGTAGAGATTTACCGCTGATTACAGAACCGGCTTTACTGACGAGATGCGCATTAAATATTGTGCCGATATTTATCGTGCATCCCTAAATCAGACCAACAGGAAAGCAACAGTATACAAGTGATGTGGCAAGTCTCAGTTAATCTAGAACATAGCAAATTGTTTTTTACTAAATTAGAAAAAAAAATTATAGAATAGCATATGTATTTTTATATATTTAGTTTCAGGTAATGGTAATAACCCTGATGTGATGTTATGCAGGAGAGCAGTCATGAATTCCCAATGAGCATTACCAATTATTGACTTGCTTTCTTTGCATTGAAAGTCTTGACAAATCGCCCATTGGTTCAAATCAATATTGTCTTCCCGAATTAGGAACGCGTGAGGACTCTGATTAGCCGCATTGTGTCTCGGTTAATAATGAGAGGCCATCATTAGATGCCAACTTATGAACAGCACCATTAATCAGGAGCACCAGTGGGTAATCTCTAAAACGACTGCCAGTGACCAAAGGCACCCTCCAGCTTGCAGTTTAGCCACGTTTGGTTTAAAATCAATTTCATGTGCACTGTGAGAACCTTTTATGGTTTGTTTTGGCTATTGCTGTCCAACACTTTACCCAGCTTATTCTTTTTGCACTCATATGCTGTTCAACAGAGTTTCCTTTTCTCATTGTATATTCAGATACGTATCATTTAAAATATATATATATATATGTTGGATATACTTAACTTTTTTACGTCAACAGGTTCCACGTTACTGGGTTATGTTGCATTAGAGCTCTCTAAATTCCCCAGCATTACAGCACAGCTTTTGTACTCATCACACATTCATTGCCTTCAATAATAGATTTTAAGACCGTTTTTGTCTGATCTCAAATAGCCAGCTGTGTCCCCATTGTTTTGTATAATGCATAGGTCTTTCTTTTCTGGAGACTGTGATAGGCTAAATATCAATAACCTTTTATTGCACAAAACACTTTAATGTGTTAAAGAGTTTTTTAATTGTTGGTAATTTGTACTCAGCAGATAGAGTTCTTAAGCCATCTTTGGCATTGCGGCTCTTGATAATGTAGTTTTGCACATCCTTAATTTTCCCATTTAGGATTTTTAAAAGTATGTGTGTAAAAATATATTTAAACGACACTAAGATGTCAGCAATAGCTGATGCAATTCACCACGTGCGGACAGATTGTTTGTGAGAATCGTTTCTTGTTGGTATTATCGGAGTTTGAAAATGGAATGAAGGCTTTATCAGCTGGCGGAGGGATGGACACGTTTATTAGGTGATGGAGAGAGAGGAAAATTATCACGTGTGTTTTTGGGATTTAGGCGAAGGGCGATCCACAAATCATTTTCATTTCCGTCAACCTGATTGGAAATTTGATTGCTGTCGCTGGCTATGAAATGCTGCATTCTAAAATGGGGACAGCAGCATGAAATCATCCAAGCATTTTATCTAGGTGTTTCACTCCTCCCTGTCGTCCATTGCCGGCTTGATTACATTTACATTTAAGACATTGATTACGGCACAGTATGCAACACTCTGTCGTCATCGTACTGATGGTGAAAATTATTGCTGTGCTGCACTTAGCATGAAGTGTGAATATGTACCGGGGGTGGGGTGGGCAGTATGATCGAAATCTTATATCATTACTGTATGAATAGTTTTATATCATAGGTAATGGCATAAATGACAAAATTATTTTTGCAGGAAATTAAATGCAAGTGTAAAAGTCCAAGACTACTAGTTAAATGCTTCTATTTTGCATTTTTGATGGGGTTTTTTTCCCAGTTAGAAATGATTGGCATAGAATTTTTCACAAAAATTCAATTGAATGTAAGAATGTTTTAATATTTGCATTTTTGATGGGGTTTTTTTCGACAGCAAAACTAATATGGATCTAGACAAGTCACCTTTATTTTTATAGTGCTTTATACAATACAGATTGTTTCTGAGCTGTTTCATTAACAGTATTAAACAGTAGAAGAATTAATTATACAGACTTCAAAAATGAGACCAATCCAAATTCTCATTGAATCTTAATTCTGCTGATCGGTGTCAAAATTTTGCATATTTGATTTGTGATTTAGTGCAGAAAATTTAAATATTTCTTATTCATTTTATATAAATTTATTTTTGTTTATTTTTATATATTTACAGGTTTAAATTAAAAATTTCAATTCAAAATAGTCAGTGTAGGATGCCAATATACTTTAAGTAATAAAAATAATGTATAACTTTTTCTGTTTTTAAATATTTGCAATTACTCATATATATATATTATTTTGCTTATTTTTAGACATTCCACTCTGTATTTTCATATTCCATGTTTCTCTCAAAATGGCATGTAAATAGTGTAACGGTCCTGCCCAGTCATAATCCATGTGGATATTTATTGCATCACGCTGTTCACGCCTTCATACTGCTGCCCCGACCCTAGTATGTACTTATTTATTCAATACACCTTGCTTGGGTGTATGTGTATGTATTTACATGCATCGCCATGGACAATGGAGTCATAGACCACTGGAACGAGGCCAACCACGGGCTCACAAAACACTGTTAGCTCTGCCTTCAGCTGTGCAGCTGCTAGGTACGTTTGCGACGGGAAATCCAAATAAAGTTTACATGTTGTTATTAACTTATCAAAAACCGAGCAAAACCCAACTCCGTTTCACCAGCTAACCTGTCCAGAGAGGGAATAGTGGAAAAATATTATTGACCAATGGAAAACAGAACAAACTAGGAAAGCCGATAAGATATTAATTTAATGTATTTCACATTTCATCGCATACGTGTCAGGAATTGAAACGTTGTCGCATCTCAAGGGTGAGTCTTACATGGTGACAGAGCAATATAAATGTAAAACCTGAGATGCTTTTCTAGGAGATTCTCTTGAGATCATTCATATTTGGTTCCTTCCTTTGGGAGCAGCATTTCTATGGTGTAGCATTAGAGGGATAGGTTACTAAAAAATGAAAATTCCATCGTTATTTATTGACCCTCATGTTATTCCAAAACTTTGTGACTTTCTTTTTCGGAACACAAAAGAAGATATTTTGGAGCAGTGTTTCCCGCCGAACTTTCTCACAGACTGGGATGGACCTTGGAAGAAAATATTGTATATTTTTATATTTAAATGCATTAATCTGGTGTACTGTACTTGGGAAGGAAAAATGAAGATCCGCAACCGCCTTTTAGTAAACCTATCTGAACATATTGAAGTCTATTCATTGACTTGTACCCTGGACTTTAACTAAAGTGGACTCAAAGCTTCTTTTTAGTTGTGATAGTGTGCCTCAGTCCACATCACTTTTACACTAGTGTTTTTAGAAAAGCCAAACAATTAAAAAATAAATTATTATTATTATTTTATCCAGTAATATATCATAGTAATAAAACTGCACTGTAAAATAAATGTAAATTTAAAAAAAGAGAATTTTTTCATAATACATATAATTATTTTACTTTACAGTAGTAAAATTGTTTATCTTGATTTCTTCTCTTGCAAGAGTGTTATTTTGCTGTAAAACTGCAGTTTCTTTGAAAACAGTTTTTAAAAATGCATCTCTTTAGAAATCCAGTGATTGATCTGTCCACAGAAATTATCTGAGCAGATGGAGTTTCAGTTTGATTTAGTGTGAACCGATCTGCTCCGAGATGATTGAAAACAGCGGATCATGAGCTGCTTGCATGTTAGTACAGTGCCATGCATAGAATTTTTATTTTTTTGGGTGAACTATAATAATTAACTATTGGCTAAAATTTTTTTATCTGCAACTGTAACAAAAACACACCTTAAACAAGCTTAATTATTTTTTTTTTTGACCTATCAGGATGATGTCGACGAAATGAGAGTTTACCTTTCTGAAAATTAGTGGAATTACATTCATAGTTTTTCCACAAACATGCATCATCTATGGCGAGTGGAAGCTGCAGCGCTCTAGAGGTGCTGTCATGTCAGTGTGCAGAACGCAGCGGTGGGAGTAGACTATGACCGTTGCCGCGGGGCCCAGAGGCTGCAGGCAAAGGCAAACTACTTACTTACACGTTTCCAGATATCAAACACCTCTGTGAGAATTTGTACCCCTTGGGCTTATAACAACAACCCATCGGTCATTTCCTGGGTTCAATTAAAGCTCCACGAGTTCTAGAAAATTCAAATTATAGCCAGTCCATCCCCCACCATTCAAATAATGAAAAAAACGTTTTTGTCTGATCTCAAATAGCCAGCTGTGTCCCCATTGTTTTGTATAATGCATAGGTCTTTCTTTTCTGGAGACTGTGATAGGCTAAATATCAATAACCTTTTATTGCACAAAACACTTTAATGTGTTAAAGAGTTTTTAATTGTTGGTAATTGTACTCAACAGATAGAGTTTCTTAAGCCATCTTTGGCATTGCGGCTCTTGATAATGTAGTTTTGCACATCCTTAATTTTCCCATTTAGGATTTTAAAGTATGTGGTAAAAAATATATTTAAACGACACTAAGATGTCAGCAATAGCTGATGCAATTCACCACATGTGGACAGATGTTTGTGAGAATCGTTTCTTGTTGGTATTATCGGAGTTTGAAAATGGAATGAAGGCTTTATCAGCTGGCGGAGGGATGGACACGTTTATTAGGTGATGGAGAGAGAGGAAAATTATCACGTGTTTTTTTTGGGATTTAGGCGAAGGGCGATCCACAAATCATTTTCATTTCCGTCAACCTGATTGGAAATTTGATTGCTGTCGCTGGCTATGAAATGCTGCATTCTAAAATGGGGACAGCAGCATGAAATCATCCAAGCATTTTATCTAGGTTTCACTCCTACCTGTCGTCCATTGCCGGCTTGATTACATTTACATTTAAGACATTGATTACGGCACAGTATGCACCTCTGTCGTCATCGTACTGATGGTGAAAATTATTGCTGTGCTGCACTTAGCATGAAGGTGAATATGTACCGGGGTGGGCAGTATGATCAAAATCTTATATCATCACTGTATGAATAGTTTTATATCATAGTAATGGCATAAATGACAAAATTATTATTTTTGCAGGAAATTAAATGCAAGTGTAAAAGTCCAAGACTACTAGTTAAATGCTTCTATTTTGCATTTTTGATGGGGTTTTTTTCCCAGTTAGAAATGATTGGCATAGAATTTTTCACAAAAATTCAATTGAATGTAAGAATGTTTTAATATTTGGTAATGACAGCAAAACTAATATGATCTAGACAAGTCACCTTTATTTTTATAGTGCTTTATACAATACAGATTGTTTCAAAGCAGCTTCACAGTATTAAACAGTAGAAGAATTAATTATACAGACTTCAAAAATGAGACCAATCCAAATTCTATTGAATCTTAATTCTGCTGATCGGTGTCAAAAATTTGCATATTTGATTTGTGATTTAGTGCAGAAATTTAAATATTTCTAATTCATTTTATATAATTTCTTTTTTTGTTTTATTTTTATATATTTACAGGTTTAAATTAAAATTTTAATTCAAAATAGTCAGTGTAGATGCCAATATACTTTAAGTAATAAAAATAATGTATAACTTTTCTGTTTTAAATTGTGCAATTACTCATAATATATATGTATTTTTTTTTTGCTTATTTTAGACATTCCACTCTGTATTTTCATATTCCATGTTTCTCTCAAATATGATGTAAATAGTGTAACGGTCCTGCCCAGTCATAATCCATGTGGATATTTCTTGCATCACGCTGTTCACGCCTTCATACTGCCCGACCCTAGTATGTACTTATTTATTCAATACACCTTGCTTGGGTGTATGTGTATGTATTTACATGCATGCCACGGGAACTGGAGTCAGAGACCACTGGAACGAGGCCAACCACGGGCTCACAAAACACTGTTAGCTCTCCTTCAGCTGTGCAGCTGCTAGGTACGTGCGACAGGGAATCCAAATAAAGTTTACATGTTTGTTATTAACTTATCAAACCGAGCAAAAACCCAACTCCGTTTCACTCAGCTAACCTGTCCAGAGAGGGAATAGTGGAAAAATATTATTGACCAATGGAAAACAGAACAAACTAGGAAAGCCGATAAGATATTAATTTAATGTATTTCACATTTCATCGCATACGTGTCAGGAATTGAAACGTTGTCGCATCTCAAGGGTGAGTCTTACATGGTGACAGAGCAATATAAATGTAAAACCTGAGATGCTTTTCTAGGAGATTCTCTTGAGATCATTCATATTTGGTTCCTTCCTTTGTAAAACCTATGGTATAGCATTAAAGGGATAGGTTACTAAAAAGTAAAATTCCATCGTTATTTATTGACCCTCATGTTAGTCTAAAAACTTTGTGACTTTCTTTTTCGGAACACAAAAGAAGATATTTTGGAGCAGTGTTTCCCGCCGAACTTTCTCACAGACTGGGATGGACCTTGGAAGAAAATATTGTATATTTTATATTTAACTGCATTAATCTGGTGTACTGTACTTTGGGAAAAATGAAGACCCCCAACCGCCTTTTAGTTACCTATCTGAACATATTGAAGTCTATTCATTGACTTGTACCTGGACTTTAAAGTGGACTCAAAGCTCTTTTTAGTTGTGATAGTGTCTCAGTCCACATCACTTTTACACTAGTGTTTTTAGAAAGCCAAACAATTAAAAAATAAATTATTATTATTATTTTATCCAGTAATATATCATAGTAATAAAACTGCACTGTAAAATAAATGTAAATTTAAAAAAAGAGAATATTTCATAATACATATAATTATTTTACTTTACAGTAGTAAAATTCGTTTATCTTGATTTCTTCTCTTGCAAGAGTTTTATTTTGCTGTAAAACTGCAGTTTCTTTGAAAACAGTTTTACAAATGCATCTCTTTAGAAATCCAGTGAATTGATCTGTCCACAGAAATTATGTGAGCAGATGGAGTTCAGTTTGATTTAGTGTGAACCGATCTGCTCCGAGATGATTGAAAACAGCGGATCATGAGCTGCTTGCATGTGCCATGCATAGAATTTTTATTTTTGGGTGAACTATAATAATTAACTATTGGCTACAGTTTTTATCTGCAACTGTAACAAAAACACACTTTAACAAGCTTACTTTTTTTTTTTTTTGACCTATCAGGATGATGTCAACTAAACTGATAGTTTACTTTCTGCAAATTAGTGGACTCTACAGTCATAGTTTTCCACAAACATGCGTCGTCTATGAGCGAGTGGAGCTGCAGCGCTCTAGAGGTGCTGTCATGTCAGTGTGCAGACGCGCGGTGTGAGTAGACTTGACAGTTGCCGCGGGGCCCAGAGGCTGCAGGCAAAGGCAAACTACTCTTACACGGTTCCAGCATATCAACAACTCTGGAGATTTTACCCTTTTGCTTATAAAACAACCCATCGGTCATTTCCTGGGTTCAATTAAAGCTCCACGAGTCTAGAAATTCATTATATGCCAGTCAGCCACCATTCAAATAATGACATGTTGTGGTCAGTGTGGTTTTGAGTTCAGTGCCAGAGGTTGCAGATTCGAACTTTGTGTGAGTGGCAGTTTTTTTTTTTTAACAACCAATTACAGTTATATTTGTTTGTCAGAATGTGTTTAACAGGAACAGTTTATTTGTGTCCTATACAGAGTTAATCCAAGGTATTCTGATTAATCAGATTTTATAAGGACTGAGATGATTGTAAGAAATAACATATCTTAATAGATTTGAGTAAATATGAAGTATTGGCCTTGGCATTTCCATAGAGAGTCCAGTATGTAATCTCTATGTTGTTGAACTAATTTGTTTCATCATCATTAAACAGATATAGATGTATTTGATTTGACTAGATAATTGTCACAATTTTTGTAAATGTGTGTAAATTAAATGCTTCATCAAGTCTAAACACCTGAAGCTTTTTGGCCCAAACTTGTAGGGGGAAAAGAGCTTGACGTGCCTTTTTATGGTATGTTTATAATGATATAAACTTCATTATATTAATTTAATAGATTACTTTAGTCTGGATGGATGTCAGCTGTGGTCTTCTAATTATTGACCTCTATTCTAGGCACAGTAAGGCAGCTAGTCAATAACACTGAAGGGTTAGGTGTGCGAGAAAAATGTGATGCATTTCAGCGGTTCAGAAATGAGGGACCTCACCAGAGTCTGAGTCAGTGGAGCTCTCCTGCCTCCAGGACTTTTAACACAGCCGTAGATCATTTATCTTTCATGTTTCAACGTGGCCCCAACTATATTATGCAAAGGAAATGAGATCGGGCTACTTCTATTTCATGGTTTGTCAGCTTGAAAAGAATAGACTAATTGCTTTCATATGCACGCACCCTCATACATATATACAGCTTGTATTTGCAGATACTGTACACTCGCGCAGCAGCCCTCACTTGCAGTGCCACTATGTCACTAAGGGAAAAACTGCCTTCTCTTTATTGTTTGGACGTCTAATTATCCATGTCAGTGTTTTTGTTTCATATCATCAGTTATTGGGGAAATTGTAATGTTTCTCATCAACAAGATTGTTGACTCAAAATTAGGTTTTGAGTTTTGTCAGCAATAATGAAAATAATCATTATAACAAATAATTATTTTAATTAAAACATGCTTCTGAAAAAATATGATGTGAACAAATAGCACTTTAAGTTATATATATATATATATATGATGTGAACAAATATTATTTTTTTTTTTTTTTTTATGTTTTTTAGGAGGCTTCTAATAATTTTAAATTTGTGTTTAACATTGTCCCAGATTCAGAAGAAAACTATGAAAATCCAATATAAAAATTAATTACGTTTTATCAACTGTGGTAATATACAAGGGGACAAAAAAATATCAGTGAACAGATTATTGAAATATGAAACGTGTTGTGTAAAGACAAAAAACATGGTAATTATCGCTTATGAGCAGAACATTTTATTGTGATTCATTTTAAGCATTATGGATTCATTAAGTGCTTTTTAAAGACTGTGTTTTATTGTTTCAAATGTATTTGGTTAAAATTAGATTTGTTACAGTTTTTGACTTTTTGCGATTCTGTCTTGAACACATTTTAAGCCATTTCAAAAACGTGTGAATATAATATGTCAAACGTTAACTATGTTGATAGGACGTTTTCTTCAAAGCACCAAAACTATAGCCAAAACAGAAAACAGTGAAAAATGAACAGCGCATGGATCTGTGTTTGCGTGGGAAGTCTTGAGGGGGGATTACTGCAGCAGCTGTGTCTTCTGCGATTGCTCGTGGAGACTAATAGCTATTATTCACAAGCTTCTCTATTCAGACGAGCCAGAAGAAAGCAGGATTAGACACTCATATCAATAACGGAGGCAAGCTGAGCAGACTGATAACAGTGATGTAGGTAGAACCTTTGGGTGAGCAGATCCATGTTGATCGAGCGCTCTGGTTGGCCAGGTAGCACGTGGACTCGTCTGGCTTTTGAGCAGATCCATGTTGATCGAGCGCTCTTTACTGTCACAGAATCCCATCTCCTCACTCGTAATTCTCTTATATCTACCGGGTGGGTGCTCTGTACTCTGGCAGGGAGCGGACTCAGCAGCGGAGTGCTTAATTCTCAGCCGGTGTTTGATGCTTTATGCCTCTGAGAGAGAAGGCAGCGCTGTTTATCTCTGCTTTTATTACTTTGTAGAATATGTAAGCCCTCTTAAACCCATTTCAATAAAGAGAGATTGAATTCGGTAACATGCTTTTTTTTTTTTTGTCTGGATCAGCTGATTTTATTGTTTCTGGTAGTTACATGCTTTACAACCTGTCATTCAGCAATGAAAATGCTTAGATAATAACAGGTTTTGTGTGTCTAATTTGGTTGCCTAAATAGGAGTGTAAATGAAGTGTAAACTCTACCACTTGTGCGGCGCTGCTCTAATAGTCTTCTACTTGTACAGCTGTAGCCCTCTAGAGACTTATGGGATGTTCACACTGACAGTTGCTGTATCCGAAATCACATACTTTCATCTAACATGCTTTCATTCATCTAACATAAATTATTTGGTTGCACTTTATTTTAAGGTGTCCTTGTTTACTTGTTACAGTGTAATTATACAGCAATATTAGTTTACAACATGTACTTATTATAGGGGAAGGGTTTGGTTTAGAGTTAGTTTCCTGTAATTATGCTAAATGTTAGAATATTACTTATAACAATGAGAGTAAAGTGTTACCAATAATTTACTAAGTATGTGATAAAACGGATCATTCAGCAGTGAGGAACGACTATCTTATAAATAAGGTTCAATGATACTGTAATCCTGACTGATACAGATAAACAGATAATAATTTTCATGTAATGACCATTGACCAATAAGTGTTTATTAAAATTCTTTAAACTAAACGCATTAATTTGATGCATTTAAATTAATTTAATTTGATACCAATGAACAATACTCCTACAGCATTTATTAATAATAATGTAATTTTCTCTATTATAATTTTTGGAAAATCAAAAGTTGTATCTGGTAACGATCGCTAATGAACTGTAAACAAACATGAACAAAGAATGAACATTTGTATTTTTATTTAACATTAACAAAGCTTAAGAAATCCTGTTAAATATATTGCTCATAGTTAGTTCATGTTATGTTAACTAATGATGTTAACATGACACCTTATTGTAAAGTGTTACCTAAATATCCAGTATCTTCTGTTAGTGATAAATTTTAAATGTTTAATATTGACCGATGACTAATATGATATGGTATTGTGTATCCCTAATTTGGAAGATCTTTACTATATACAACAAAAAAGAAATCAAAATGGAGAGTTTCCAGCATTTCCATTAACATGAACAACAGTGACCATTGGTGAGGCAACAAAAGCAGCTGGCAGTTGTAAATGGACTTTGAATGAAAGAACTATCCGAAGATGGATCGGATCAAAATGTCTTTGTTGTCCGCTTGGGTCTTTGTCAGTTAACTACTTTATAAATGCATTGCTCTAGGCCCTTGGCTATAACTCAGAAAATTGCTTGATCATTAAGTTTGATGTGTTGGGGAAATTTCATCAGCTCCTGCTATAGCTCGTTATAAACCTGTTTGCGGAGCGCAGCATGCTGTCCCATCAGCCTGTGTAATAGATCATTGTGAGAGGGTGGTGGGGTCTGTCATTAGCCACCTGCTTGAGTCATACTCTTTATGCAATCCTTGCGAACACCCTCAGGCTCCTCCGTTATCCAATACCAGCACGACCTTTTAATGATGCTAATTTTGTTTTGGTTACAGGATAACTCTCAAGATTTATATGTTGAGGAAACTTGAGTAGGCTTAGAGGTCCCTTGCCAACATGTACCACACTGATTTAAGGTGATATTAATGGCTGTTCTTTGGAGGTGAAGCCTATATTTTCTCCTAGCCCATTTTAATGTGCAGAAAAAGCTATAAGCAAGCCACCTGTGCACAGACTTCCTAAAGCGTGTACTCTGGTCAAGCCAGGGATTGGTGGAACACTTAAATCACCAGTGATGTGAGTTTGAGGCAGGACTACCTGTTTTACTGAACACTGACAGAGGGGAGTGGGGCAAAAGGGATGGGAAAGCACATAATCCTCTACAGAAGTTTGAATTTTATTATGTTTTTTATATGATATGGTATTATATATATATATATATATATATTATGTTTTTTATTATATATATATATATATATTTTTTTTTTTTTTATATATATATATATAATACCATATCATATAAAAAAAACATAAAATTATATACATATATGTATGTACAGTCGTGGCCAAAAGTTTTGAGAATTACATAAATATTAGTTTTCAAAAAGTTTGCCTGCTCAAACTGCTTTTAGATCTTTGTTTCAGTTGTTTTTCTGTGATGTTACTGAAATATAATTACAAGCACTTCATATGTTTCAAAGGCTTTTATCGACAATTACATGACATTTATGCAAAGAGTCAGTATTTGCAGTGTTGGCCTTTCTTTTTCAGGACCTCTGCAATTCGACTGGGCATGCTCTCAATCAACTTCTGGGCCAAATCCTGACTGATAGCAACCCATTCTTTCATAATAAGTTCTTGGCGTTTGTCAGAATTAGTGGGTTTTTGTTTGTCCACCCGCCTCTTGAGGATTGACCACAAGTTCTCAATGGGATTAAGATCTGGGGAGTTTCCAGGCCATGGACCCAAAATTTCAACATTCCGGTCCCGAGCCACTTAGTTATCACTTTTGCCTTATGGCACGGTGCTCCATCGTGCTGGAAAATGCATTGTTCTTCACCAAACTGTTGTTGGTTTGTTGGAAGAAGTTGCTGTTGGAGGGTGTTTTGGTACCATTCTTTATTCATGGCTGTGTTTTTTGGGCAGAACTGTGAGTGAGCCCACTCCCTTGGATGAGAAGCAACCCCACACATGAATGGTGTCAGGATGCTTTACTGTTGGCATGACACAGGACTGATGGTAGCGCTCACCTTTTCTTCTCCGGACAAACCTTTTTCCAGATGCCCCAAAAAATCAGAAAGGGGCTTCATCTGAGAAAATGACTTTGCCCCAGTCCTCAGCAGTCCATTCACTATACTTTCTGCAGAAGATCAATATGTCCCTGATGTTTTTTTTTTGGAGAGAAGTGGCTTCTTTGCTGCCCTTCTTGACACCAGGCCATCTTCCAAAAGTCTTCGCCTCACTGTGTGTGCAGATGCGCTCACACTGCCTGCTGCCATTCCTGAGCAAGCTCTGCACTGGTGGCACTCCGATCCCGCAGCTGAATCCTCTTTAGGAGATGATCCTGGCGCTTGCTGGACTTTCTTGGGACCCCCTGAGGCCTTCTTGACAATAATTTAACCTCTTTCCTTGAAGTTCTTGATGAACCTATAAATTGTTGATTTAGGTGCAATCTTAGTAGCCACAGTATCCTTGCCTGTAAAGCTATTTTTTATGCAACGCAATGATGGCTGCACGCGTTTCTTTGCAGGTCACCATGGTTTAACAATGGAAGAACAATGATTTCAAGCATCACCCTCCTTTTAACATGTCAAGTCTGCCATTCTAACCCAATCAGCCTGACATAATGATGATCTCAGCCTTGTGCTCGTCAACATTCTCACCTGAGTTAACAAGATGATTACTGAAACGATCTCAGCAGGTCTTTTAATGACAGCAATGAAATGCAGTGGAAAGGTTTTTTGGGGATTAAGTTAATTTTCATGGCAAAGAAGGACTATGCAATTCATTGATCACTCTTCATAACATTCTGGAGTATATGCAAATTGCTATTATAAAAACTTAAGCAGCAACTTTTACAATTTCCAATATTTATGTAATTCTCAAAACATTTGGCCACGAGTGTATATGTATATATGTGTGTGTATATGTATATATGTGTGTGTGTGTGTGTGTGTATATATGTATTTTTTTTTTTTTTTTATGTGTGTGTGTGTGTGTGTGTGTGTTTTTGTTTTTTTTTATGTAATTTATTTCTGTGATGGCAAAGCTAAAATTTTGAGTGTCACACAATCCTTCAGAAATCATTCTAATATGAAGAAACATATCTTCTTCAGTCTTGAAAACAGTTGTGCTGCTTAATATTTTTTGTAGTAACATTGATCCCCCAAAGATTCTTTAAAGAATTGAACGTTCAAGAGAACAGCATTTATTTGAAATTGAAAGCTTTTGTAATGTTTTAAATGTCTTTCTTTCACTATTGATGAATCCAAACACTTGTCAGGTTCCTACAGTCAAACCCAGTGGATTTTTAAACTGATTTGCTGTAATCGAAAACTCATGTAAATGTTTATAATTAATAAAAATGCTTTTAGTTATGTCAGCTTTCAAATATTCCATCAGCTAAAATATTTAGTAATAATGAACCAATAGAAAAGTCTTGGAAATTAATAATCTTGAAGTCAAGGAAAAAGCACAGAAATGCTAATTAATATAAATGCCCTTGATGTAAATTTTTTACAAATCCAGCAATAATCAACTAGTGAAAATGTCTCGGAAAAGCATTTTTTTCAAAAGGTGTGGAATCTCTGAATCATTATTTCCATTTCATTTGGTGCTGGTAGTGGTATGGAAATGACAGACTTCAGCATTTCGTAATTCATAGCCCAGATTATGTTTTATTAATTTTTTTATGATAATGCAGTTTTTCTCTGTTTTAGGTTCGCATCGAAACGGCCACAACTCTAAAGCTGGATATCCTTTCCTCTGAGTGATGCTAAGCCCGTCATAGTTTACAGACTTTACAGCAGGCTGGTCATTTGTCAGCTTTAATTGGATGCATTTAGGCACTCTTGTAATTAGTTTGCCTATTAACCCCTAGCCATTCAGCAACACCCGCTTGTTTGCATGCCGTTGAATGATTACTTAATCACTTTCATCCTAATTCATCTGCATGTAATCATGTGTATTTAAGAGCTCATTGCTTCTCACCTCCAGTGATTAAACTTAACTCAGCCTTACCCGTTGATGACTTCGAGTTCAGAACCGAGCAGTTCTTACCGGTAAGATTGGTTGTTTTGAACATTTGGCATCATTGCATTTCATTTGTTTAGTTAAAGGTCTTTATTGACAACTCTCTTATTCCTTTTCAGTACTTGGAGTCTATTTTCAGCCTGTTGTTCCAGCTGTTGCAACAGGTCAATGAATGTGACACCAAAATGCAAGTTCTTCACGTTATTTCCTGCGTCATCGAGAGAGTCAGCATCCAGGTGAGATTCAGCCCTTCCGAGAGGTCAAATGAAGTCATCTTGAGCGCAGAGGGTTTAATCTTGACTCTGCGATCGGATGCTTTTCTAGATATTCCTCAGGTCTCTATTTGTTTTTGCACACTGAACGGCACATATTGATGTCGTGTCATTACCAAACAATGCTGACTGAGGACAAGGCCATGACCTGCTTTGAAAATAACCTTTGGCTACTGCATGAGCCTTGACTCTGAGCCATTTGATGAATGACATTTAATTTAGCCATGTTAGAATGCAAAGCTCGTGATTTAACATTCGTTCAGTCAAACATGCATAAATTACAGCCGGGCATACCATGTGTACATTGAAAGCTTTCAGAAGTAACCTTCCGTGTCAACCTTTTGCAGCACAGGAGATATTTAATGCCCTATTTTCCATGATTTTGCTCCTCTGTATTGCCCTTTAGGAGCATATATTCACCTTAAAGATTAGTCAAATGACCAGTATTAAATATGAAAGTGTTTTCATGCAGCACATCCATCCATTTTTTGGTACATCCAGATGTGCTGTACCACCTTAGGAGAAAATGTATTCTCGTTTTTAGTCATTGTGAGCTCAGAAATGTGTCTTTTGACAAATCTTTTTGACATTTTAGTCTTTTTATCTTTTTCACTACTTGTGAAATAATGGCTTTTCCATCATACTCTCTTTGAACTTTAACTGCATTTTCATAAGTTCCTCATTCCAGAGCTCAGCTAGTTTTACCTTTTGTTAAAGTTTGCGTCACTCATGGTATAAAATCTCAACTGGCTGTCGCATTGTAAAAGACCACGTGGAATCTTCTAGGCACAAGAGTTTAGAAGTCAATTCAAACCTTTGGGAGCCGTTTGTAATTTCTCTCTTAGTTTGCTCACATATTTACAGTTCTCCCTCAAAGAGTTAAAAAATATTGCATCATGAGGAATCATTTTGTTCTTGATCTTTTCAGATAAGAGTTCCCTGTACTATGAAAACATACTGTAACTTTCAGAACTCTTGTCTAAAAAGACCATTTGTTGAAATTTGTTGAGAAACAAAAATGTATCATTCTGAATTTTTAACTTTTTGACATTAGGTCAACACAGTGACACATGATCATTCTCTTTACACATCAGTGATGCCTATTGTATGATCAGAAATCAAAAACCGGGCCAGTTCAGTCTCATGGGTGAGGTAAAGGAGAATGTTGGGTAGATACTGTTATTCCTGAACATCAGAAGGACCTGCAGCTCTGCATTTCCTTTAGAAGGATCTTAGCATTAGGAAGGTGCAGCATTTTGAGAAAAAAAAAGAAAAGAAGAGAAAGTGTTTCTTGCCTAAGAAACAGAAAACGTCACACTGTGAGAAAGTCACGCTGTGAGATATAAAATCACAATTACAAGAAACAATAACAATTCAAATCTGATTAAGCCGTTTCAACCTAGAGTTAAAAAATAGTCAATTGCAATATCTGAAGTCATAATTGTGAGAAATAAAGTTGCAAGTAAATTTTAATTGTTCATTCATCACATTTATTTTGCTCATTTCACATGGGATGTTGTTGTGTCTTAAAGGCACAGCGGTTAAAAAAAAAAAAAAAAAAAAAAAAAAAAAAAAACTGAGTTATATGACATTTATGAAGCCCTAGTTTTGTAACTTATAGCACAGACAGCCCTTAAAACTATATTTAAAAGTTATTAATTGGCTGTGTAATCAGTTTAATTTACAAAATGTTTTGCAGTTAATTTAGGGATGTTTCTTTTTTAATAATTGTAAAGAAAAGCACCAAGATATGCATATAGTGTCATCAGTGATTGGTGCATAATAGCAGAATGCTTTCGGCATATTTAAACTATTTTCCTTTGAGCAGAAGAAAACGCTGATAGAGCACCAACATGCTAGGAGCTTGACAGTGCAAAAAAAAAAACACAAAAAAAAAAACCACACACAAATTAAATGTTTACTAAACTACTACATCCAGTTACAATGAGAAAGTGTTAAGCATGTTAGAGATTTACATGTGAAGTAAAAATCATTGAGAAGTCAACACTGGAAGTACTGAGTTATAATATGATATATTTTGATTACATTGTTCTGAATTTCATTGTTTCCCTGCTTGAGAAGCATTCCGGCAGTAAAGAATGCTAATTGGAATTGAAGAATATAAAGTTTTAACACACCACTGCAAAAATAGACCGGGAGAGAGATTTAGACAGCGATTCCAAATGTTATCTATAGGAATAATTCATGGAATATTTTTCATTAAATCGGGTGCCAAATCGCAAGGCAGAATAAATTGCAAGAGCAGCATAAAAATAAAAACCTGCAACACAGACAGAAGTAGCTCTTGCCATAAAAGTTCTTGCGATAGTGACTATCAGTATCACTTAAATAACAAACATAATTTTGTACTTATTGGATACTGGGTAAAATGTACTGAGTAAAAATAATATTGTAATGATAGTAATGTTGATGATGATAATACTACTACTTTCTATACTAGTTTTTATTACTATTATTATTTGCTTACTATAATTATAATTTTTTCTTTATTTTTAAATATATTTCTTTAAAAATTTAAGTTCATTAATAATTTATTGACCTGCCTGAATCATTCAAGTTCAAAACAAGCATTTATTTTGTGAGTGCTCCTTTGCAATTGAGATCATTGGGTTACTTTTTTCCCCTCTCTTCTAGATTCGACCGTACGCGGGCTGCCTGGTTCAGTACCTTCCTATTCTGTGGAAGCAGTCTGAAGAACACAACATGCTCCGCTGTGCAATTCTCACTACCCTCATCCATCTCATACAGGTATAGCACACCCGCGGGACCAAGAATGAAACAGATAACGAGGCTTTGAAATGGTCGAGTCGGGTGTTTAGCATTCTGTCTGTGTTTCAAGTGCTCACTTGAACGTGATGCGTGTACCTTTACCGATAGGGGGGCCTTATTTTATTTATTGTCGTCGTCTGTGAATATGAACAGATGCTCCTCCAGCCCTGCTGAGCACTTCTCTGGTTTTCTGATACTTGCAGAAGACGTTTATTTTTGTATGATACACTTCATCCCTTCCTGTTGTGAGTGTATGAACACACATGCAGACAGGAGCTTGTTATTGATAGTTGTATGTAAAAAAAAAAATTCCACATTGATTCTCCATCTTCCTCCACATGGGATCCCGCTAGCTGCTCATTTCATCCTGTCTTTTTCTCCCCCCTTTTTTATTTAATTTATTTTTTCTTTTTTTTTCTTTTTTGCTCCGTGCATCAGGAGCAGTTTCTGTGTCACTCTGGCCCCCGAGGAGATGAGTGACACTCACATTTAAACCATCCCGAGTCTGCAGTAGCTGGATGTCTTGAGCTTGGTTTAATTGAGAACTTTGCTGATACAGGAACAACCCTTTTCACACTTTTTGTGACATAACTAAAAAAAATAATATAAACGCACACACACACACACACATTACCAGTCTAATGTTTTTGAACAGTAATTTTTTTTTTAAAGAAGTCTCTTCTGCTAACCAAGCCTGAATTTATTTGATCCAAAATACAGCAGATTGTATTTTAAATCCATTTTAATATATTTAAAATATATTTAAATATTAGCTTCGCGTCAGGGTCCTGATCACCCTGTCGGGGGTTATTCTGCGATAACAACCAGCTGGATGTACATTATCCCTTACATAACCCCCGACAGGGTGATCAGGATCACTTGTATCACCCTGAACGGGGTTATTCTGCGATAACAAATGGCTTGATGTACATTATCCCGCTTATTACATGCCTACTTGCCACGTAAGTAAATAATTAGACAAAATATTGATTTGATTTGAAATATTTGAATGCAGAGCTTCCACAAAGAGAAAATGTTCCTAGCAAGAGTTTAGCGCCAACTTCAGTTGCCCGGATGAGCCCGTGTTATCAGGTATTACCTGTTGTTATTAAGGGATAACATACCTCGGAATTTTGTGACTGACCAATCAGAATCAAGTATTCCACAGAGCTGTGTAATAAATATATATATATATATATACACACACACACACATATATGTATATGTGTGTGTTTTTGTGACATATCAGGACACAACTTTGTATAATGACTTGGGTATGACAGAGGTATTACAAGGAGAGGGTGACTTATGAGGACATTACCCATGTCCCCATTTTTAAAAAAAGTTTCCTGTAAGGGGTAGGGTTAGGTGTAGAGTTGGTGTAGGGCAATAGCACATACGGTTTGTAAAGTATAAAAACCATTATGCCTATGGAATGTCCCCACAATTCACAAAAACAAACGTGTGTGTGTTTAAGCTCATTGTTGTGAGTTTTGATTCTTTTGGCTATAATTTAAAGTCTTTTGACAAAATCTTTTGATTAAATGGGAAAGTTCAGTGTCTACATTGTAACTTGTCTGACATGAAAAACAAGTATCCAAAAATCTTTGTTCTAAATATTGTGTCATTAGAAAGGGATTTGTCTGAAACACACTGTGATCATTTAAATAATTTATTTATTGTTTGTATTAATAAATCATTATTAATAATTACATTAAATAATGGCTAATGAAGACTTCCACAAACTTCCACGTATATGATGTTCTGAACACTAAACAAGGTTTTTTTTTTTTTTTTTTTTTTTTTTTTTAAAAGCCGGTATTGTCAACTGTCAAGGGATCGTGAGTTCTCGTTTTACAGCAGAAACCGACAAGCACTCTTGTTGTTTGTGAACAAAACCTGATAAGTCCGTTTTAGCGAATCAGCTCATAGTATTCAGGTCAGGTGACAAGGCTGCTAGTCACTTTCTAAAAGACACACTAGCTGGGAGGAGTTTCGTCAAAGCTGACTAAAAGTGATCGAGGATTATCTGCTTTTGCTTAAAAAAAAAAAAACTTATTTTTAATGTAAATAAAAAAAGAATACTTCCAGTTAACTTTAATTTTGAGTTATTTTTACTTAATCAAAACAACCCAGCTGCAGTTTGATTTATATTACTTAAATGCACAATAAAAAAAAAAATGATTTATGAAAATAAATAACAAAAAATTAATTTGATAATTATAAACAGTTATTTAATTAAATAATTGTTACTATTTACTTTAAATGACAATAGATACTTAATATTATATTGGTATTAACAATTATTTAAACATGAAAGTAATGTATTTTAAAATTTTGAATTTCGGTAATGACACATTTAAATTATTAAATATTATTACAAACAATTATTTATAATTGTTATTATTTATAACTATTATTAAAATAATTTAAATTATTTAAATGATATTTGTATAATAAAGTATATTGAGGTCCTATGTTTTAATTGTCTTGAGCAGTCTGAAATTGGCCTTTCAATTCACTTCTTCTCTGTGTACAAATTGTCAGTTATAATTACCTGGAGTTAGTGTTTCATTTTGAATTAATTTCATAAAGATTCCTTTGAGGAGAGTTATTGAGTAATCATCAGCTTGAACGAGCTGTTCTTTGTCTTTGAAAGTGCTGTGTGCTTCAGTAACCACATCTTGCATATTAACATTTCTCACTTGCGTTAAAGACCATTCATTACAGCGTCTTCAGTTCTTGTAAAGCACAGGCACATGAATCAGTCTAAGAGATCGCCCAAGGCTTGGCTGAAATTTGCATACTTGTGCCAGCTTTGTTGACCAGCTCTCATAATTATTGATTTATTTATCTTTTGCTCAAGCCCTTAGATTTGCATATTAAAATGCCAGCAGTCCTTAAGGAAACCATCTATTGTGTGAATATCTTACCACCCGCCATCAACAGTTTGCTATTAACCTTGCTTTTGTTTGTGTTTCTGTGGCCTCCTCTGCTAGCCATATGGTATCACAGCTGCTGCTTTCCAGCCTGGCACAGAATGCTGAAGAGACAATATTACCAGTGAACATTCAAAGTCAATCATACCTAAACGGCCCTATCATGGGTCCATTTCCAAAAGCATATTTTTGGCAGATGCTTCAAAATGGATGCTCTCTTTACTGCACATTCGGATATGATTTGTTGACCGGCAGAAGCTAAATTGCCTTGGCGCATCCCGTAGCCTGCAGAATTGGCCATTCTTATGGATGGAGGTGTTCTTTGGGAAGTTTTTTTACTAAACTAGAAATATTTGTAAGCCAGCTGGAATTGTTCTTTGGTAAACAAGATAGTGGATAACTACTTCTTTGTGGCTGTACACTATACATGAGGCATAACCACCCTATGAGAAAGAGAAATACTCTCTGTACTTATCATAGGCTATTTCATAACTATTTGGTGTTTTAAAGAGAAAGCACCACTAGTCAGTCGTGGCCTAATGGTCAGCGAGTCTGACTTGTAACCCAAAGGTTGCAGGTTTGAGTCTCAAGTCTGGCAGGAATTGTTGGTGGGGGGGGTGAATGTACAGTGCTCTCTTCCACTTTGAATAACACGACTGAGATGAGACCCTTGAGCAAGGCACCAGACCACGCGCCCCATGGCGAGCCCGACGCACCGGCACAGAAACAAGAATGAGATAAGTTCTAACATAACTGTGGCATTAAACTCAGCTAGTGAGGGCCTGGTTAAAATATTGCACATATATAGGCAGCAAAAAGTATAATAATAAAAATAACTTCCCAATTTTAGTTGGGTGAGTTTAAGTATGCCTTTTGTGAACGTATCAAATTCTTACTACTGTAATGTAGAAAAAATCTCATTCTCATTACTGTAATGTGAAATCTCATTACCATATTGTGGGGAAAAAAAACTCATGACCATTATGTGAAAAAAAAAAAAAAAAAACATTTTTATTCTCATTACTGAAATGTGGAAACATTCTCATAATGTGAAAAAAAGCTCAATATAGTGTGAAAAAAATTCTAATCCTCATTAATAATTTAAAGGAAAAAATAATTGTAAAAAAAAAACAAAACATAATTGTTATCTCATTTCCCTAAATCACAGCAATCATTCTCATTATTATGTGAAAATGTCACTTAATGTAAAAATTATATTACCACAGTGTGGAAAAAATTCCTTTACCATAATGTAAAACAAAACAAAAAAAATCGTATTCTCAGTTCTGTAATGCAAAAAATTAAAATCTTACTATATTGTGAAACAAATGTTTATAGTAATATTAAAATAGTAATAGAATAATATTTTTTGTCAGTAGTGAAATACTGAGTCATATCTAGTTAGGACAAGTTGTTGCAGTACAGTAAGAAGGATCATCATTCAAGTTAATACAAACTAGATAGTAAAACATCTATATAAACATGAGGAAAAAAATAAAAATTCACTCAACTTTCAAAACTACCATTGCTCAACACCTTGTCATGTTGCCAAGTTATGACTCCTGGTGTCTACAGTGGGTGTCCTAGGATTTTGTTTGTTGTTTTTCATCATTGGCCCATTGACAGTTACAAAGCTTCACCTGGATCCTGTGGATACTGCAGCTCTAACTTCTCTGAGCCCCTCGGGCTCTCCATCTGTGATTTTGATGGACAGCTCAGAATCAGCGGACTGTCGAAGGCAGTCATGCCCTGAACTTAAGAGCCCTTTGCCCGGTGGTCTTTGTGATGAGTTCTCATCAGTCAGAGGCTGAGTGGACACATCTCACCCAGGGGACAGCGAGGCTGCTCTCAAGACCAGGCCCTTGAATGAACCCAGAAAACACATGGCTGCTGGTGTATTCCTGAGGTTCTTGTACTATAGAGCATGGAAAAGCTGACACAATGTCGCACCTGCTGCTATTCAGTCAGGGAAATGATGTTTTTTGTGCATGACTGTAAGATGGAATGAAACTCATTTTGGCAGTGTTCCCTTGAAATTCTCTTGACAACCTGTTATCACACTTTTATCTGAATACAAATGTTTTTTGCCTGCATCTTCTTCGCACAACCTGTTTGTTTCGGCAGGACTGTATAATACAGCTAATGTTCAGGGATTTTAAAACACTTGTCGGAGAAGCCAGAGCTTGGTAATTTTTATTCTGAAAAGTTGAGTGATTAGTTTTCCCTTGCCCGGGTGTAATGGATTGAAATCTTTTTGTGTTGTTCAGGGCCTGGGAGCGGAAAGCAAGAATCTGTATCCCTTCCTCCTGCCTGTTATCCAGCTGAGCACAGATGTTTCACAGCCCCCTCATGTTTACCTGCTGGAAGATGGTCTGGAATTGTGGTAAGTCTCCAAGAGTGTATCTGTTTATCCTAGGAATAAATGTTTCAACTCAATCTTTAGGTCCTTATGCCTTTTGTACACTTCCAGTCAAAAGTATTTGCACACCTGACTGACGTAATAGGCTTAAAGGTTTAGGCTTTAATGGTTGAACTGGGTTTTGTAGACAAATATGAATTGTGGTGTCATATGAATGTTTTCAAAACTGTTGAATTTTTTGGGACTCTATAGTGAAAGAAATGATGAGGTCAACAAGTGCCAGTGTACGTTTAATAGTCTTTAAAAAGCTTCCCAAATTAGAAAACAAGAGTCTGCAGAGCTGAGAGGCTTTTGACATTTTTGATGTGGTTACTTCTTCCAAATGTCTGTCTGTCATTTCATAATACAGAGATTTCCAGAACAACTTTTTGTTTTGGTTGTGTTATCATAAGCTGTATGCTGAAGCCGCACACAGTCTTTGTGCTTTCACATAAGACATGTTTGCAGTGCACAACTTATCCACAGCTAGTACAACAATTGGTTCTCCGTTATATTGCTTTTAAATCCAAATGCTGTTACGGAAAGTTACTGAAAGGCTTTTTTTTTAGCATTGTGATTGCATTTTTTTTTTTGTATTTTGAGTGTGGTTGCCAATCCTTCACAGATGCATTCTGAGTTTAAACACAGTCAATGTACACAATGTAATATTATAATTATTACTTGTATATCAATTTTTATATAGTTTATCAGTTGCTCAAGTAAGTGACATTTAAACATTTTAAATGAAAACTTGACCTCTACACAAAATGCAGAGGAAACTGCCTCACATGCCTTTACTTTTGCATTTAAATTTTATCATACAGGACATATAGAACTTTGTTTTTCCATCTCCACAATGAGATCCATTATGTTCCCTTGTTTTTCCAAAAGTGAGGTAAAGCGATTTTATCTCATTATATTTCATTTATATTCTTTTAGTGAGGTAAAGCGTAGTTTCCCATGTTCATTTTGAACATGAATAATGCGCTATCACATTAATTTGGTGCATTCAGCACAGCAAAAAATAGTCTTGTTGCACTGCTGCATCTGCAGTTCTGTCCTGCAGTGTGATTGCTGTAACCTGTTAGCACTGAAAAAAATATGTACAGCATATGTGCTGAATACAATGATTTTGTATAAACAAAATTATAATAATAAAAATGTCTGACAGGCAGTTCAAATAAGCTTGTATACAGCCTCATATCTGTTTTTCTTTGACATAGAGTAATGGTTAAAAAAAAAATAGTGCACAAATAGTTAACAGTATAGTTCACTATAACGGACAGTCGATTTGGTGGAGATTGAAAAGATCTTTTCACATTTAATCAACTCAGGATGAGAAGAGAATGCATTTTGTTTCTACACCAAAGGGGTCAAAACTTTTAAGTGAGTGAAAATTCAAACTTCGAGTAGGTCAGAGCTCTAGTCTTAACAGTGACCTACGAGTAGGTGTATCTACTGTCCAAACTTGACTGGTAGTGTTTACATTATATTCCCACTTATGTCTCTAGTTTTATTTGAATAATTTGTTTCACATTCTCAGTTTTCTGCATCTATACTTCTAATAGGGTCTGCTCTCTATATCCATATACTGTCACAATTTTATTCTATCTATATGTCTTTATCCATATACTGTCACAATTTTATTCTATCTATATGTCTTCATAAATAATATATATAAATATAAATGGGATCCCATATCTGAAATCTCAATTCACTGGAGGAGTGGTTTTATCTCATCTCAATTTATAAAATTGTCATTGTTCCTGTTGGTTTAACTTGCTTCCTCTGCGCTGGTTGAAATCAAATTCTGTTATATGCCCTGTGAGGATATTTTTCATTTTATTTTGTATTACATTTTACAGTTTCCTTTTTCTTTTTTGAAGTGATCAAGTGAAATATCTTTTTTGTTGTTGTTGTTGTTCTTGAACAGAGGAATTGTTGAGATGTGTGTGACTTCTTTCTAACTCAAGAGTTTGTTTTCATTGCCCTAAAGACGCAGCATGTATTTGACATCATGTTTCAGTGCATAAAAAGTTAAAATCTGTCATAAAATGCTCCAAAAACCACATGTGACTCGTGGCTTTTAAACCCCTTCACTCAGCAATGCTGAAGGTGAGGGCAGCACAGAATAATGTGGCATGTACCCTCCAGCACTTATGCTGTTTTGTTTGTGGCGTGAGTTCAACTCTGCAGCTGGCCACTGTGGTGAACATAAGAAGAGGACAAATTTCCAGCTTTCTGTCAGTCTCTTCATACTGCTAGCTTGCTGTTCACAGTTGTACAAGAAGGTTGCCTGGTGGCATACTGTTGATGCCTAGGACATCGCTATAGCAACCAATGTGGATATGCCTACACTGCCTGAATCCCAGTCCAAAAACATTTCGATTATCCATAATGTGAATTCAGTATTGAATTATCCTTTTAGTGCCAGAGTAAATTAGAATTGAATTAGCCACACCTTCTCTAGAATTAAATTTGAATTTGAATTGGAATGAAAACAAAGATGAATTTGCAATTCAAATAAATTTCTGGGAAATAAAGTGTACTACTGACTACAGATGAAGTTTCCTGGTAAGAACTCTAGTAGCTGTAACTTGTTTATTAAAGATGCAGGACAGACACCTAGAAGCGCGTTCCAGTAATCCAGTCCAGAGGTTGTGAATGCATGAACTAGCTTTTTTGCATCAGAAACAGGTAACATGTTTCATAGCATGGTGATGTTTCTAAGGTGGAAGCAGGCTGTTTTTGTAACGTGAAATATGATTTTCAAAGTTGCTGTCTAATAAAACGCTCACTTTTTTGACTGATGAGGAAGAAGTGACAGCACATCCTTCTAGAAGCAAATTGTATTCTAAGAGATTTTCAACACTGATGATAAATGTTTAAACTGAAAATCAGCATTTTTAATGATTTCTTAAGGATCATGTGACTCCGAAGGCTGGCTTAATATTACTGTTTTTACTCAATTTCATATGTTTTTCAAAAGAGATCCTTAATTCAATTCTGAATGGCATATAACTGTGTAAAACGTTTCATATCAACAAAACATTTTGATGTAGAATATTACATACCCATTAAATAGGTTGAGATTTACCCAATTTATTGACCTTTTCAATGGCATGACTGAGGGTGTGTGTGCATGTGTCACATTTCAGTCCAGTCGTTTGTCATCTTTGTTCAAATAATTCTTAACCTCAGAAAAACAGCTAAAGCATTTCAGTGGTATTAACTGCCCTCAATCTAAATGGGATCCCAGTGGCTGATTCCATCCTGTCAGATGCGTTGTTCTGTCAGCCACTGACACATGTAATGCTTAAAAGATTTGTGTGACAAATTGCCTGTCCAGATGCGAGTGATAGCATGAATCATTGGAGTCGTGCCTCAGAGGAACGGAGCCAACCCTTTTTTATATAAGTGCCACACATTACACTTAGCCATTCTGTCAAGAGACAAGACGACGCTGAGTCAGGAGAAATCTTACGCATGAATTAATTTATCTTCTGTTCTAGGTTTAAACCACGTGTCCTACATACTAATCGATATTGTCTGTGATAAGCTCAGTGCTGCTTGGTATTTACCACAGATTTCTTCTCCTGTGCTGAAATGTATACACTCTCCATCTTAATCTACTTTCTGGGTGAATTTCTTTTTTCTCCGTTCTGTCAGTCTTCTCATTCTCTTCGCTCCTCTATTTGAAGAGGGTTTATTTGCCCCTTTGAGTTCAAGGCTTCAGACTCGCTCTCTAGGTTTGTTGTTTTCCCCCGCTGTCCATTTATCATTTTCTCTGAGTCACTCTATCTCTCTTGTATCAAGACAAAGAGAGTCGCTCTGTACAATAACCCGACCTGCACAAAGACTCCTCTGTAGCCCCTAGATCAAAAATAGCAGCGCTTCAGCAAATTTAGCGGCATCCATTCATTTTCTGGAATGCTTTTATTAAAAATCACCTGTTTTGTTTAAAGATGGAAGATGTTTGGCTTGAAGCAGGCCTTTTTATGAATTGATGCCTCTGTAGTGTTTCCATGGACACTAAAAGCATAGTTCTTTCATTGTAATATTACTGTCATTTGTAGGGTTTCTTTTTTTGTCTTTCCGTTTCATGATGACCAAGCAACATCTTTGATTGAAAAATGGTATTGTATATTGAATGAAGGCTGTTTTAATGGCTTGATCTTTCTCTTCATGCAGGTTGGTGACTTTAGAGAACAGCCCGGCCATCACCCCTGAGCTTCTGAGGATCTTCCAGAATATGTCTGCCCTACTTGGTAGGTAGTTGCCTCTTTAAGTGTCCACTTTCTTTTTTAATTAAAGATCAAGGTGAAAGCCAGTGCCAATTTAACTGTCAAATGGACATGCCTTGAAATGCAGGTCACAGGCTTTTCTAGCTGAATTCATCCTCTCAATTAAATTTTTGTTTGACCTAAATTTTTTTAATAATTTTAAAACTGTATATTTTGCCATTATTTTCTATTTTTTCTCATCCCTCCATCATTACAAACTCATATAATTTAATTTTATAATTTTTTTTCTTCTGGATCACAAAAAGTAAAAACATATCCTGGCCACTCTTTTTAATTTAATGGAGGTGAATAAGGACTTGAGTGGTTAAGCACCAAAAAGGATGCAAAAGCGCCTTTAAAGAATCATGAAAGTGGTTCATACAAATTGTACACTACATTCCAAAACCTCTGAAGGTTTGTCAGAAGAGCAGACTGAAATTTGTTATTCACTGAAAATGAATCGTCTTCCATTGCTTTCCTATGTTTGTTCATGAGAGAAGTAGTGAGATCTAATTGTTGTTTAGAGTCATGTCATTTCAGTGAATCTGACTTAAATTTAAGGGGTGACTTTTGGGCTTCTGAACACTTAATGTACAGCACACGTGTCTTATGGAGAACATTATGAATTTGTTTTACCATTTATGACCCTTCTGAAGCTTGTAGACAGTATTATTATTTCTTTCATGGAACATAAAAAGAGAAAGTCATTTAGGATAGGAACAACATGAGGGTGATCATAAGATGATAGATTTATCAGATTTGATCTAAGGATTTTCTAGAATAATATTGCTTCTTCAAGTTGGCATTTAAAAATAAAATAGTTGACCTCAATCCTTTAATGAAATGGGTTTTTAAAGTTTGAATTTAGTTTGATTGTCAGTCAGCAGGTAATACACATGATGTACTTCTTTTATACATGACGGTGTTATTCAATTAATTGAACACAAGGCAATTTCATATTCCGGTCAGGAGTTGTTGAGCTCTTTATTCTGCTCTGCTAGATCATTTTAGTGGTTGTCTCTTGCTCGTATTTTTAATTAAATGTTATTTTGGTTGTAATAGGACTGTTTCTCAGAAGTGAATACGATGATTTACAGAGTGACTGAGGTGACAAAAAATTAGCTGGTTTTGTCTCCCTGGGTTTGTATTAGAATTAGATAATTAACGGTTTGATTGGGGCACTGCAATTAAATATGCTTACATCACCGCCTCCTAGCCTCTGGGAAGTGTCACATAGAAGTGTTTGCTCGAGAAGAGCCGTTCAACACCTCTCATAACCTCAGATGGCCGGAAAGATGCATTGCCTTCGGAGTCGAGGGTTGGTAGAGGTCAGTATAAGAGAAAGAGAAGATCTGCCGACGCATTGAAATGCAAAGAGGGGCAGCTGATTGAAGCGATTTTTCCATTTGCATACTCATTTCTCCTATCCTCGTCTCTTTCAGGTGCTGATGGTAATATTAGCACAAGGGCCTGTTAAGACTCAGTTTCTTTTCTCCATTCTTTGGGGAGCTTGTTAGGGAAAAAAAATTAAATTTTTCTCTATGAATTGGAATGAGGATGGCCTTTGACCGGAAATGAATCCGTAACATCTAGAGATGTTGAAGGTACCAGTATGTTGGTACAAACTTGATATACCGCATTATTCTATAGTATCGACTCGGTAACCAGATGTCATATAGGATGTACATTATTGTTTTCCCAGTGTTAAAAAAAATAATTAAATTTGTGCCACAAAATCAAATGAAGATTTAAAAGCAGAAATGTGAGGCATAAAATCACTTATGTTAAAACTTGTGTATTATTTCAGCTGTAGTTGTTTAAAAAACTTTTACAGTTGTTTTACCATTTGTAGCATTGAGTTGTCATGGAGACAAAATTGTACATTATTTTACACACTTATAAGTGACTTTCCACACTAAAATCATGTTAACAAACATTATTTACATCAGGGTTTATACAGACACTACTTTATGAAAATCCAGGACTTACAATGAATTTTTGCAACACTTCATACAATACCAAGACTTGACTATACAGTACATACATTTTTCCCAATTGAACTTTTATCACATCCTTTTTGTCCTTCATAGAAGGATTAACATTAACATTTATGTACCAGATTTTGGCTTTTGGCAGTTACTTTTATCCAAAGCGACTTACATTGTGCTTAAGGAAACATAATTATATATAACAGAATTTCAATGAAAGAATATAAACATATATAATATATCTATTATAGTATAATATAAACTGTACAGAATAAATACAGACTAAGGACAGAATATAAACTAAAGAATCACTATAAAAGAATATTATATAGACATTTAACTGTTTTTTTTATATTTTTTTTATATATATATTATATAAACCACATATGCCTTTTTTTTTTCTTTTTTTTTCAGCACTTTTAAGCTGAATTTTCTAATCAATTTTGCAGGTCTTCTAGCTTTTAAAATTTCTAAAAGCTAAATTCAAGCAATTTAAGAACTTCCTGGGAACCCTGTTATATTTATTGTTTAAACAGTGAATATTTTAACACTGACAGTTTGGCTTTTTTTTAAATATACATATAAGTACTTCTCAACATGCTGAAGCAATGATTTTATTTTTTATTTTTTTTACTGTGAATGCTATTCTGTTTCGAACAGCTGGGCTGCTATATCAGGATACTTAAAAAATATTTGTAAACAAGTAGAGTTGCTACTTATTTAGCTTCTACTCCACACTCTGTAGACAAACAGTTTTTGATTAACCATTAATGAAAAATTGCAGCACCTCTAAGAACACATCTGATATTAGCTAGTATACATAGATGATCTGAATGGCATTATTCAGGGGGTTGGCTTGGTGCTTTACACATTTATTCTGTGCTATTAAACTCCAAAGTTACAGGTGTTCAATGACTTTTCCCGTAGCCCGCATGGAGGTTAGAGCCCATAATGGAAATGCTGGCACTTGGTTTAATGAGATTTTCAGAAATGTAATGAACTTCTCTATTTGTGACAGCAGAGCTTCATTAGCGGTGTAAATACTCCTACTCCAGAGAATGAGGTCACCATGCATAACATGAAACACAACAGAAATCCCATAATAAGTAGACTCAGGGCTGTGAGATTTGCCTTTTAAATGCCATTGTTTGCAGCAGTTTTAATAACCTAAGAAAATTTTGTATACGTTTGTGTGGCTATTTTAATAGAGCTAGTGTGTGTCTGAAATGCCATCGGGCTGATGCCCAAGTCTGTTTGCTTTACTTACAGCAGTACAAAATTTGACTTCACCCCATGGACGTTTCAACGACCCTTTGACTGATTTTCTGCAGAGGAGGAAGAATATTTCTCGACTGACAAAGTTTTAGTCTCTCACTTGAAACTGCTGAGCATGCACTTGTGTGTGTGTGTGTGTGTGTGTGTGTGTGTGTGTGTGTGTGTGTGTGTGTGTGTGTGTGTGTGAGTGATTCATACTTACGGATGTTCGTTACTGCAAGGACAAGTGATAATGTGCCTGCGCTTCCTGACATGCTGAGAAACACATTTCACACTGTAGATGTGCTGTTTGTCTGGATTCCATCTCATCAAAGGACGCTCCATCTGCCTCTTTGAATCTCTTTGGTAAATCTCCTGACATTATATATATATATATATATATATATATATATATATATATATATATATAAACATTGGCCTAGATGCTTGGGTTGTTAGCAGTGTTTACTGGCTATGGCCAAGAGTCATGACCACAAGCCTTTAGCAAAGATCAGTGCCAGTGAGAGATGCTAGAAATGGAGCAGTGTCTACATCTCATAACAAGCCCTCAGGGGCATGAAAAAATATCTTGTTTATTTTAAGGACTAAACTTTTTGAAGCGCTGCTCAAAAATCAAAATAGGCAAAAAAAATTGAATATCTGTCCATTGGTCTGTCTCTCAATTGGTCCTATCTGTCTGTTTGTCTGTCTGTCGTTCTGGGAGTTTCTGTTGGACATTCTGTTTGTCTGTAGAATTTATCTGCAACCTATCATTCAGTCTGTCCATCTATCATTTTGTCTGTCCACCATACTTTCGTTCTGTCTGTCCATTTATTGTTCTGTAGTTCTGTCTCTTCGTCCGTCTGTATGTAATATCTGTTTATTGTTTCATGTCTGCCTATCGTTCTGTCTCTTCGTCTGCCTGTGTATCGTTCTGCTATTCTATCATTCCGTCTGTAGTATCTGTTTAGTGTCTCTCATACTAACTATCTGTCGTTCTTTCGTTCTATCTGTCCATCTGCCATTCTGCCTGCTCATTTGATTAAAATACTAAATTAAAAGATTATGGTTAAATTTAAAGGTCAAGTTCTTGTCTAGCTGTTGCTCTCAGCAGGTTACCTTTTAAAAACTTCTCTTTCAGTCTCTTTTGTTTCCAGTCACTAGATCTGATTTACAGTAAAACTGAATGAATTAAAACGTCTGTTCTAGTGGAAATCTGTGGCATGACTTTTGTCTTGCACATTCTGTATGTCTATTCATACAATGGGAGAAAAGAGTTCATAATCATCATAACAGGGATGGCACCATTTTAAAATCTGGATCACTTTAGTATCCTACTGCAAGAAATCGTATTAAACAGAGAAGTTTTTTCCTTTTATATCAAATATTTTATTTCTGTGAATAAAATGATTACTGTGTTCCTTATCAGTTGAATAAGCACTTATATTATGCATAGAAAAATATAAAAAAGCCAGAACTTTTTATGCCTTGTAGCTTGTCATGAAAAGCATAAAAAAATGTCTTTTGTGGTTTCAACACTTGTGCCTAATGGCACCGGCAAGGAAATGACTGAGAGTGTCACGCCGTTTATACATATTGAAATACAGATTATTTACATAATTTTCTCCACAAAAGGAAGTTTTTTGCACACTAGTAGGGCTCTTCACAGGGTACATCTAATTCGGTACTGCAGTTAAATTATTGTTGCATTATCATCACCTCTGTAAAAGCAGATGCATATGTGAAGCTTTTGGTCTGCTGTTAACATTGATGGCAAAATGTCTGCCCATTAGCTTGTTTGAGTTTCTTTTAGAAAAGTGGCTTCATATTGACTAGACGAATCTTAAAACCTGACATTTTTTCCTGTGTACATTGATTTCAGTGATATTTTATTTTAAGGTAATGTGTTTACTTTTCTTTTGGTTCATTGCCTCTGGTTCATGGCATGTGACCTTTTTAGAAATAATTTAATAACAAAAATCCACTGAGGATGGGTTGGTTCTTTGAGAGGTTATATATATTGCTTGTCGTGATTTAATGCCAGTGAAAAAGAATGGCAGCCATGTGAGATTTATAGAGTTTTATATTTTATTATATATATTTCTTTTTTCATTTTTTTTTTTTTTTTAATTTTCACATATAAAGTCATTAGAAATGCCCTACACACTTCTGTTCAGCTGACTGTTTTTTATGTTTGTTTGTTTTCATGTCTCTGAGCGTTTTGAGCTTGGCCCTTGGCCATTTGTAGTACGCTTGAACACTTAACAATTCTGAAGGCCTCAGATCAGCTCTTAAATCTTTTAATGGAGCAAGGAACAATGGCTGAATATTAAAAGGATGCTGTCTGGCACAAGGGATGAAATTATGAGATTTGTTTCCCACTTCGGTGCACAAGCAAGACCTTGTATCTGTCCATCACTGTCCCTACATATTTTAATGGTCACATAGCATCATAAGCACTATCTCTTTTTTTCTCTCTCTCTCTCTTGAAATTCCACTACTTTTTTCAGCTTTTCTTAATAGTTATAAGAATTTTTTTCTCAGCAAATTTGAGCACTCTCCTTTATTCTTTTTGTTGTTCTCTTCCTTATTTTTTTTTATTTTTGTGGCAATGATGTATGGATTAATCATGATTAGAAAAGTCGAATAGTTTTACATTATTCCATGCTTTAGTAATTATATATGTAGTCCCTTTCCCATCCTCAAGATTTAAAAAAAAAATTAGATACAAATCTTTGAATACATTCATTTTAACCCTCTGGGGTCGACAAACGTGGATACGCGTTTTGTGGCATCTTCTCCTGATAACACAGAAAAGAACTTAAATTACACTTACAGTTTTGATCGTACAGATATGTGCAATACAACAATCGAATCTGTAAAGGGCCTACTTTTATTTGTATACACATATAATAACAAAATTTTGTGCATTTATAAAATAAAGAAAACAATCAGGGTGCGCTGTCTGCCGCCTTGCTCTGTGTGATCTTCATTTAGAAATGTGTCATTAAAATGAACTGTAACTCAGCAAATACTCAACAAAGAGACATGAGAGATATATCTAAAGAAAGCTTGACATGTCTACCTTTAAACTAAGCAAATCTTATTGAAAACAAATATTCTGTGATAAAGTAATCCATATGAAACCAACACGATGTCCAGTCTTTCATGTCTCCCTTCATTATATCTAATGCGACCACGCCCATACGCTGAGCGCGCTATAGATATTATAATCGTCCACGTGAAGATGTCTTGTAAATTTACTGTGTCTATAGCACAGTTTCTGTAACTGAAGGACTGAAAATAAATAAGGCCCAAGTTTCCCACGTCAATCATAAGTGAACACTAGTGCAAAACCTAGAATACAATACAGAATACAATATTTACAGAAGCTGTCAATATGATTTCTACAAATTTCTTATGTATATACTCCATTGTAACTTAAGATCCTGAGCAAGATGAATTGTTTGTTGTGTGTTTGATAAAATATTTTAAGTTATAATTTGCTTGTCTATGTAGACATGTGAGTTTTTGGTGGTGGTGGTGCAATGAGTTTGGGGACCCACCGGCGGAAAAAGTAATCAAACTGAATAATTAAAAATAAGTTTTAATGGGCAAATCTTCTATACATATTTTTGATTCTTAATTTTCTTTCCTGACATACTGGAATTATTGTTGGAAAAAACTGTTAATTTTTTTTCTTTGCATTTTTAGCACTTTATATGTTTTGTTCATCAAAAGTGTGCTTTCACTTTAATTGAGGATCAGCAGCGCAGCAAAAATAGACTCTGCGCCGAAAGCCCCCCTTCACTGCTGCTCGTGCAACGCTCCTGCTTGACACTCACGTGCTGCTCCTACTGCCGGTGTGAATGCACTCATTGATTAACATGCATGCCCAAAAAAATGTGCCGCTCACGCTTGCAGTGTGAAACCGGTGTTAGATTGGCCCATGTATGATAATTACCTGTTCATTTTCTCATTTGTAATTTGCATTCAATAAAAGTATCTGTAAATGTACTTTTGTACTATTTCAGTTACACTTAAGTTTTTTGCCAGTCATGCATTTGCCTTAAGATTTAAAGTACTTTCAAAAGAAGTTGATAGTTAAGGCTATTTAATTGCCATTCATATTGCTTATACAGCCTAAAACTGACTGAACTGAGAGGGGGAAAAAGATTTGAAGTAGCTGTATAGCAGCATGTTTAATCATGCCTTAATGGACTGGTCATTATATTCTCATAGGGTGCAGGGTTTAGTCACAGCAGGATTAGCTCATAAATCATAATTCAGTCTGACTGCATTAGTCCAAGAATTCCCAGCTAATTATGCTCAAACATGGATTTGAAGCTCTACAAATATTAATTTTACAGTTCCCTGTGGTATCAGTAATAGATTTCAGAGAATCCTAGCACTTTGTTCCTCCCCAAAAAAAAAAAAAAAAAAAAAAATATATATATATATATATATATATAATACTCAGATTTATCTTTTATGGTCTTCCAAAGCATTTTTACATAAACTCCAGTAATGACAGTGAGACATAATGATTGTGTTTGCCTGAAAAGTGGCTTTATTTTGATTTTGATTTCAACAAGTGCAGTTGTCGTGACATCACACTGTGCTGTCAGATGTTTTTTGTCAACTTTTTCAAAAAAAAATAAAGTTTGAAATTGCTAAAGAATGGCAGCGCTGTTAACAATGTATATTTGGTTTTAATTGTAATGTATGATGTACCCTGAATGGTGCTGCACAGGTTGGTTGGGCTAATTTATTAAGTGCTACCAGACATGCTAAATGACATGACTTCAGTATATTTTCCATTATAGGCTTTAACACCATGTGGGCTACTGAAATGTTGACACTTGGCTTAATGAGGTTTTCAGGAAAGTAATGAACTTCTTGATTTGTGACAGCAGAGCTTCATTAGTGGTGTAAATACTCCTATGTCATCAGTAATAGATTTAACACTTCAAAAAAAAAAAAAATCTTTTGTTATACACAGATTTCTTGGTTCACCAAGGCGTCTTCACAAAAAGTAATGGCTGTAAGAAAAGATATTATGATTGTTTGTTGTCCTGTTGATTTATATGAAGGTGCTTTTTTTCAGTTTAAGGTAGGCTATTATAGTACATACAAACTGGTAATGCAAAAACAAATAACATTTCAGTATTTATTGTGTGATAATGATTCATCAACCTTTAAAAAAGTTGAACTGTCCCGCAGTTATCATTTTCACCACATTGCAGAAAAATGGAGGAATATTTTTGAAATTAGCTATGAAATTAGCACTCACAAGACTAAGAATATAAGTGACTTTTTTTATTTATACTCTGTCCACCACAGAATGCAAGTTAATTCAGTATAATTAGATATGATGGAAATGATTTTTTCATCATATTGGAAATTTTGAAAAATATGACACCTGTGATGTATGTACATCAACTGTTGGACATTGTCAGTAGACAAATAAACTAACCTGAGTGTGTGTTTTAACCTGCTTTATTTTATGTATACAGGGCCAAAAGTGGCCATAGGTGAGGATTCACTCAGGAGTTCTATTGTCTATGGCTTTGATGTAAATAACATCAGTCACTCCACTTATATTCATTGTACCAGCACATACATTAAATCAGATTTGTTTACACGTAGCCTGAAAATACCTGCTGACTAATTATGAAATGGCAGGTTTGTAAGTATGAGCCCTGTTACAGATTGAAGTTCTTTTTCCCCTCCATCTTTATTCTGTTCTTCAGCTCATTTTTCCCCCTCTGTGTAATAACAGTGTTCATGACGCACTTGTTACGGTGCTCTAAAGGCTGAGCAGAGCTGCTGTTCTTCTGATGACATAAATATTCATGGACTGCACGTGATGGTAGAAATTAAATTGATTCGTACCTCATCATCATTATCTGACTGCAAATCATGGCTAGGGGAAGCAGAGGAGCATTTTCATTTATTTATTGTGAAATGGGAATGATTGTAATTTTATTCAAATAATTTGAATTTCAAGCAGTCTGTGGACGGCATTCTCATGATAGTGTGGTGAAAGGAGGAAGCGTAAAGTGCTCTTGTACAGGAAATGGACCACTCAACAGTGTTGAAAAAAAATCACATTTCAGAGAAACCATCTGCTTTATCTGAACAATGTGGGGCTGTTATTATATGTATGCATGTATATGTCTATATGTATGTGTGTGTATAAAATTCATAAACATTTAAAATTCAGCTTTGCCATCACAGGAATAAAATAAAATTTTAAAATGTATATTTAAATAGAAAAAGATTTTGTTTTGTTTTTGTGCAATATTTTTTTTTTTTGTTTATTTATTTTTTTGAGAATATATGTTGTGTTTTTGTGAGTATTTTATTTTTTTTTAAATATTGTGAAAATCTTAATTCCAAGTGTGTGTGTGTGTGTGTGTGTGTGTGTGTGTGTGTGTGTGTGTGTGTGTGTGTGTGTGTGTGTGTGTGTGTGTGTGTGTGTGTGTGTGGGGTCTGGATTTTCACTAGTGATTTGTGTATCTTTCTGTCCATCCTGCTGAGGATGGCAGAAGTGCTGTGTGTGTGTCACCGTGAGGTTGTGCAGAATGGAGACCCTCTTGACCTTTGAAAAATACAAAACACGCTGCGGTTCCAGGCACAATTGAAGCAGTGATTCTGCCATCTCTCATTACTGTTAACAATATAAGGGTCACCCCATCCTAAAGCCCTTGAAATTCACCCCAAATCCTGTTCAGCCTTTGAGACATTTTGCACCATTTTTTTTCCAGCTGAGGTCACCATGGCTTTGTGCAAGGTCATCTGCAAAGGGAAGCCGGGACAGTTGGCCTCTGCTGTGTCCTGATTTTCACAGTAACCCCTGGAAGTCCACTAAAAATCATTTGAAAAGATAATATTAAAATCTTATTTAGCAGGATAAAGGCCACATATCAGTTCAAGCTCAGTAAGATCAGCCACAACATCTAATTGAAAGTACTGCGTCAAAGTGATTATTGGATTCCATAGCAACTGTAGCAATAAATCGCAAGATAAGCAGTGGATGAGTTGCTTGCTCCTTGCTTCCAGTTGCTCTGTGGAAATAGACTCATTGTTCATTGCTGTGCTGATGTGTATTGATGTAATCGCTTCTGTAATTGCTGTATGATTATATCTTTACTAACAGCTTAGTGTAGTGTAAACTTGATTTATGTGCTTCACTAGACCCCCAAAAGGAACATAGGGATGTCAGAAAAGGGGCCAATTAAAATTAATTACATATATCAATAATAGCTGAGAAAAGTCTCCAGATGATCTTAATTCAAAGACATTGTAATATTTTAATGAAGTCAATGAAGAGACAACACAAAGTGGCACAAATGTTTTTTTGGACAGTAAAAGCATTGTTTGCTTTTCAAATTTTTATTCAAAAAAGTATCACGGTTTCCATAAAAATATCAAGCAGCACAACTGTTTTCAGCATTGATGATAATAATGTAAAATGTTTCTTGAGCAACAAATCAGCATATTAGAATGATTTCTGAAGATTCAATGTTCAAAGAAGCAAAAATTCAGCTTTGCCAATACAGAAATAAATTGCACTTAGAACTTAGAATTTCAAAATAGAAATAATTATTGAAAAAAAAAAAAAAAAAAAAAAAAAGTGAAAGTGACATGATATACAGCCAAGTATGGTTACCCATACTCAGAATTCATGCTCTACATTTAACCCATCCAAAGTGCACACACACAGCAGTGAACACACACCCGGAGTAGTGGGCAGCCATTTATAAATCATAATAATATTTCAGAATTTTTCTGTTTTTTTCCTGTGTCATGATCAAATAACTCCAGTCTTGGTGAGCATAAAAGGCTTCTTTCAAAAACATTATAAAATCTTTCAGACCCTGACCTTTTGAATGGTATTATATTCACAATTAATCCCACTTAAACTAACATGTTGTTTTGGCATTCCTAGAGTGAATAAGTTGCAAAGCGGCAATGTCTGCCACTGCAGTTATTTCCTGTTGTCCTGGCTTCTGTCTGCAGGAGTGTGAGTTCTGGATGAGTCAGAGTTGCGGTGTTTGGAGTTGTCTGTGCTCCAGACTGCTGTTTTGTTACATGAAATGTAACCATTTTCCTGTCTTTCCACACACAGCTTCAGTCTCCCTCACTGCTGGTGTTCATGTTCTCTCCTAACTGTTATTTTTCTCTCAGAGATATTGCACTGTGATATTGCTTCGCCCTGGTATCATTCTTATTTTGTTTCACTATTTCAGAACTGAGCTCGGAGAACGTGCGCACATGCTTTCAGATCATCAATGCCTACATTTATCTCTCAGCTACAGATTTCTTACAGGTAGGTGAAAAAAGACTTCAAATAAGAAGACATTCAAAGATGGGAAGGCTGTGTGAACATAACCTTATTTGCACTTTCTCAAAAGATGAATGTGGCATAAATCAGAACAGACTAGTGTGTGATGTTTCAGTTTGGAATATTTTTTTTTATAATGAGTGACTTCTACAGGGTTGCTTTTAGGCTCCATAATTAAAAAAGAAAAATACAAGTCTATGCAACTTTTTAGATTTTATGTACACAACGGTAAGTAAATGAACAAGGTTTGTAGCAGGATGGAAATAATATGTAAAGTTAGCTCAACTGAGGATTTGATATTTTTAACCATCTTCTGAAAATTTGTCATTACACCAAGTATTTTTTTAACAAAGCATTATTTAAATTAAAGTCAGGAAACAGTTATCAGCACAATATGACTGAAGTGCAGTTATTTTAATAGTGCACGAGCAGCGCAAATCACCATGTACTCTGCACGCATTCACCAGCACGCTCAAAAAAATGTGATATGATATGAATGAGCCATTCCCATTGTGAAGCTGATTGTAAAATAAGTGATCTATTTGAATTCTATTCAGAATTTGCCACTTTAAAATGCTATGGTGAAAGTCGAACATTATCTTAAAAAGGCGCATGAACCAAAAATAATGATGAAGAGAGGAAAAACAATCTTGCACCAGCACTAACATATATTAAAATCTTTTTAAACTACTCATGACCACCTTCACTAGAATTTATCGTGTTTTATTGTAGGCTTTATTTATTGTGGTAAATTTTGGCTAACTTAAGAGAATAGATTTTTCCCTATAGATGTATATTACAGCTGTGCCATGTTGTAGCTGTTGTTTCTAAATGTGCAAGCTGTTGTTTTTCATAACAAATGCTATATATAGAATAATAATAAAAAAAAAGCCATTATTCGCCCTGTAATGATTAATAGGCCAGCCTTATTATAACAAATGCTACAGTAAAGAACTATGGTACATTTTCATAAGAGCAAGTACAAGTCACAATCAAAAGCCATGTGTAAGAATTATTATGTAAAGTGCTATGGTAAATTACTATGGTACATTTTCATAAGAGCAAGTACAATCATTAACAGCCTGATGAACTGTTAAGGAGTAAGAAATAAAACAAAATCAGTATAAGAAAATATTAAGTTAAGGAACTCCACTGAAACGGTTTACACCCCAATGTTCAAACTAAAACTACGCCCTTGTAGAGGAACTTCAACAGGCATGACAATTACTACATACAGCTGTCATAAAATAAACGCAGCAATACATTTTTTATTATATATTGCATAATTAATGCATGACAGAAATGATTGTGCTCTGTTTTTACAATGTGGTCATCTCTCTCTAGAACTATGCTGAAGCCCTTTGCAGATCTTTCTGTGAACTGCTGAGAGACATCACTACGGAAGGCCAAGTCCAGGTTCTGAAGGTACAACTCAATCCTTAACGCTCTTTTTTGTGCTCGTCTTCTTGACACTCTGTTGTGAAATAGAGTGCCCCAGCACTGCTGTGGAATAATGACTAGAAAACCCATTCCTCAACCCTGTCGTTTTGGTTTTGAGTAGTCCACAGTCAGCTCAGCTTTTTTTAAAGCCCTTCTCTACTTCGCTTGCTTTAGCTAATGCACTCAAGCTCTTAGATCTGACAGAGGAGGCGTGCTTTTCGACACTGTTTCCACACCAAGATTTGGGGCAGATTTTCACTTTGAAGAAATGATGAAAGGGCTACGTGCAGGACCCCAATATTTTATTAACTTATTTTCAACCATTTAATCAATGTGACCTCTTGGTCCTATTAGCACATATAATTATCATACAGGAATCATACGGCTGAAGCCAGTCTGATGTGGGCTTCAAAGCGAGGTTCTTGTCCGCACTGCAGTTCCAGTGCTCTGGAGGCGGGGGACAGAGCGTTGTGAAACGGCTGCCAGGATGCTGCCATTAGAGATAAAGCTTTTCGTTTTGGCCTCCAGCTGCTCCTTAATAGGTTAGCAGATGCTCATCTGAGACCCCAAGCCAATTTGGAGCATGAAATGCGCCCTGCGCCTCCGCAGGAAGAGCTAGAGTGCTAGGAAAAGCAGCATTACCAGAGGTTTTGGATATTTGTGTTTATGTCAGTGTCGTATTGTGGCAGCATCATTGTTCTGTCATCTCTTCAGGGCATTGTAAAACTTTTCTAATTAACTAATTTTCTCCCTCGATCCTAAGTGGTGTGGAGCCACAGGTGTGTGCGCACGTTTTACGCCCTCCGTGTCTTCCATTGTGCCAAACAGGCAGCATCTTTCCACCAGAGTGAAGGCAACTTTAATTGGGGAAAAAACGGGCCCAAGGTTATCCGAGACATACATGTATATGTTTTGACAGTTTGATAGAAAGACTCGTTTTGTGCCTTTTGATGGTGAGAATCTGTGTGTACAAGAAGTCTGTTGAAAATAAAACGTAGGGAATGCTGGAGGAACAATCTACAGCATTCTCAACCTGTTTAGACTGATTGATTGTTACTGAATCCCTGTATATTATACTTTCAGAACCATTTTTGGTGGTCCTTTTGTCCCCACTACATCTTATTTGTTGTCTTTTTCCAAAGAAACATTAAAGAAATAAATAAATAACTTTAAAAATAAACATTTCTTATTATTATCAATGTGAAAAACATATCCTTTGATGAATAGAAAGTTCAAACGAACCGTATTTATTTTTTTGAGATGAAAATATTTTTGTAACGTTGTAAAAGTATAACAAATGTCTTTATTAGAAAATATTTTGTAACATTGTTAAAAAAGTGTGTAAAATATATTTACCGTCAATTTTATTCAGATTATTGTGTATAATGTTTTTTTTTTTTATTTTTTTTCTTATATTGTAAATTCAGTATGTTTTAGATAGCAAATGACTTAAATATTATTGCACACAGATAATGTATTAGGTTTAATTTTATTCTTTATCCTTTTTGAAGCTTTGCAGTATAAATCAGCATCCACTCTCACTCTAGAGAAAAGAGCAGCATGAACATTAGCTTAATATCTCATTTTGTGAACAATTAAAGTAATACAGCTTTGGAATAAATAAGTAAATAACTTTATCTTTGGGTGAATTGTTCTTCTAAGGGTTAATAAGTTAACATTTTATAAGTCTGTACATATCATACAACCTGTCAGACCTGCACTCCTCCGTTTGCTTCTCAACATGGGAGCTGTTCTGAATGCATTAAAGCATCTGTATAGGCAGTGAAAGTCTCAGACGTGTGGGCAGCCATTCGATTAACCTCGCATCACAAGATCCCCTGTCTTCTTACACCACAGGTAGCGTGTTTGGTACGTAAATCATTGGGTCCATGGGCAAGAGCTTTGTAACTCCCTAATTAACTGTTCAGTTTAATCAGCATTATCTGGCTGCGCTGCTTTCACTTTGTTGACAGTTTTAATTAACACAGAAAGAAGGGGCCATCTTCTCAGTAAAATTTGTTTGGAGAGATGTCGCTGAAGTCAAAGGCTAAAGGACAATGAGAGATGACAGGCCATTCAGCTATCTGACGGTGTACACGAATCAAGGACTTTACAGTTCATGTCCTTTTATGACAGAAATCACCTTTGTCAAGAGAAACTCTGGCACTTTTAAGACACTTCTGTTAAGAGCACTCAAAAATCAGATGTTGCTCACCATGTCGATAGGATTTGTGAGCTTAAAGTGTAAAGTTTTTCATCATTTATTAACCCCCATTTTGTTTCAAACTTGTATGACATTTCTGTCTGTTGAATACAAGTAGAAAATCTGTGCTGATTTTTCGATTCCATGCAATTTCAAGCTTCAAAATGGACAGAAAAGAGCTATAAAAATTTTTATTCCCCATTTTGTTGTGTGTGTGTGTTGTGTACGGGTCCATAGAAGTAACAAAGACAGTAGAAGGACATAACCCATTTATTTTTGTGTGTGTGTGTGTGTGTGTGTGTGTGTGTACGGGTTCCACAGAAGAAACAAAGACAGTTTACAACAGCATGAATCTAGGGCTAGCTTGAGAGATTTCAGTGAGGTTTAGAAAAATGTTTTTGGCCTTCTATCCGCCCTGGCCAGGACATCCGCAGGGAAACATGTGGTAGTTAGTGATTGATTTGAAGAGCAAACTGTGCAGCTGGAGCCAAGTACAAGTGGGAGCCCCTAGGGGGTGTCCTGTGATGATTAGGGGTGTCCTTGGATGAGCTTGTGTACTGTCAGTGCCCAGATCCTCCTCTGAGAAACATTTTTACAACTTCTTACAGAACTGATGTGGTTAGTGTATTTCTATATGATGGATTGTAAAGGAATGTTCAGAGTTCAAGCTCTATTTACAGTTACAGCATAAGTTGATTATCACAAGAAATAGATTTGACTTTTAAGCTAAAAATACTGGTTACAGTAAGACATTTACTTATAAACGGTGCTTTACAGATAATGGACTGCACTGTAACATGTTTGTCTGCAAGTCATGCCTATAAATTAGTTGCATGTAAACACAATTCTTTACTTAAAAAAAAAATTAATTTATAATGTTCCATGTGCTTTCTTTTTTAGTTATTTGTTGCAATTTTTTTATTTTTTGGAAAGATATAAGTACTGTTCTGCTTTTAATATCTTCTAGATTTTTAATTAATTTCATATAAATATATGGAACCCTGCACATGCCGTTTTTTTTTTCTGTCTGCATAAAATATTTATTAGTAAATGGAAGTCAAGATGACTAAATGTAAATGAACCTCAAAACAGTAAAGTGTGCTCAGGTATTTTTACGTTTTGTTTTCTTGTTTCTCTTTACGCTTTGAAAGAGAAAATGGTGTAATTCCCGCAGCAGTTTGGGAAGGCTGTGCCAGCTCAAGCTTTCTACTCCGTCATGGCTGTAATCCAGACACATCAGACGCATTTGTTTATACATGTTTTTTTTTAGATTCCCCTCTGAACTCACTTAAGTAAGGTTCTGCTCTATGTGCCAGGCTGTTTGTGCACCAGCAGCTTGAAGAAGAAAAATAAAAACCGTAGCGCACCTTGAGGGAACGGTTCATCCTGCATCTTGTCAAAGTGAGGTTTGAATAGAAGGGTAATGACCTTGGGCTGCCAAGATCCCTTCTCAAGCCAATGCATAGTGTGACAACAGAATTGACACGACTACAAGCTCCTCTTCCCCTCTTTCAGAACAGCTAGACAGTTTCAGATCATTGAAAATGAGTTGGTTGTCCTCAAGGTCAGAAGTGTGCAGCAGGGCTGTGTGATGTATATAGAATATTTATGATATATTCGATTTTGATATTCGAATTGTGAATTTTCTCTGTAATTTAATGTGCTTTTTTATTTGCCCATTTCATTTTCTAAAAGCCATGCTTGTAGGCTTGTTCCAGGCCTTCTCCTTCTCGATTCATGATGGTGGTAAAATATATTAATAGAGTCCTTGTGGTGTGGTTCCTGCATAAAGCGAGACTTGATCAACCACCATTGTGCCCTGATGTTCTGTTAGGATTTGACTTCTCTTTCTTTATGTTTGGGGTCCCCAAGACCTCAGTTCTGTAATAATAAGTAATTTCTGAATGAAGCAGCTTTGGGGAATAAAAAAATTATTATAGATTTGGGTACATTGAATTATTACCATTTGAACGAATCTAATCACTCTAAAATGGTCAAAAAATTGTTGTGTGATATTGCACTAAAATTTTCTTATTAAAAACTAGAGATTTTAGGCTGTTAAACATTCCATTTCTACTCATGCCCACTGTCAGTTGTTGTGGTGTTGTCTGAAATCATCATTAATGCTCTTTATTTTCATTGCAGGTTGTTGAAATTGCCATAAAAGTAAGTCCTGTATTGGGCTCCCATATGTTTCAGCCTCTTCTGCCAGCTGTGTTACGGGGGATAGTCGAAGGCGAGGTGAGTTTGAACACTGTACAGTCTATTATAGTAGTCCTATTGCACTAACCTAATTTCACTGAAAAATACTGCTTCCAATTTTTAATGTTTACATATACTTCTGTGTTTGACTGCAGCGGTATCCTGTGGTTATGTCGACATACTTGGGCGTGACGGGTCGGATTCTCCTGCAGAATTCAGGCTTTTTCACATCACTTCTCACTCAAATGGCTGTGGAATACAACCAGGAGGTGAGGGTGACTGCCAGGCCACCATGATGCAGAACGCCTGTTCACTTTGCGACACTGCTTTTTTTCAAAGTTGTAAATAAAACAAATAAATTATTGGAGTATATTTTACAAGAAAATACAAATTTGGTCATTCTACTTCTACTTTCTATTTAGTTTTTTCTATTTTTATTTTTTGTTTTTATTTTTTTTTTTGTAGTTTTTTAGAAGTTGTTTCAAAATTGTTTTTTTTTTATTTTTTGTGTGTATTTTGTTGATATTATTATAGTTTTATAATTTGAATTCATTTTCAGTATAAAGTATTTGTAATTCTATGTTTTTGCCATTTTTGTAGTTTTTGTATTATATCTGCAGTTTTTATAAATTTTTAGTTTTAGTATTTTTTATATACATCTCATACTATTATACTATACTACATCTTATTTCAGTTAACGTTCATTTTATTTCAATTAAATAAAACAATTAAAGATTTTAGTTAACTATAATAACCCTGATATAATATATAATAAATACTCAGTTTTGCCCATTATCCAGTATAGGAATACATTATGCATCCCTTACAATAATAGTATATTAATAAAACATTAAGCAATAAGTTATATTGTTGCAATGTTATATTGTGAATATAATGACTGAATAGCCACTTTAATTGTTCTTATAAAAGATATTTGTAGATATCAGCCAGAAATTCATATTGGTGCATAACTCTACTCACAATTCGATTTGATTCACAATACTGATTTCACGATTCGATTTTCTTATGAATTTTTTTAAACAAAATAAGATTTACGACAAATTATAAATGAAAAGGTGTCCTTTTATAATCGATTAGACAAAGTACTGCACATTTCTTTGTGAAACTGAAATATGTCTAAATTGAAATAAAAACTAAATTGAAATTTGTAAACAAACCCCAAATCTAATCAAATAAATAAGACAAAAAAAAACTCTTCATATAAACAAAGGCTTTGCCTGTGCTCTTTCCATTCAAAATTAGAGGAAACCACTGCATTTGAATCACAATCCAAACATAGATACTGTATACATGCAGCATGAGCTGTTTTTAAAAAATAATAGATTGTATAATTTGACATTTTAAAACAAAAAAAGAATGCTCTGACTTTAGTTTTGAGAAACTATATTACATAAAACATCTGCACGAAACATAGACAGCAGATGGGCTGAATGAGACGCAATTTCATTCTCTGACAGCAGGTGGCGCTTATGGAACAGCAGAGATACAGCGTTTCCTTGGTTAGCGCTGTAAACAAAGCACCAGCGCTTATAAACACTGCTTTAATATGCATTATACTGAGACGAGATGAAAAGAAAATGTTATTTGGTTAGCGCTGTAAACAAAGCACCAGCGCTTATAAACACTGCTTTAATTTTAATTATTGCTTTAATATGCATTATACTGAGACGGGTTTGAATGGTAATGTTTTGTATAGTTTTTTAAACAGGCTCAAGGTGAATCGTTACATCCCTGTGGTTTAAGTCAAAATACTCAAGCTCACATGCCTCAGATGTTGGAGGACTAAACACAATTAGAAGAAGAAGAAAAAATCACCTCTTTTCCCGGTACTTTGTTTATACTTCTTACCTTCATGTCAAGGTCAAATACACTGAAGCAAAAAAATCATTAACAAACAAAAAAAAAAAAAAGCTCCTCAAGCTTGGCCTAGTTTTCTTCTTCTCTGCAGCGTATCTTAAGTTGGGTTTGTGGGAGCTGATCTTAATGTAATTTGGTCCCAATGGTCCCAGATGCTTTGCCTTGCCGAGCAGACAGCATAGTTTCATTTCATTTCTGGGCTGTGTCTTATCTACCGAACAATTGAACTCATTTGCACTGTTGTAGTCTCAGCAAATATCAGTATTCTCCTTAACTCCTCAATCCCAGAAATATCTTTCCTGCTGAGACCCCTTTATTATTTACAGTATCAGTCGAATAACTTCAGAGATGGAGGTTTTTATATATTGGCCCTGTCAGCCGGCTCAACTTACCCTAATGTATTCCTCTTATCTTATGAAGGGTGTATTAATCTTGTTCCCAGTGTGCCTCGCTTACCTGTGCACGGCTAAATTATAAATGAATTATGTGAACGAGATTGTTTATCATGGTGATCTCTGCTTTCTCAGGCAGACCAGCTCTTGGGGAGTATGATTGAGATGTGGGTGGACCGCATGGACAACATCACCCAGCCTGAGAGAAGAAAGCTCTCTGCCCTGGCGCTCAGCGCTTTTACCATCTGACAACAGTTTGTCATCTTATAAACACCTGCAGGATCATCCTATCACATTTGCATGCAAATGTCGGATGTTTATATAGCAGAAGTCATCAGCAAGCTGTACAAGTGGTAACATTTATATAAATCATTTGACATTCACCTCAGAGACCAAACAAATAAAAAATCACTTTGTAATGGTTACTTGGCAGGAGAAATGGCTTGTTGTGTTTAGCTACGTCAGTAGTTTGGATGTCAGCTATATCAGAGTCATTTACGTTCCCATGCCTCACAATTCAGTTTTTGTCAACTGCTGATATAATAGACCAAGCAGAAATAGCAACGCTTGTAGCAGCATCTATTCAAGTAATGGCCGCCAGTATACGCAACCAGTAAAATTTACAAAATAGGGTGCCACAGTGATCGTCCACATTTCTTTCAATGGCCCTGGTTCTGGAAACATTTTTCCTATTCATTTTCTCTAGGCTTTTTTTTTTATTATTATTATTATTATTTTTATATTCTATATAAAGTGAACAGTCAAGCTATGAACCAAACCATCTAGAGAAGAAACACATACACTAATGATTTGATTAAATTTTCAATTAATAAATCAAAGTATATATATGAGAAAAACATTCTATAGTGGTTTGAATTATAGTAGTAGAATCAGAGAAAAAATTTAACTCATCCAAAGTGCACACACACAGCAGTGAACACACACACACCGTGTTAACACACCGGCTGGAGCAGTGGGCAGCCATTTATGTTGCGGCGTCCGGGGAGCAGTTTGAGGGTTCGGTGCCTTGCTCAAGGGCACCTCAGTCGTGGTATTGCCGACCCAAGACTCGAACCCACAACCCTAGGGTTAGGAGTCAAACTCTCTAACCACTAGGCCGAGACTTCCCCCAATAAATATATTCAGAAACAATTGTACAATCTGTGATTTGATGCTGAAGCTGAAATCATGCTGAAGTTTCCACAGAATTTCAGAGCTCATGGTAGGTTGTGGTTTATTGTAAAAATAAACCCTATAAAAAATGGCAAACTATTTCAGCTTAAAAAATACAGTAAGTTCAAGTGCTGCCTTAATTAAGCTTAAAAAATATATTAAATTTATTTTGTTCCAAAATTTAAGTAAAATCAGTTGTTGGTTTATTTTATTTTTATTAAGTCGAAATTGCTTAACTTATTTTGATGAGTTACAGTAATATAAAAACATAAGTGGCCATGACTTGCTGTTCATATAACTTATTTTGATGAGTTACAGTAATATAAAAACATAAGTGGCCATGACTTGCTGTTCATATCCCATCCCCCATCCCCTGTACAATTCTGTTGTGTTCAAGAATAACTTGGGTCATTTCTTTATAAGGTGCAGGCACATTTACAAATTTTTGCAGGCGAAATTCAGTAACATCCATGGGAATCCACGCAATTGGGAATATCTCATGAGGGCAAAAGATTAGACCACACAAATTTTGCAGCGAGTTGAAGATGATCACACAAGATTTGGCATGTTGACCAGCAGAAAGCTGCTTGGTTTTGAGCAGTGCTTTCTATATTGCTACACTATTGACACTAGACAATAGACTGTTTTTGCTCACGAAATTTCACAAATTTAAATTTCACACCATTAGTCTTAAACACACAATAGCAAAATGATCCCAAGTTTAAGAGCAACAGTAAAATATGGTCTCATAAAACTAATTTGTTTGATAATTTTGTTGGTTTTAGAATCTTTGACTCAATTTTAAGTGGGAAAATGTGTAACCCCTGCACACAACTGATAGGTTTTTTTTTGTTTGTTTTTTTTTTTTTTTTGCTCTCAAAGGTGATACTTTCTCATAAATTAGATTCTATTGTGAACAATGGTTAAAATAAGGATCTCTGCAGAATAATATATTTGCTTGACTCACTTTTCTTCTCAATCTTTTCAATTCTGCATATATCATTCTGGCAGTAACGTTGACACTCAAAATCACAATCATTAAGGGAAGAGATGCACTTGTTTACCTCCAGCACACACAATGTAGTGAATGGCAATAGGTGCTAATTTGTAGGATTTTTTTCTAGGAAACAGAACATCCTGCACTGCAGACATCACAACATATTTTTATGCGATTTCGCACAGTGATTAACAAGAGATATTTAAATTTCATGTCAAAAATGTTGCTGACCCCTGCCACCTTAAAGACCAGACCATCTCTGGTCATATTGCTTTTTACATGTGCAGACAGTCAGGGGAAGAAGAGAAATGGTGGAGAAATTCATGATTAACCGCTCCTTCACAATTCTCATTACAAATATAAATATTCAGTCTGGCCACTGAAAACACTTGACCATGTCTCTGCATGCAGGCTCATGTTTGGACCTTCCTTTTCTGAAGGGTAGCCGGTCTTCTGCAAAGTATTTCACGTTCTGGATTTATCTGATCTATTGTATGCGTCCACAATTTTGTATGTATGTGTATCTGTCTGTATATGTGCCCATTATGAAATCTTGTATCATGGAATTGCGTTTCAGGACTGTGAAATCGATTGCGGTGCCGCTGCATGGTTTGTTGTCACACTTATTTCATTGAGATTGATTTTAATGGTCATTGTTCTATAAGATCAATAATGGCATCAATACCAAAGCCCTGCGTTTGTCGTTTCTCCACCAAAGCAGAGTGATTTAACTGGCAACAGTGACAGCTCCATCATGGCCCCATGAAATCGATTGCGGATGGGCCCTGTACAGCCTGGCTCAACTTCCCTAATGTATCCTCTTATCTTAGGAAGGTTGGATTAATCTTTGTTCAGTGTGCTCGCTTACCTTGCAACGGCTAAATATAAATGAATTATGTGAACGGATGTTTATCCAGGTGATACTCTGCTTTCTCAGGCAGACCAGCTCTTGGGGAGTATGATTGAGATGTGGGTGGACCGCATGGACAACATCACCCAGCCTGAGAGAAGAAAGCTCTCTGCCCTGGCGCTCATGTCGCTTTTACCATCTGACAACAGGTTTGTCATCTTATAAACACCTGCAGGATCATCCTATCACATTTGCATGCAAATGTCGGATGTTTATATAGCAGAAGTCATCAGCAAGCTGTACAAGTGGTAACATTTATATAAATCATTTGACATTCACCTCAGAGACCAAACAAATAAAAAATCACTTTGTAATGGTTACTTGGCAGGAGAAATGGCTTGTTGGTTTTAGCTACGTCAGTAGTTTGGATGTCAGCTTTATCTGAGTCATTTACGTTCCCATGCCTCACAATTCAGTTTTTGTCAACTGCTGATATAATAGACCAAGCAGAAATAGCAACGCTTGTAGCAGCATCTATTCAAGTAATGGCCGCCAGTATACGCAACCAGTACGTTCCCATGAATTTTAATTAATAGGGTGCCACAGTGATCGTCCACATTTCTTTCAATGGCCCTGGTTCTGGAAACATTTTTCCTATTCATTTTCTCTAGGCTTTTTTTATTATTATTATTATTATTATTAAATCCTCAATAAACAGTGAACAGTCAAGCTATGAACCAAACCATCTAGAGAAGAAACACATACACTAATGATTGAACTCACCCTATGATGCATTGCCAACAAGTGAAGTGAAGTGACATACAGCCAAGTATGGTGACCCATATTCAGAATTTGTGCTCTGCATTTAACCCATCCAAAGTGCACACATACAGCAGTGAACACACACACACCGTGAACACACACACCTGTAGCAGTGGGCAGCCATTTATGCTGCGGCGTCCGGGGAGCAGTTGAGGGTTTGGTGCCTTTGCTCAGGGCCCCTCAGTCGTGGTATTGCCGGCCCAAGACTCGAACCCACAACCCTAGGGTTAGGAGTCAAACTCTCTAACCACTAGGCCGAAACTTCCCCCTTGCTTGCAAATAAGAAACAATTGTACAATCTGTGATTTGATGCTGAAGCTGAAATCATGCTGAAGTTTCCACAGAATTTCAGAGCTCATGGTAGGTTTGTTTTGAAAGTGTAAAAATAAACCCTATAAAAAATGTCAAACTATTTCAGCTTAAAAAATACAGTAAGTTCAAGTGCTGCCTTAATTTAGGTTTAATCAGTTGGTTGTAAATGTCATTTTGACTTAAATTACATTAAACCAACTTTTAAAAAAAAAATCTAATTGAATTTCATTTAACTTATAAAAACAAGTCGAAATTGCTTAACTTATTTTGATGAGTTACAGTAATATAAAAACATAAGTGGCCATGACTTGCTGTTCATATCCCATCCCCCATCCCCTGTACAATGTACAAGAAAAATTAGGTTTTGGTGTGGTTCAAGCATAACTCGGGTCATTTCTTTATTAACGTGCAGGCACATTTACAAATTTTTGCGGGCGAAATTCAGTAATATCCATGGGAATCCATGCAATTGGGAATATCTCATAAGTGCGAAAGATTAGACCACACAAATTTTGCAGCGAGTTGAAGATGATCACACAGATTTGGCATGTTGACCAGCAGAAAGCTGCTTGGTTTGAGCAGTGCTTTCTATATTGCTACACTATTGACACTAGACAATAGACTGTTTTTGCTCAAGAAATTTCACAAATTTAAATTTCACACCATTAAGTATTAAACACACAATAGCAAAATGATCCCAAGTTTAAGAGCAACAGTAAAATATGGTAGAAATTTGATTTTAATCATAATTTTGTTGGTTTTAGAATCTTTAACTCAATTTTAAGTGGGAAAATGTGTAACCCCTGCACACAGCTGATATGGTTTTTTTGGGGGGTTTTTTTTTTGCTCTCAAAGGTGATACTTTCTCATAAATTAGATTCTTTGTGAACAATGGTAAAAATAAGGATCTCTGCAGAATAATATATTTGCTTGACTCACTTTTCTTCTCAATCTTTTCAATTCTGCATATATCATTCTGGCAGTAACGTTGACACTCAAAATCACATCATTAAGGGAAGAGATGCACTTGTTTACCTCCAGCACACACAATGTAGTGAATGGCAATAGGTGCTAATTTGTAGGATTTTTTTCTAGGAAACAGAACATCCTGCACTGCAGACATCACATCAACATATTTTTATGCGATTTCGCACAGTGATTAACAAGAGATATTTAAATTTCATGTCAAAAATGTTGCTGACCCCTGCCACCTTAAAGACCAGACCATCTCTCTGGTCATATTGCTTTTACATGTGCAGACCGTCAGGGGAAGAGAAATGGTGGAGAAATTCATGATTAACGCTCCTTCACAATTCTCATTACAATATAAATATTCAGTCTGGCCACATGAAAACACTTGACCATGTCTCTGCATGCAGGCTCATGTTTGGACCCTTCCTTTTCTGAAGGGCAGCCGGTCTTCTGCAAAGTATTTCACGCTCTGGATTTATCTGATCTATTGTATGCGTCCACATTTTGTATGTATGTATCTGTCTGTATATGTGCCCATTATGAAATCTTGTATCATGGAATTGCGTTCAGGACTTTGAAATCGATTGCGGTGCCGCTGCAGGTTTGTTGTCACCTTATTTCATTGAGATTGATCTTATGGGTCATTGTTCTATGAGATCAATATTGGCATCAATACCAAAGCCCTTCATTGTCAGTCTTCCTCCCACCCAAAGCAGTGATTAACTGGCAACAGTGACAGCTCCATCATGGCCTTGTTTTCCTTCTGCAGTTCTCAGGGCTTTGCTGTGATATACAGGAGAGGCTTCCCATGCAGCCTGAGTCTTGAGGGAGAGCCAGATAGTCATGCATTATCACGCTTGTAGAGACAGCCTGGCTCCGTGAGCGATATCTCTGAGCCTTAGTCTCTGAAGCACAGATACACGATGTTGTTTTCTCCATTATTGCCACATCTTGCCTTCTGCTCGAATCTAATCCAGTGTCAGAAATTAACTTTTCCATTACTTTTTCAGGGTAGGGCTGCACAGTTATTATTGCATAACCATTATTGCAGTTATGGCTATTACAATTTAACTGATTATGAAAAAAAAATCCAAATATATTTATATTTATAAACGTTTTTTGCTTACAGTGTGTTTTTGCAACACTGTAAGACAAAATGCATCCATTCAATACAAAACACCCAATAAGTATTTATGTATATTCCATAAATCAGCCTTAACAGTTGTAATTACGATATCAAGAGCAATAATCAGCAGTGTTGATATTTGTGATAATTGTGGAGCTCTATTTCAGGAGCTTTTTTTATATATAATTACAAATTATGCTGTGATTTTTCTCAAATACTTCAATGTAATACATTTACTAACATATTCAGTCTGAATAATTAGATTTGAAGATTATTGGCTATAACTTTCAGTCAGTTTGTAGCTGAAGAGTAATAAACATAAAATTGAACACTGATGCCTAAGCAAATACCACCAAAAAGACCTAGAGTAGAATTATCCAATAGAAATACCCTTCCTTTCAAACATTTGGAGTCAGTTTTGTATTTTAGAATAAAAATAATAATAAATTAATACTTCTATTCAGCAAGGATGCATTAAATTGGTCATAATCAACAGTAAAGACGTTTATGATAAATCAAAAAGATGTTTAAAGATGTTTATGAGAATATCAAAGAATCCTGAATTATATATATATATATATATATTATATATATATATATGCATATATGGTACATACATACATACATACATACATGCAGTGGTGTGAAAAATTGTTGGCCCCCTTCCTGATTTTTTTTTTTTTTTTTTAATGTTTGTCACACTTTAATGTTTCAGATCATCAAACAAATGTAAATATTAGTCAAAGATAACACAAGTGAACACAACATGCAGTTTTTAAATGAAGATTTTTATTATTAAGGGAAAACTAAATCCAAAACTACATGGCCCTGTGTGAAGAAACTGCCCCTAAACCTAATAACTGGTTGGGCCACCCTTAGCAGCAACAAATGCAATCAAGCATTTGCGATAACTTGCGGTGAGTCTGTTACAGCGCTGTGGAGGAATAACTGTCCACTCATCTATGCAGAATTGTAGTAATTCAGCCACATTGGAGGGTTTTCGAGCATGAACCACGTTTTTAAGGTCATGCCACAGCATCTCAATAGGATTCAGGTCAGGACTTTGATGAGGCCACTCCAAAGTCTTCATTTTGATTTCTTCAGCCATTCAGAGCTGGACTTGCTGGTGTGTTTTGGATCATTGTCCTGCTGCAGAACCCAAGTTTCGCTTCAGCTTGAGGTCACGAAGAGATGGCAGGACATTCTCCTTCAGGATTTTTTGGTAAACAGCAGAATTCATGTTTCCATTTATCGCAGCAAATCTTCCTGGACCTGAAGCAGCAAAACAGCCCCAGACCATCACACTACCACCACCACATTTTTACTGTTGGTATGATGTTCTTTTTCTGAAATGCGGTGTTACTTTTACGCCAGACGTAATGGGACACACACCTTCCAAAAAGTTCAACTTTTTTCTCGTCAGTCCACATACTATTTTCCCAAAAGTCTTGGGGATCATCAAGATGTTTTCTGGCAAAACTGAGACGAGCCTTTGTTCTTTTTGCTCAGCAGTGGTTTTCGTCTTGGAACTCTGCCATGCAGACCATTTTTTCCCAGTCTCTTTCTTATGGTGGAGTCATGAACACTGACCTTAACTGAGGCAAGTGAGGCCTGCAGTTCTTTGGATGTTATTGTGGGGTCTTTTGTGACCTCATGAATGAGTCATCGCTGTGCTCTTGGGCTAATTTTGGTCAGCCGGCCACTCCTGGGAAGGTTCTCCACTGTTCCATGTTTTTGCCATTAGTGAATAATGGCTCTCACTGTGGTTTGCTGGAGTCCCAAAGCTTTAGAAATGGCTTTATAACCATTTCCAGACTGATAGATCTCAATTACTTTCTTTCTCATTTTTTTTCTGAATTTCTTTGGATCTTGGCATGATGTCTAGCTTTTGAGGATCTTTTGGTCTACTTCACTTTGTCAGGCAGGTTTTTGACACTGGGGGAATGTTTGCCCTTAATTTCACTTTAATTTCTGACAATTTTTTCTGTCTGGTGTGGCGTAAATTGCCATTTTAATGACAATATTTACAATATAGCAATATACAGACTTATTTTACAGAGGAATTGTGCTCTGCCAGTCAACAATCATTCTTATTCAGATGCTTTTTCATCTCTCTTTGGACTCGTGTGACTTGAACGACGCAGAGAAAATTATGAAAGCAGACTTTGAAAGGATATTTAACGGTGCCGAGAGGCTTGCATGAAATGAGGCCAGCATATTCATTTTCACAGGAATTCAGGGTGCTTTGATTGCCATTTTCTGATCCTGCCATTACTATTCTATTTGCTGTGTTCTGGCTTCCTCTGAATAAACACCAGTGGGCTCAGAGCAGTGCCCAAGGCACTGAATGTTTCTTCTCTGAGGCACAGTACGTCACAAATAATTTCACCCCCTAATGAAGTATAACCGCACTGATGACAGCAATGAAACGATACAGATTTGTCTCTGCTTCACTCATTTGGAGAGCGCAAAATAAACAGATGATGATAATGATGTAATGATCTCCACACATACAGCCAGGCCAGAAATGAAAGGGGGATATGCAGATTGGGTATTAGTTTTTACACATTCACAAACACGACTGTTCAGAGTGTTTTCAACCAGCTGCCTTTGGAATAATGATGGTGGAGTTTGCCAGAACATTTAGACAGTTTAGAGCAAGCTACTTGCTTGATTACAATTGGAATACATATTCAAAAGAATGCCAATCGGATTACACGATGTAGACAGATGTTAATTTAATGTAAATGTCAAATAGTGTTGCCATGAGATTCTAATTTTTCTAGGTAAAGAGATTCTGCTCTTTAAAGGGATAGTTCACCCAAAAATGAAAATTCTGAAACCCGCAAGACCTGTTCATCTTTGGAACACAAATTTAGATATTTTTGATGAAATCCGACCCTGCATAGACAGCAAGGCACAGAAAGGTAGTAAGATCATCGATAAAATAGACCATGTGACATCAGTGGTCTTGCATGAGTACAATTCTTCTAATATGCTGTCCTGTATAAAAAATAAAAAAAGTATGATATTCTGTAATGTATAAAATGTGAAATAAGTGGTTTTTGGTGGTTTCAATAATATGATGCATGACATTGGCAGGTGAGCACCTCGTTTACTGGATTAAGGAAAGCACTCAGGTTTCCTGGTTTGGGTTAGAGGCAAAACGGTAATTGGCTTTTCATAAATTCTAATATATGCTTAGCATAACACATTTTGAGTTATTTAAATCTTTTTTCAGTCATCAGTTTTGAACAGTGAGCCATATGCAATACTGAGAATTTTTGTTTTTTGTGTTAAAATGAAATGAGCACCTCGTTTTGGATTAAGGAAGCACTCAGTTCCCCAATACCAGGGTGCCAATGGGTGATAGGGAGGCACGTCTAATCACAATCGTAATTTCATACCACACGTCTTTCATTTCTGACCAATTTCTTGTTATTAAGCCATATCAGTTGTGCCCCTCTCCCTTAGCAGCTACAGTACTTCATCATCTTCCTCTATTTCACCAAAGCAGAGATGGGATTGATGCTTCAGAAATGGTATCGACTAGTTCACCGAGCAATGTTTTTGAGATTTAGGACTGACGTTCCTTATCTGGCTTTTCAACGAATGCTGCATGTGAACAGATCCGAGGCAGAGAAAGAATCGTTACAGGGTTCTAAATGGACAGTCTGGGATCTTGTGTGTTTCAGCTCTGAATGACGAATGAAACAATTTGTATCAGACATTGGGGGGGTTATATTGAAGACCATGATGGAAAGGGCCGAACACAGGAAATTTAGCCCTGCCACACATTATAGAAGAAAAATATGCTGGGATGTTCAAGACCATAGGATGTTTTCATCCTTAAAGGGATAGTTCAACCATAAATCACAATTATGTCATTATTTATTCACATTGTGTCTTGTATTTCTTTTGTGGAACACAAAAGGAGATATTTATAACTGAATGTCCAAGTTGCTCTTTTACATCCAATGAAAGTGAATTGTGACCACAGCCGTTTTGTTCTTACTGGAGCTTGACAGCTGGTGGTCCCCATTCACTTTCACTATATAGATCAGAGCAGCTCAGACATTCATCTAAACTTCTCCATTTGTGTTCCACAGAAGAAAGTCATACAGTAAGTGTTTGGAATGACATGATGACGGTTGTAAATTATGACAGAAGTTTAATTTTTGGCTCCGCTATTCCTTTTATGTCAGACACATGGCTTCAAGGCTGTGAAATGGAGAGATTGTCCTTCATAAAGTGTGCTAACTGTTTCTGTCACAGAAAGCATAAAGAGCAGCTGCATTAAGGGTTTAATCTAATGAATATCTTTCCATTTATTGGCAGTAACTGCTTCAGATAATACGTGCAGTCTAATGTTCAGGTCCCTTGAGTGTAGTTCAGATTTTAACAGTCAGTCAGACTGAGTATTTCTCTTAAGCTTATGATTGTTCCCTTGCAGAAAGGGTTTGTGAGTGCAAGCGATTTCCAGGCTAAAAAGGTTTTTTTTTTTCTTTTCTTTTCTTCTCCCTGACTGAAAATCTTAATACCCACGGGTACGAATGTCGAAAGTACAGGTGCTTTGCTACCAACTCAATGTGAAAACGTAAAAAAAAAAAAAAAAGTAACAATAGCAGTCTTTCTAAAGTTTAGCTCTGTACCCACGCGCTGTCAGACTGACAGGTGACACTCATATGTGTATTTGCCCACATGCAAAGACATTTCTTAGTTGAAATAGCTATTTTGCTGTGGTTAAGTTAAAGTTTAACTGAAGTAATGTTTTGAACAGCATATTGCTTTTGAAAACAGATATTGAATATTGTGAAATTTCACTCCCTTTGTATATGAATACTAAAATTATCCCCATGACATCCCTACTCACAGGCTTGTGAAGACACCCTAAAACATCTCTCTGTCACTGTGAATGATGGAACGATGTGTTCATTCTCTGAATAATGTTTTCCTCTGCAATCATTTTTCAGCGTGATCCAGGACAAGTTCTGTGGGATCATTAACATCAGCGTGGAGGCGCTGCACGATGTTATGACGGAAGACCCTGAGACGGCTTCCTTCAAGGAGTAAGTTTGATTCTCTCTTTTTGATGACACTTCTCCTCCATAGAGGCATTTTGTCTGCCTAATGACCTGGAAAAAGGTGGACAAGGGCACACACTGTCATGACAGGGTGTTTGATGAAACAAATGCTCAGCATTAGGAGAAGTGATTGTAATCTGTGTCACAATGTTTTCTGCCTTCTTGTTACACATTATATAGTATCAGACCATGAAAATTATTTTAAAGGGATGTGTGTGTGTGTGTGTGTGTGTGTGTGTGTGTGTGTGTGTGTGTGTGTGTGTGTGTGTTTATATATATATATATATATACATATTTATATATATATAGTATTTTTTATCAGGCTCCTGTGTTTCAGTTATTTCACTTTAATGGCAATGAAAAGGACCTGTTCATATGTATTTTATTTTAGATTTTAATTGTATATTTTTTTATGAATTGTATATTAATTTTTGCAACATATATATATATATATATATATATATATATATATATATATATATATATATATATATATATATATATATATATATATATATATATATATATATATATATATATATATATATATAATATATATATATATATATATATATATATATATATATATATATATATGTGTGTGTGTGTGTGTGTGTGTGTGTGTGTGTGGGTACATGTCTATAGTCTATACACGTACACATACTATTAACTATTTTATATATATATATATATATATATATATATATATATATATATATATATATATATCAGATATATATATATATATATTTAGTTCTATATTGCTTTGTAATTATATAGTATATATAATATACTATAATATTTATAATATAGTTTATATAATATATATTTTTAATGTATATTGTTATTCTTTAATTCTATATTAATAAATGTAATTATTTTAAAAATGTTTTTCAAATTAAATTTTGCTGCGTGTGTGTATAGTTCTATTCTGTAATATGAATAATACAGTTATTTATATTTTAATTATATTCAACAAATTACTATAGTTAAATGTATAGTTATGTTTCTGTATCTATCTAGCCAATATTTCATGACTTCAGGATATGGTGCTATACCCTTAAGTTCACCTCCTAAGGCATTTTATCATTTCCTGGCAGGATGGATGCACAACCTGCCTCATACATACTTCAGTGGGGTGTCAAAAAAGTATTCATAAGTGGAGTGAGAGATTACACAGTTGCTGGAGAACAGGGAAAAGTGGCACATTTTAGAAATGAAGTGTAACATGAATGTAATTTCTCTACTTTGCACTCGTTTTTTTTACACACACACGCACGCACACACACATGCTTCACGACCTTACACACTCTCTCTGGCTGCCTGTCCTCTAGCTGCATGCTGATGAGCCACTTTGAAGAGCCAAAGCTGACAGATGACGAGGAGCCCCCAACAGAACAGGACAAGAGGAGGAAGCTGGTGAGTGTTTTACCAGTGTTTATCAAAGGTCACAGGTGTTGCACGCTCTTATTAATGACACATGCCACCAAATGGCTGTTATTGATGAGATATAATGGATTCTGGTATAGTACATTACAGCTGATTGGACAAATTGAATTGACTGCATTGCTACTTCAGTTCACAAACTAACAGGTCAAAAAGTGTTTCATCTAAAGAAATCAATTTCTCGTGATCAAGATTGACGATCCTCCTACCTAACATGTAGGGGATTAAAGGTTCAAATTGTTCGTGTGTTGCTATGTTTCTGGCACTGTAAATACTATGTATGCATTACTGTAGGTACACCAGTTAGATTCATTTGAGGCCAATATCAGTAACTGGTATTTTAACACTATAATTTTGACTGTATGTTTGCGGTTTCTGTACAAAGATACAGAGAATTACTGTATTTCCTCACAATTTTTTACAAACAATTTATTTGGTGACACTAAGGTCTCAGGTAACGTTAATAAGTTAATATAACAGCTTGCATCAATGAATGAACAATACAGTTGTTACAGTATTTATAATCTTTGTTAATGTTAATTCACTCTTCATTGTTCATATCATCTCAGGTCCTTTAAATATTAATAAACAACTTTTGATTTCAATGATGTATTAGAAAATGCTGAAATTAACATTTACTAAGATTGATAAATACTTTAGGATTACTTGGAACTGTTAGTTCATGTTTAATAATGTAGTTAACTAATGGAACCTTATTATAATGTGTTACCATTTGTTTGTGAATAGAAATTAGATGAACGGTGCTGGAAAATTACTGACTCGTAGGTGGCAAACTGTGTGGTTTATTGTGGTTTTTGTGTTTCTCTTATTTTTTATGGGATCAGTCTCACCAGAAGTGTTTAGATAGAAACAATAGAGAGAGAATAAAATGCCATTGCAGTGTTTTGGAGAGGATTGTCATGAAATCTCAGTCTGTCTTTTCCTAATGTTATTTTTGTGTGACACCCACATGAGCATGTTTCATCTGAGTGGTGTTTCTGATAGAAAATCTGCCAACAACAATAGCTTTCAAACAACAACTGAAAATGAGCAAAAGCACTGTGAAGTGCAGTAGTTCAAAAGCATGTTTGAGTGGTTTTAAGCGAGTCATTTCTCTTAATTGTCTGTATGATGAAAAGCTCCTGGTAGGATTTGATGCATTCAGCTGGTAGCTGGTTTGAATTGAAGTACATTTTTGTGTTTGTAAGTCACAACCTTTTCTCAGTGGTCTTATAAGACAGTGTTTTTTGTTTTGTTTTTTTTTGTGAGAAAGTGACATAGGATGAAGCTCAATACCAGAGTACTTGAAAATGACATCAGTGACTAATCAAAACACAACTGAATTTTTCTTCAAAACCTTCTGCAAAAGTATGTATACAGTGCTGTTTTTGATGATACCTTGCCTTTGAAAACTACACTACAGTTTGCTTCAGTACTATAGCCGGTGACATGTAGACCAGAGCCAAAGCATTCACAGCATCACAACGTAGATGCTTTTTAGACTTTGTGTTTTAGACACATTAACACACACAAAAAGTAATTCACATAGAACACGTTTCAGCGTTTATGGGATAGTTCATCCAAAAAATGTTTATTTGTTTTTTTCCATAGTTTACTCACCTTAAAGGGATACTCCACCCCAAAATGAAAATGTTGTCATTAATCACTTACCCCCATGTCGTTCCAAACCTGTAAAAGCTTTGTTCGTCTTCGGAACACAATTGAAGATATTTTGGATGAAAACCGGGAGGCCTGTGACTGTCCCATAGACTGTCAAGTAAATAACAGTGTCAAGGTCCATAAAAGGTATGAAAGTCGTCGTCAGAATACTCCATCTGCCATCAGACGTGCAATCTGGGTTATATGAAGCGACGGAAACACTCTTTGTAAGCAAAGAATAAGGATGTGCTGTTTTCTTTCAAATCAAAGGGAAGTTGTGGCCTAGTGGTTAGAGAGTTTGACTCCTAAGCCTAGGGTTGTGGGTTCGAGTCTTGGGCCGGCAATACCATGACTGAGGTGCCCTTGAGCAAGGCACCGAACCCCTTACTGCTTCCCGGGTGCCGCAGCATAAATGGCTGCCCACTGCTCTGGGTGTGTGTTCACAGTGTCTGTGCACTTTGGATGGGTTAAATGCAGAGCACACATTCTGAGTATGGGTCACCATACTTGGCTGTATTCCACGTCACTTTTCTTTTAAATTAAAGCTAAATACACGTAGAAATAGCACATCCTTGTGGCGCGGATGATACAGAAGAGCATACACAGCATACGGTGATATGGAGAGACACAGAGGAGAACGTTGACAAAGGAATTGTTAAATAAAGTCATTATTTTTGTTTTCTTCACTTACCGTCGCTTCATGTAACCCAGATTGCACATCTGATGGCAGATGGAGTATTCTGACGACGACTTTCATACCTTTTATGGACCTTGACATTGTTATTTACTTGGAAGTCTATGGGACAGTCACAGGCCTTCCGGTTTTCATCCAAAATATCTTAAATTGTGTTCTGAAGAAAACGGAGCTTTTACGGGTTTGGAACAACATGGGGGTAAGTGATTAATGACATAATTTTCATTTTGAGGTGGAGTATCTCTGTAAGTTGTTCTAAACCTGTATGAGTTTCTTTCTTCTGCTGTGCACAAAAGAAGATATTTTGAAAAATGTTGATAACCAAACAATTGACAGTAGCCATTGACATAGTATGGAGGGGGAAAAAATACTATTAAAATCACCATCAACTGTTAGGTTACCAACATTGAGGATGACAGAATTTTCTTTTTGGAGTGAACAAATAAACAAACTTTTTTTTAAATTTTGACATTATTTTTATACTTTCAATTTTTTTTTTTTTTTTTACTTTTTTGAACATTTTATTTAAACTTAAATTCTTCAAAGTGCCCCATTATGCCATTTTTAAGGTTCCTAATATTTTGGGGGAGTCTCTACAATAGGTGCATGCAAAGTCAAACAATGCTTTCATTTTATCAAAATATGTTTTCTCAATAATATCACCTCATTTCCAACGTTTCTCAAACAATATTCGTTTGAAGCAGTTCTAAAATTCTCTCTAAACCCCTCCTTTCAGTGAGCCTACTCTGCTCTGATTGGTCAGATGGCCCAGTCTGTTGTGATTGGTCTACCTTTTACAGCGCTTGTCTATAACGATACGCCCATCGCTATAGTTCTGTATTTTGAACACACAATAGAAAATATAAACATCTGTTATTTATCATACTTACAGGTTGTGGTTCAGTGGAGACAGCTGGTCCAAACAAACTGAATACTGAGCCAAGAGCAAGCGCTTTGTGAATCCCACATCGAACTCCATGAGATAAGAGAAGCAGTTGTCAGTAAAATTAAGTGTTTGAGGGTGGATCATGTTGTTCGCGGCCGGCCAACATTGAACACAGGCGGGCATTATGCAAACGTGTTGCCCCCGTGACGTGTAGCCATCACAGAAATGGAATTCGAATTACTGACGACTCGTTCAGGCTGTTCAGAGTCTAATCTTTCTTTTGGGAGACAATAACTTTATTAATAGTGCACTTTCAGTTTTACAACTTTCACATACAGCTTCACCACACACTGCATGAAAGGCACTTGAATGCCATGTCCAGTGATGCAAGACGCAACTGCAGCTATCAGACACGTCTGTCTAGCTTATGTTTACATAGAAAAACAAAGACATCCATTCACCAACAATGAAACAGTTGCAGATAATACTGTGATGATTTGTCTCTCATCCACACGGCAGTGCTCAAAAGCAGCAGTAAATTGAATTACATTACATTTCCTGCAGAAAGTAGTACTGTGTTCAGAGCTGTTTTGGCAGAGCATCGGAGTGCAAGTTGCATCGAAAGAGGAAAGCAATGGAGGAAATGGACACAGCGTGCAATCAGTCCACCCATAACAGGCGGTGGGGTGCCAAACAGTCAGTAGATAAAGTCAAAGAGATGTATTACGCTACAAATCTGCCCTGACACAGGGAAGGTGTAAGTTCCTCCTGGTTAATGATGCACAAAATGGATTAAAAGAAAAAATGTCTTTTCTTATCACTTCTTCCGGCATGAATGCAGGTTTAGATTTAAAAGGTTTATTTCAAATCATCGGAGCCATTAACCACCAAACTGTCATGATGTTATGGACAGGGTGAAACTTGTGCAGTCGTTCCTCTACGAAATTGGTGCCAGCGATTTAAGACAGCAGAACAGTTCTAGAATAGGGGCGACGTTAACCTTGTTTAACCTTGTTTCCAAAACTGGTTAACCTGTCATTGTGTTGCAACTGATGTGCAGTGTTTCTCATTGCCATTATAAAAAGAAATAGAACTGAAATGGTTTCACATTGTTGTTTTATAGGCAGTCTGCACTCATTTTTCTCTGACTTACTTTGCAATTACAATAAAAAGCCATAGTTTTTGTATTTTATGTGGACTCAGTGAAAGTAAATATAAACAGTGTAATTAAGAAGATGGTTTTCTTACATTCAAGCGTACTGAGAGGCGTCTTCCAAGACGGCATATAGTGTCCCAAGACTATTTATTTGAAGTGGATTAGTCTGTTTTGATGACATGAACAGGATGGGTTAAACATGCTCAGTCTGTAATTGTTGATGCTTCCTCTTGCATTAGTGTCTCTGTCATAGTCAAACTCAATACTGAGGCTCATCCCTGTTTCCTTTTTCTCTTGTCAGTGCCTGCCTTCTCTCATTATTTGTTTGTGCGCTTCAGGGTTTGAAGGTCAATCCAAACAAAAATACTGAATCAAAGCCGGTTGCTTTCCGGGATGCGATATTGCGTAATGGATCCATCTATTTAATAAGCAAATATCTCTCTGATTTATTGCCTGTGAATCCCAGGATGTGCCAGATTCAGTTAGCTTGTTAAAAGTCTTTTTATTTAATGCTGCTCAGAGCAAAACGCTCCTCATTTCACACGCTTTTAATTTTTCACTTTTCATTACCCTGTGGCGGGGGGGTTTCCTTGTTTTTGTTTGGTTTGGAAAAAAATGTGATTGCTTTGAAATTACTGGCACTTGATATCATCTGCTTTTCAATATTTTATGGCCTTGTTTAGATCTAGACTACAGTACTTTTAAAAAGCATTGCTGTAACTTCTTATCAAATAAATGAGTCCTTGCTAAATAAAAAAATAAAATTATTGCTAAATGATAGTCTTCTTTGTGTGTGTGTAACTTATTAGCCAGTGGCATTGGCATATTATTGAGAGGAATTAACCTGTGAAGGGGTTTTCTTTTTTTTTATATTTATATTTATTTTGATTTTGCTTTATATTGTTTTCATTTGAATTTTTTATGGCGTGGTTTGAATTTTTAGCCCAACTTTTTTCCCAGATCATTAATATTAAAATATTAGCTGGATGTATTAGCATATTATTATTGAGAGAATCAAAACCAAATTAGAAACCTAAATTTTATAGTGTGCGATAGACAGTGTACACTAATGTATTCAAGTAGCTCAAGATTTAAATTTTATTTTTTTTTTTTTTTTTTTTTTTTTTTTTTTTTTGCAATCTCATAAAATACTCTAATTCTGAAATAATGACATCTTTCTCCAGTCTGCCTAGAAGTCTTTCAAGCCAGCCCTCTGTGTTAGTCTAATTTGATTACTATGCAGTTGTAATCACAGCATAATAGTAATATGGTAATTTTGACTGGGCAGCAAGAGGGAGGATTATTGCATGCGGAAGAAAAAGACATTCATACTGCTTTGGAAGCTCAGACATTTCTTCGATGGAGAATAATGTTTAATAAGACTGAAGTGGACATTTTGTCTTTTGATGGACCTAGTGACTTTTGTGTTGGGTATCAGAGTTCTCTTGTATGAAACTTTTGTCATTTGTTTACACACCCTCATGTCATTCTAAACCATATGCTTTTTTTTCTTCTATGGAATATTAAATTAAAAAGCTTAGATTGTAGTCCTAGTCATTTAAATACTCAAGGGAAATGAGTTTGTTTCCAGTCAACATTCATTGTGTATTCAATTTTTTTTAGACGATCTTGGTTGTCACCATTTACAGTGTTTGTTTTTCTTTCCAGAATATTCTGTGGTTACATGCAACCATCTTAAAGGCCTCTGACCTTTTCCACACCTAAATGAAGAGCTCTCAGCACGTCTCAGACAGCTTAACCTTCAGTTTGTTGATAGGACCTCACTGAGAACCCTCTCAAGCGTTCTCTCCTCTCTTCTGTTTAACGTGGCCACGCATTAGCGCCGCTAGCCTAACAGCTCTCTGTCCTCTAGAGCTGCCTCTTAGGATCGAGCAGTGCCTCTCTTTCCTCAAGTGACTGAAGAGGATTATGCTTTGAGACAAGTTGATGTCCTTTAGTTTCGGATGGTGCTTTTCCTTTCTTACGTGATGTTAGTGGATTTTGTTTTGATTTTAGTTTTTTTTGTGATTACTCCGAGGGAAGTTTTCCTGCAATTAGCAAATAAGCATTAGCTGAAAATGCATCTGCTAAATGGCTTATGGGGAGAATGGGAAGAGTTGTGTTGCCCTCTTAATCTAGCAAACTGGCAAAAAATGTGACAAAAAAATTACTCATGTGTCAGTCGTTTATGTTTATTAATATATTATTCTATGATTTATATATATATATATTTTTATTTTTTTTTTGATCTCGCAAGCAGTGCATTTTTTTTTTTGTGATCGTGTATATTACAGATGCTCTTCAGCAGACATGCTGAGATATAATTAGACTTTACCATTCGCACTGCTTACATTACGATCGCTTACCTAACTGATAAACAATTATTGTATCCACGTTTTTCTTTCAGGTTAAGTAATTGTTTTCAGTTTGTAATGTCTTGTTTCTGTAGTAGCCGAGGAATGCTAATTTTGACCTTTTGTAATCTCCTGCTTCATGGGAATATTTAGTCTTGGGAAATTTCAAATAAGGGTGTTAAATCTTGAATGTTAACTTCATCTAGACCTTTGAAAAGACTTGATTAGCTTTGGCTGTGGCTTGTGGCTGTGTATCCAGATTATATTCGATGATATTCTGAATTCACTTTGACACAGTTTCAGTGGATCTCTTCCCAGAAGTGATATCCATTTTCAATATGTGAAGAGAGCTGCATTTATCTGTTATATTGAATTGTTTTATGTACAGTATTGCCAGACTGATGCTTACACAGACCATTGGGATTAAAGCTGATCAGTACAGAGATAGTTTTATTGCACAAAGGGTAAAATTGCAAAGTCTTCTTGTCATTCATCTCTCAGAGTTATACCACCAAGACAATTTGCTGTCTTATTTTAGTGAACCAGAACTGTAGTGTCCCAGTAGTGATTTTGCTAGTCTCTGGTAACACCAGGGGCTGGATTTACAAAATCTTAAGAGGTAATTAGAAAATAGCTTGTAAGAATTCTTGAACAACTTGCTAGTCTCTGGTAACACCAGGGGCTGGATTTACAAAATCTTAAGAGGTAAGTCACCTCATATTCATCCACTAATAATATTGAAATGCTTAATATTTAAATAAACATCATACCTTTGTGTATTTAAGACAAGTTGGAGGTAAGTGCAATGATTGTCTTAAGAATAAATTAAAAAAACAACATTCTTTGGGACCATTCACATAGAATGCATTTTCTCTTTCCTTTTATTTATTCCTTCTTCTAGCTTGTACTTATTTCAACAGTGCCTAAAACTGTTTTTTGTCTTAAGAATAAAATGACAGATAACGAAAGTGAGAGAAAAGTGTTTATTAAGTTTGAAATGTGGATATATTTTTTTTTTTACAAAATCGCATTCATTCACTACAGAAGGCCTTTATTCACTATTCTTTTTTGTGAATCCAGCTCCAGTTCTGTTATTAGTTTAACGTAATGGATGAAATCTATAACAGCCTCATGACATTAGATTTACCATTGGAAAAAAATTCTACAATTCACCGTTTATGTCACTGACCCCACATTAAACATGCTGTGATTACTAGGATGCAACATTGTGACAAGCAATTTCCTCTCCAAAGGCTACAGCAGCCCCTCACTTTGAGAATTCCCCTCATTATTAAATGATCCGGTGCTGTGACACATCTGTCAGCCAGAGATATTAAAGTCACTGGCCCGGGTAGGGCCACCCGCGACTTCTTTCACTTCTGTGTGACCCAGCAGATTAAAGAAAACCCAATGCTTGTCAAGAACACGGAAGAGGACAATGTCCCTCATAGAAAAGGATGATGGTTGATTCTGAATGACTGATGCGTGATTTGTAGGGGAAAGTGCCGTTCTCATTTAGTCCACGGCCTCTTTGAATGACTTGATGATCTTAAAACTAATTAGAAATTCATGAAGCATGACTCCATCTCTTTGATCCACTCCCTCATTACCAGCCCAGCAAAGTGGATGCAAAGCACACCATTAATATCATTTAGAGTCTATTTTAAGAACCCAAGAAAGTGCAAAGTAAGCAAATGTGGGCTTAGCCTTTCAGACAGCTTTGTAAGGTAAGGTAGGATTTATTGGCAACTCAGGAAGTAAATTACAGCTGCCCCATCATCCCTGAAAATTTTGATCTACATAAATAGTTGGGTTGACCTTTCCTATCAAAAAAATGTTTATATCATTTCAGTACACGTCAGTATTTAAGAAAAAAAATCTAGCTTCATTATATAATTAAATAAATAATTTTTTAATTATATTCATAAATTGTAAAGATTGACTTTGTGAAGATAATAATTAGTTCATATTGAGTCCATTATTTAAATTTATATTAATTTAATCAATTAATATTAATGTAATCGTATGTATGAAATAAAAATTCTGACTCATGATAATTTTGATTTCTGAAGGTCAAGCTCTTGGAATTGTCTTCTAAATTGCAGAAATCGCACATGGAAATCGCACATGCATAATAAAAAAGATGGTGTAATCTCCATTTTAGTTTTTTTTTGGGCAGGAGACAGAATGAGGATTAAAGTTTATACATGTACGCAACTTCATAACAACAACATACATAACTTCATAAACTGAACAAGTGTTTGTAAAGTGTGAATAGAGCTTTATAAATCTGGAAACTAGCATATGCAAAAATCTGCTGAAAGATTTTTATGCATGAGGTCTCAGGACCTCAATTTAAATGAAAATTTATTTATATGTAGAGCATTAGAGACTGTGATTTTTGAGATTGTGTCAAATGGAACTGCAGTGATAGTCTCAGACATCTTTTCTTTTGTGGAATAGACACTTTATGAGCAATATGAGAGAGAGCCCATAATCCAATTTTCTCTAATGGATTTTATTTTCCAAATGAACATAAATGGATTTTGTTTTTGTTGTTTAGACTGTCTACTGTTGTAGACTGACTAACCTCTTTTAGGTTAGAAGTATTTTTATATGTTTTTTTATATCTTCTGCAGCCCTGCAGTCACATCAGTGTCCCGTCATGAACACCAAACCAAAAATGTCTTCCTAATAACTCAAACTCTTACTACTATTGCTACAACTACTATTATTATTAATCATACGTGTTACAAACATTAATGAGAAGAGGACTTTTCTGACAGCTGCAAGACTATCTGCAAAACTGTGACCTTTTTTTAAGTAATTATTCATAAGTATGAAAATTTGCTATTATTATTAATCATACGTGTTACTTTATTTATGAAACACGCAGAATAAATTCCTTTGGGTAATTATTCATAAGTATGAAAATTTTAAAAGATTACATTCAAATCAGTGGGACAGTGTACAAAAGAATTGATTTATGAATGATTTAAACAGGAATTGGTAAAGTGTTTCATGAATATGGCTCACTTTTTTTTCCTTTTTTTAACCTCAAAGAGGAACTGAAAAAAAAAAAAATCATGACATTATTATTTTTTCCCCCCTTATGTCATTATTTCTGTTTTATAAGTTTAACTTTATAAATACCCCTGGGCTACATGTACCTTGGGTTGGGAAAAACTTGCAGGTTTACAAACAATGTCAAATTCTAGATGTTATCAATTTTCTAATGTCCTGATTAATTATCTGTTTAACACATTATAATATTGTGAAGTTCTTAATGAAAGTTATTATACAGTGATAGTGAGTAAATCCTGCTTTTTTAAATTGAAAGTCTGTATGGGGGATCACTGAGACTAAAATATGCTGGGGAAAAAAGTGGTCAAGGGTCCAGTTGAGCTTAAACATAGATGACTGCCTTTACTTTTGACTATAGTTGACTTTATTGGCATTTTCATAGTTTTTTACTCTATTCATTTGATGAAAATCCATTAAATGTTCACAGCGGCTCGGGCAGGATTTCTTCCAAAGTGCTTTATAGCACTGGCTTTCCTCAGAATAATACTTCTTTTTCGGAGTGCCTTCTTCCTTAAAGCCATCCTTGTTTTTCGACAAAACCCTTCAATTGTTCAAGGTCCAAGTGCTTTCTGTGTCTAACTGCCATTTCTAGGTCTCAACAATGCATGCGTTTTTATGGTCTTGGAGAAAAATTCATGTCTTACAATAACAACCCATTTTGAGGACTTCAGATTTCACTCTTGTTTCCAGAACTAATAGATTTTCCTAAGAGATAATAATACCCTCAGAAAATCAGGGTCTCTTCTGTGCGAGTGTCGACAATGCTGCTTCCTATTGTCATTCGACCTACACGTTTGGCAGTAGATGCTGTTTTGTGTGCATCCCAATTGGATTCTGGTGATCTTATATCACTGCACTTCATTTCATCCATTAAGAAAAGAATCCTTGTGCGTTTTCATGCTATTAATGACAGTAAACATGTCTATAACTCATGGAATGCTTTTTTGAGCAAACCGTGGAGATTCAAAACCGCTATTCTTTTTTTTTCCTTTTGAAGCTGTCCCATTGCAATTGATAGATGTATTGATCGTGTTCCCAGGAAAACATCAAGGTTACATCGGATCACTGGAGAGATCTGATTGAGTCGGTATGTATAATTCTGTGTGACTACCAAGGTCACAAGCCCCACCATTTATCTAGAATCAACTGATTCCTGTATCAACATTGATACTGTAACTATGAGGTCATTCTTTTGAAGAGCACCAGCATGATTTGTTTTCAAGCTCATGGAAAAGAGGAGCGTCAGAGTGCCTTTCTTATCAGCAGCTGCATTACAGAGAGACTGGATTTGCGAGAGGTTCTTTTATTAATATTTTATTTTTGTTTACAGCTCATTTAATTTTATACTGAATAACCTCACTTATGACCCTGACCAGCAAAAAAAATCCCCTTTTTAATAGCCATGCCATTTTACAGCATCTTAAAGCTCTTCAAAGGTCAAGTAATTAGCATGAAGGGTCAAATGTGTTTCACACCAATATGCTGGAAAAGCTCAGACTCCGTTTGTATCATGTTGATGTCATCTGGTGTAATTGGGTTATAGCTTTTTTTTTTTGTGTATTGTATTTTTTTTTTAGTAATGTAGTTTTTTTGAGTTGCAGGCTAGTGTTGATAGACACTGCAGTACATTTTCCATGATATCATGGTACATAGATCTGATGACTTCTAATTATCATGGTACCGAATTTTGAGAAAATTGCAGCAGTATGTGAAAAAAATATTAATAATAAACTACTTAACAACATAGTTTTTCTGTTTTACTTTGTGGATGTTTTTGTTTGTTTTCTAATAAATATGCATACTACTGTTCAAAAGTTTGGTTTTTTAGTTTGTGGATGTTTTTGTTTTTTTTTTAAGGAAATGAATAAATAAATCAATCAGTAAAGCCATTAATTATGTTACAGAATATTTCTGTTTCAAATGAATGCTGTTCTTTTAAACCTTGAGCAGTTAATCAGTAAATCAATTAATTGTAATAACTGTTCACAATATTAGTGTTTTTTTAAACTTTTTTTTTTTTTATTATTATTTTTTTTTTCTTTTTTTTTTTTGTTGCCTTGGTGAGCATGGGAGATTTACAGTCTTACCGACCACTAGTCTCAGCCACGGACCGTTGGCTAAACGTCTGATGCATATAGGACACAAAAGTGGAAACACTTCAGGATTGTCGAAGTCGTCATCAGATTGGTTGAATTCTACAGGATTTCTGGGAGACTTGTGTCGTGTTCTTTAACGTTCCGCCTGGAAACAAAGATACCGTGACGCCAAACCCCCTCACGAAAGAAAGCCGGCGTGTTTACAACTGTGACAACGAGCGCTTATCAATATCAATTAAACACTGGAGTTTCAAAAGTATGTGAAATATTTAAAGTTCACTGCATGGAATCTTTAAAATGCGTCTCAGACTTATGTGGTTGTGGTGACATTTCCACACCCCGAAACATGACGCTGAATGAAACGAACTGTGATTGGTTGTTTGACATGCCGGTCAAACGGCCTCATAGGCGGGCCTTGGCCAATGAAAGCTGCCATGAATTCCAGACCTTCAACCGTCAGTCTGAAGGTCTGGCTACGCGAGACTAACCGACCACAAACTTTTGAACTAATATTAGTAATATAATATAAGACGTTCCATTCACACGACTAGTTGTTAATACAATTCTTAGACAGCTATCATATTGCCAGCATATACAAGAAATTACAGAGGGTACCTTTAAACTCCTCAGAGGACCCTTGGCTTTGAAACACTGTGATTCATTCAGCAGTAAACTCCTCAGAGGACCCTTGGCTTTGAAACACTGTGATTCAGGTTATAGTTTGTTTTAGTGTATATTACTGTGTGTGTATAGCCAGAAGTTTAAATGCAGTGTGCTCATGTGAAATCAAATCCATTATGACTTCGCTTAGAAAGAAAAATAAGCAGCTATTAAGGTTAAATCCCTCCGGACTAAATATGTGAAGAACTCAAACAGTTTTTTTACTCCTCAGAGGACCCTTGGCTTTGAAACACTGTGATTCATTCAGCAGAGAGAACTCAAACAGTGCATTAGGTTCATACATATGTGTATGAATGTTGTATATTTAAGCAATTGATCTGGTAAGATTATTTTTGCATCATGTTCGGAGTGGTCGTGAATGAGCCTGACGCTTCTGGTGGTTGTATTCACATTTTTAGACACCTTTGCCTGATAGCCATCACAGGTTAAGAGTTAAATGAATCAGTGCGATCAAACCCCTCATGGGAAGATCTGCTGCGAGAATGTTTTCTGTGCAAATGTCTCAAGGAAGGTAAATGTTGAGTCTTGTTTTACACCAGTATTATGTGGAGAGAGAGACTGTGTGTTAGACATTTGTCATAACCTTTTTGGTGCATATTACAGTTTCCAGATGGTGGCATTTGGAATCATTAAATCCAGAAGTACTGTTGAAAACGACTTTTTCTTATTTTTTCCTTTATTTTTCATATGCCGCAGGGTAGCTGCTGAGTTAATTTAATGTGAATTATAAGTATTATCACAAAAAAATCACAGCTGGCTTTGTTAGTGCTCATCACATTGACAGATGTACGCTCCATGACGCACCTGAATAAATAAAAGTATAATGTATTAATGAGCTGTTTATGTAATATTTACAACCATAACATTGCTTAACATACAATAATAACAGTTTGAATGAAAGCATCAAGTCATCAATATATCAATCAGCAAGTGTCAAAAAGAGGGTGGAAATGACACCATCCTAAATAGATTTCCTGCAGTGCTACATTTACTTTGATTTTTCTAGTAATTTGTTGCATAATAGAGACTGAAGCATCAAGTTAATTTATGCAACTACTCCATTTTTAACATTTATGACTGCTTGAATTGTCATAACTACTAAAAATATAAAGATACTTAAACTGCTTTTAAAAAAAAAAAAATATCTATATATATTATATATATTTTTTTTGTGCAATTTTTTTTTTGTGCAAAAAAAAAAAAAAAAGTAATTGAAGCCAAATATAAGTATTAAAATAAATTAAAAAGAATTAAATATAAATGAGTGCATCTGGAATCATCATTGTTGCCTGTTCAACTCGTGCTCATGGAAGAAAAGCGATTCAGGCAGAAGAAGATGTAATAGAATCCGGTTTCTATCCTACAGCAGTTTGAGTCATTTTATCAATAAACCCTAATCCTGTATTATGTTTCCCAGTGTATGACAGAAAGTAAGTGTGATACTGCTTTGTCTGACTCTGTGCAATGGAAAGCAAACTCAATTAATGAATTCATCTTGATGAGGGTCTAGAGGTCAGTCCTTTGTTTTAGCGCAGGCGGCCACAGCAGTGACTAGCATATAAATACTGAGAGGGAATGTATTTTCATTTCTGTCTTCATGTGTTAAAACACATGTGATAAGAGCTCGGATCGGTGCCTTTGCTTTTACAACAAGAAAATTCCTTTACAATTGTCTGCTGACGTGTCTCACTGTCTCTGTCCTCCAACAAATCCACCAAACAGATATGGATTTTGAATCGATATTGAATAGATATGATTTTATAAAAAGTAGAACAGAAAACAATTATTAGGATCATGGTCCAGTATCAAAAAGGTTTTGCACTTTTATTTCTATATATCTGCAAATCTTACATTAATTATCACCTAATCACCTTTTCAATGTTCAATTTTTTATTTCTTATATCAAAGCAGTTCTTCAACAAGACTCAAAAAACAGGCTTTTTGTTTCAGTTTTTCATTTGCTTTTTTTAGCGTAATTTTTGTTGCTGTTGTCATTGTACTTTTTTCTGCAAGCAGGTATCTCATATTTCACCTTTCTTTCTTTTTTTTTTATTTTGGTATGACCTTTTTTTTTCTTTTGTTGTTGTTGAGTGCTTTATTATTCATTGCAGTTACATATCCCGATATTAAAATCATCCATTCACACTTATAAATTCTGAAGTTTGTCGAAAAACTGACATTTGGCACATACACAGTTTAAAATAGGCCCTAAAGTTTTATCTTTTTTATTATTAATTTTTCCCCACCAAATAGTCAGTGAAAGAGAGGAAAATGTATATTAACATCAGGAGGTCAAACTGTAATCATTATTATTATTATTATTATTATTATTATTATTTTGCAACCCTGTTACCAAAATTGTCCAAATATATTAACACTGTTTAGTATTATTATTTAATATATTTATTATGGAAGTTTCTACCGAAACAGAATGAAATCCAAAAATAAATAAATAAATAAAATTGCATAACTTAAAATAGATAAAAGGTTTGTAAATGTTTTCTAAAATTAAGCTGTCACTCAGTATACATTTGGGAAAAAAATATTGTTTTATAGCTACTGATAAACGTATTTCCAATACATTAAAAGGAAATATTTGTTGATAATTAATCACTTTTTCCTTAGTGTTAGTTCACCCCAAAAAATGCAAATTCTGTTCTTAATACTCGCCCTCATGTCGTTCCAAACCTGTAAGACCTTCATTCATCTTTAGAACACAAATTAAGATATTTTTGATGAAATCTTAGAGCTTTTCTGACCCTGCATAGACAACAACGCAACTGAAACCTTTAATGGCCCAGTAATTAATAACAGAATTTTTTATTTTGGTGTGAACTAACCGTTTAAAATAAACTGGATAACAGGGTTGAATGGTTCAGCGTCGTGAATATTTGTAAAAATTGAGAAGATGGAAAGAGATTATGTACTTGTCTTACCACATTAGTAGTTATTAGTAGTAGCTAATGTATTTGTAGAAAGTGTCATTTGTGATGCTCATGTGAATTTAATTTTTTTCTTCCTCTAGCTGGCTCTTGAGGACCCTGTGCACAGCGTCTCTCTTCAGCAGTTTGTCTATGAGAAGCTGAAGGCTCAGCAGGTGTTGATGGGGGACCAGGGCTTTCAGGCTCTCATGGAGACGGTGGACACGGAGATCGTGCGACAGCTGCAAGAGTTCATCCACGGCATGTGAGGAAGAGGCAACAGCAGACTGTTAAAGACTGTTAATGCATTTTAATGATAACCCAGAGAAAAGATCTTCCATATTTTTTGAACACACACTTTTATTTGCTTCCTCAAACACACTTTCTTCACAGTTTGAGACGGGGCAGAGAGGAAATCTACTTAGACTGAAAAAAGAGACTGTAAGAAGATAAGTTGTGCTGCCAAGTTTTTGTAATAGGAAAAGTGTTTTGAAAGCGCCATTTAAAGGGCCCAAGCAGTGTTTACACTGAGTCTTCATATAAAAAGTTGTAATTTTTGTATTTATGTAAAATACACTGCATGACAACAATACATTTTTTTTCCCTCATCATGTTTTCTCCAAGTTCAGTATATCAAGAACTACTAAAAAGTCATTAACATTTTTGATTGAAAGTATTTTCATATCAGATACGCATAATGAAAAATGGATGGATGTAAATGTTTACCTTCCCATAACTTTTGCTGCTAATGCTCCAACACTGTACCTCTCACATGAGGTTCACAGGAGAGCATAAGAACCAAATACATCAGTTTAATGAAACAAGTACACACAAGTTTAATCACAAGTACAGTGCAAATGTATGAGTGAATATTCTTACTGACGTAGCAAGCTTCTCTTTTTTTTATGTACACGCAATTATTAGTGCGTATACATTTATAGAAATATTTTTGGTTGAAAATGGGATGTTAAAAAGCACAGTCATACAGTAGAACGACTGTCACTGTGAAATTAATTTTGAGTCTGAATAAAAGCCTTATGCTTTAAGCCTTATTTATCCACCATTAACACACCTGATGTTGAATCTCACATCTGTAATAACATGCATATGTTACATTACAGCACATTATGCTCTGTAGTTTTGATCCCTATTTTTTCATTGATGCAGCTTCAATAAAGTTCAGTATAGTCTGAAAATCTCTGCTCACTTTGTTAGCTTGCTTGTATAAACCTAATGGTTGATATTTTCTGAATGTTTACCATGACCTGAGGAACAGAAATCAGAGGCGGTCAAAGCTGAGCTTTGGAGTGTAGTATTAAAAATAGATGAAATAATTAAATAAAATACAAAAGCAAAACAAAGAGCATTTAATCCACTTGGGTGAATAGTTTTGGCCTGGCAGTTTCCACTGATCTTGCTTTCCTCACTCTATAAAGCCCACTCTTTCTTGCTGATGTAATAACCAGAAACAGTCCCTGGTGGCAAGATGTGTGAATCACGTCCAATTACATGTGGCATTTCTGGAATTACGGTTATTATTTACGTCTCTCACTTTCAGCCTCCATAGTGATCAAGTTCTTGGCTACTACTTGACTTTAAAGCAGAAGTGTTAAGTGGTGCTAGTTAATTAAAAAAGGTTCACTTACCTTAAGGTGATCTGTTTAGAAACTAGCTTTCTAAGCAAAAAAGGTTCCTGAGATTGATTCCAGCAAACCCATTGCTGGTTCACATCTGTTGTTTAATAGGTCTGGCATCAAAGTCTTAAACTATTAGTCTCAACTTCACACACCCACAGGCCGCCCCCGGTCTGTCCACTGCACTGAAAAATAGCAGAAACTGAGAAAATCTTTAGCAAGAAGAGCACCACGTTTCTTGTTTTTTTTTTTTTTTTTTTTTTTTTTTTTTTTTTTTTTGTGGTGATGTCTGTTCACCATTCATCGACTGGGACTGATACACCATTATTTGAATCAGAAATATGCAAAAAAAAAAAACTAATTCCATTCTCATAGGGATGAACATATTTTTATTGCATCTACAATTTTTTTGACAGTATGAAATGTTTATGGCCAGTAAAAAGTTCTATTTAGACCTTCATGCTTGATTCAGATTAATAAGAAGGCCTGGTTGGGGGTGTATCCATACTTGATGACTGGCAAAAAGCAATATTGTTGACTGGTGTCTCATAAAAGCAACCTGGCAGCTGAACCTTTTTGTTTAATAATACAGAGCTGATATCATACATTTACTCAGAGACATCCAGAAATGTTCAGATTGCTTTGGCTCTTACAGCAGCTGAAACTAATGATATAGCTGAACTTAATTTCAAATTCTGTTGTACATCTATTACAAAAGGTGAAAACATTTACAGATGCTCAAGAAGGAAACAAGATGCAATAAGGGTGTATACACATAGGGTGTATATTTTTCCTGTTTTGTTTTTCCATTTATTCAGTAGCTACATGAAATATTTACATGTTCTCTAGAAGACAAAATAAGTACAATTTACCCCAATTATCCAATTCAAAAAGTTTACACCACCTTAATACATCATCCCCCAGTTTCACAGACAAGGCTTAAGCCTAGTCCCAGACTAAAATGCATGTGATATGTATATATATATATATATATATATATAAAGTTTTGATCCATTCAAATGGTGACTAATATATATATAAAATAAGTCATTTCAATTTCTGTGATATACATTTATGTCAAGCTCTAAAATATCAGGATGAATTCACTGAGAAATTGCAATATGTAAGACAAAAAAAATCTACTGGAAATAAAAATTTAGTTCTTAAAACTTCTGGAATCATGGAATTAATTATTTTCAATACCACTCAGTAAAAATGTTTGAAAATAAGCAGCTTTTTCAATACAGCAGAAGAACCAGAAATATTTTATTCATACATAGATACATAAAGGAGCTTGGAATATTGTCTGTATTGTGATGAGGGGATTTTTAATCAAAAATGTTGAGGAAAAAAAAACCCTGTTGTAATATTTGCATGTCATTGTACGTAACAACGTGTTCAGTTTTGCACATTTTATGCGATTGATGTCACAAAAAACTGTTCGGGGCAAGCTACCTCATCACACTGATAAGGAGACATTCTGCGTCAATACTACGAAAACGATAACGACACGAAATGAGGACAGATTGGCTTCAGAATGTATAGGAGATGATTACGATATAATTAAATCCCCCTCTGGGCACACAAGCACTGAACAACAAGCATCTTATGAGCAGTCATTTCAGATCCCACAATGCAGTGCTGTGTTGCTAATTTAAGAGTGACTTCAGTGTGAGGCAATCACTTGAGAATAATGACTCAGGAATCAATGCTTGACAATGGACCCTAGGATTCCAGATCTTCTAAATTCTAAGAGTTTACTCAATGGAAAATACTGTTATCAATTAAGTGAAGTGTTCGGCCTGTTGCCCTGATCATTTACAGGAGCAGTTTAAGTGTACACTGGTCTGCCAGAGGCTGGGACTAATGTGGAAAATGCTTATTTATCATGTGAGATGTGAAGATAGAGTTGGTGTCGCTTATATTAGGTTATTATCTACTCTCTTGTAAGCACCTTGTGATTTTTACTAGTATTTAAATGTAAACAATTACTAAAACTCTGGCATTTCAGTAAACCATAGAATAACAAAAAACAAAAGCAGTATTTTCCTGGAACCCACAAGTGGTTTAACAGATCCATCACCATTCAGACAAGTTTCTGGCTCATCTCCACCTCACAGCTTGCCCTCGCTTGCCATCATGCTGCTTGCTACAGCGGCCTACTTAAACCAATTAAAGGGACATTTCTGTCTGCAGTGCTGAATAAACAAGTATAATTGCTCGACAAGTTCAGTCAAACATTTAAACTTCGTATCCATTCATCTGGAGTAATAATTGTTCAGAATTTGAGTTAAAAGACAGAGTGACTGTGCCAGGCATTGGCAGGATCAGATTTGTTGGAAAGCTTTGTGTCGAGGGAGATTTATGTGAAGCAGAACATCCTGGAAGACTCCAATTGTTTTGGTATTGACTGAACAACATCGTTCGCACTGAATAACACTTTTAGCACAAATGGGGTTTACTTGAAAGTGTTTTTAGGGCAGAAAGTAATGTGTTATCTATATAAAAAGCCCTAAGAACAGGCAGGGATCAACAAATCAATTTTTTGGTTTCTTCTGGAATAGTCGGGTCAGTAGTTGCCATGCCAGTGCTTTCACGTTTTATTTTTCTTTTCTCTATAAAATATTTTTTTTTCTCTTTACAAAAATAATTTACAATATTTTTTTTTTGCTTTGCTGTTAAAGCTGCTGTATAAATTCATAAACACAGAAATCAGTCAATATCATTTTCATCTCCTTCCTACTGACTTCCAGGACTATCACAATATTTCTTGCGTTTCAACAACTGTGTAAAGACACCATACTTGAGTGGAACTGAATCCTCTGTGTCTGAGAGAGTGAAATGTTTTCTTTTGTGTCACTGCTGTCATTGCTATGCAGATGATACTCAGTCTCTATCCTCCATTCTGTCTCCACAAATGCAATCTCAAAGAGGATCTCAGCATGCCTCTCTGACATATCAAACTGGCTGCATACTCATCACCTCAAGCCTAATCTTGACACAACTGAGCTCCTTTTCCTCCCTCACCGAATCTCTCAATGTCCTAGTTGAAGGTCACATAGCTGTTGCCTCCAGGTGTGCAAAGACGCTTGATGTCACTGTAGAGCTACAATCTGCCAAGCTGTAATCTATAAGGACTTCTAGAAACTCTTTTGAGTGATGGCTTAAACAATTCAGTTCATTCCAGACTAGTTCTTTGCATGGTCAATGTGCTTTATATACTTTTCTGTGCCTCTGCTCACTTTGGTGAACTAGCTTGGTGCACTAGCTTGATTGTTGTTGTTTTATTATTTAGCAGGGGGGGCAAACAATTGGTAAAATTTACCTTAATGAGCATTTTAGAAAAATAGTGCCGTGTTTAAGTACTATTTTGTACTTAAAAAAAAAATAATAATAATATCTAAATACAAATCGTCAATATACTGTAAGTCTAAATTATATATTACAAATATTAAATAAAGCTTAGGCCACACATAACTATCCATTATTAATTTAATTATTAAAAAATGACCAAATATTCCATTTCGCATTTTGTAATTGTAATAATATGTTAATAATTTTGTTATAACTGTGCAGGTAATGTTTTTTGTGACACCAGTCCAGCTACTATATAAAGCTGTTTAGCACTCTGCTGTACACTACTTGTTTGAAACAGTATAGTGTTACTGGAAAGCCTTTGCTATTTTAGAAAGAATTAATTACGTTTGTTGCCAACACTTACGCTACTTACTAGCAACAATAGTATGATTCACTTCTCATTCAGGTCCAAAACGTCTTCTCTGCTGCTGCTCATTGGTGGAATTAATTCCTAATAACAAAACAGGTGGCTTAGTAGACATATATAACTCATGTAAATCACTTGTTTAAATCAAAACTTTTGCATCAGTTTAGTGACTACCAGATAGGAATTCCTGTTTTGTCTGGCAAAGTATGATTACATAGAAGCACAAACAAAGCTTTCATTGTGACAGGAAAGCCACTATCTTTTATCCATTCAAGTGTCAAATCAGTTTCTAAACTGGAGAAGGAACAAAATGATGTGTCGAGGTGTCAAAACAGAGAAATGGGAAGCTGGTGTACTTGGCTCGCAGACGTGGGTGGCTGGAATCTTTTGAGTGCTAAAGACGGTCGACCTGAAATGTATTTCAGTGTGTTTCATGCACATGCTCTTGAAGCAAGACTAAAGACAGATGATTTCTCCTTTAGGATGAATTTGCAATTTTTATTGAAGGAAAAAAAATTGATGCTGCTAACAACAAAATATAGATCTACAGTTTTATGTAAATAATCATATTAGCTTAATATAATTTTACGTAGTGCAGGAAAAAAGCAAATATGGGTTATATATGAAAAATTAACATTTGGTATATACAGTAAAGAAAAATGAACTATAAGAACTGATGAATAGTCATGAAACCCAAAAACGTATTATTATTGTATTGTATATATTTTTTAAAGATTTATTCAATGAGCAGGAAACAGTGAAAATGCTTCCTTTTTAAAATGTCTTTTAAATGTTGTTTAAATTGTCTTTTAAAAGTTAGAAATCTGACATTTTAGACTCACTTTAAATTAAGTATTATTACAGTGTAAATGTAAGTCTAAAAGTAAAAAAATAAAAATAGTGGTAATGCTCATTATAATGTTTGACTTGTATATTCTCCTAAAAAAATTATGTTTCTTCAATGGCATTATTAATGGATCATGATACTGTACATCCATGGAATTTTTCTATTCCACAAAAAAAAAATAAAAAAAAATCATTATAATCTTTTGAATCTTTTGATTTTTTTTATTTTTTTTAAGAATAATTGTTTATTTTGATTTATTTTTAGATGTGATGTTTTTTGGGTTCTTTGATGAACTAAAAAATAGTTCTTCTATGGCATCACTGTGAAAAAAAAAAACTTTTGGAATCTTTATTTTTAAGAGTATGCATTAGCATTACCCCTAAAGCGTTTGAGAGTGGAAAGATGTTATATTAATGTTAGCAATCCTTGTGGCTCTGTGGGACTCCACTTGTGTACTACTGCTGTTAGAGTTAGCAATTAGAAGAGTCTGTGTAATTGTGCAACTGAAATGAAGCAATTGATCGCTCCAGGTGTTGTTGAACTCATTGCACATGAACACAACAATGTGCTTAATCAGTGCGGTCTTTTTCTTATTTTTATGAGCAGCCAGAAGAATTTAGTTATGTGACTTGCTGGAATAGGTCAATACTTTTTCATTAACAATGTCTTTGTGCCTTTAGGCTCTCAATGTGCCTCCAGCAAAGCTTATTAGCTGCATGCACCCTGAGACTCTGACTGCTGCATTCAAGAGCTATCAGAGATTTCAAATGAATCATTTGTTTGGTTTCATCTCTCTGATGTATTTAGCACTGAATTGTGGTTATATATATAATTTTTTTTTTTTTTTTTTTTTTATATTTTTTTTATTTTTTTTACATTTTTCAAATGGATTCTAACTAAATAGCTCTAAAGGAACAGCTAGAATCACATGAAAGAAAAATTGTTGCTATAAGAGGTCATTATAGTATTTTTGTGATGGCCATAGGCAGTTCCACAATCTTGCACAGTTCACTTCGTAGTTTGTTTCAAATGATTATAGTTCTTTTGAAAGTGATAAACCATTTTTAAGCACAAACATCAGGCAGTGACTTGATTATTCTCTTTGAAAAGGCCCTTTGATGTCATTTTGAAACTTCTGAGTCTATCAAGAGCTTTCCATTTAGTACTGTCAGAGTTGAACTCTTAAGCTGGTGTTGAACTGTTCAGCTCAGGTTTGATGATTTCTGATTGCAGTCATGTTTATCTGCACCAGGTTTCCTCCCACCCTTTGATTTGCACACTTTTCAGTCACATTCCTATGATTCCTTTGGGGAATTACACAGCTCCCCTGTGGTTAAGAGATGAGGAAATGACTCCAGACAGTCACCTGTATTACTCTTCTCTACTCAATTAGGACCTGGAGATGCTGCTGTTGATGAGACATTTTGACTCCAAAAGTAATCATTACAGCTCCTTTGACATGAGCGTCAGTGATCTGTGGTGTCTGCACTTCTGGAGAAGCATGTGTTCTCTTGCAATCATCAGAGACTCTGCATCATATCACTGTCTCTCTCACATCTGTGGTCATGTCATGTCTGTGGAAGTCATTTGAGAGACTGGTCCTGGCCAACTTTAAGGACATCACTGGACCCTTGAGGATCTTCAGTTTGCCTACAGAGCTAACAGGTCTGATGACTATGCAGTCAACATGGGACTGCATTATATTCTGCAACATCTCGACAGACCTGGGAATTACGCAAGGATCTTATTTGTGGACTTCAGTTTGGCCTTCAATACCATTATGCCTGATCTGTCTGTGAATTATCAGCTTCCTGACAGACAGGCAGCAGTTAGTGAGGCTGGGCAAACTCACATCCAAGACTCTCACGAACAGCACTGGTGCCCCCCAGGGATGTGTGCTCTCCCCACTGCTCTTCTCCCTGTATACAAATGACTGCACCTCAAAAGACCCCTCTGTCAAGCTCCTGAAGTTTGCAGATGACACAACCATCATTGGCCTCATCCACAATGGAGACGAGTCTGCTTACAGACAGAAGGTTAAAGAGCTGGCTGTCTGGTGCAGTCTTAACAACCTGGAGCTCAACAAACTTGTGGAGTGGAGATGATATTGGACTTCAGGAGAATATACAGAGCACCGACCAACAGAAAAGCCAGGCATAAGAACTTTTCTTTTTTTTTTTCGCAAGCCATATTTAGCCTGAACAATTAAAAGGTCCCAACTATACACTGTCCATCATAACTGACACTTTTATACATTGTTTCTGGAAACTGTATATTTCAAACTACATAAACGGTACACTTGTAAATAACATATTTGAACATTCATTTAAACAATTATATGTTTTTCTCTATATTTCTATTTCTGTATTTTACACTAATGCACTATTAGTTGTTTTTCTGTTTTTCTTATATTGGTGTATTTCATTTTTACTGTGTAATTCTATATATGTCTGCACTATCATGTATGTTTGCACTGTGTGTGTACTTTCTTCTGCACTGGAAGCTCCTGTTGCCAAGTTACATTTCTTGTGTGTGTAAACATACTTGTTAATAAAACTCCTTCTGATTCTGATTGTTGAAGCTGAAACATCTCAGCTAGGTCAGCAGAAAGGAATTTCACAAAGTGAAAAGGTGTAGCAGGATTTAGTCTTGAATGATACACAAATAAATATAAATATTTTATATAATAAATTTTTCTGTTCATCTAATGGATCAAAAAATACAGTAAAAACTAATTTTGTTAAATATCTTTACAATTTTAACTACTGTTTTTTTTTCTTTGAATATATTTTGAAATGTAATTTATTGCTGTGATGGCAAAGCAACATTTTTAGCAGCCGTTACTTCAGTCTTCAGTGCCACATGATCCTTCAGAAATCATTTGTATATGCTGAATAAAAAAATTCAAAAGAATATGTCTTTACTGTCACATTCAAATCTGTTAATACATCTTTACTGAATAAAAGTATTATTTTCTTTGAGAAAAAAAACGTACAAAATGGTAGTGTCTTAAAATAAAATAAATACATAAAAACAAGTCTTGATTTTGTTTTGGGGGTGTACTAGAACAGGCGAATGAGTCGTTCGTTGTAATTTTTTTTTAAATGATTTCTGTTAAATAAAATATCTCCTTTTGAAGTAGACTTTGAGCTTTGTAACTTTGCAGATCTTTTTTATGCTCAAACAGCAACATTACAGACTAACTAAAGTTGAAAAGGTGAAAAAGCATAATAGGACCCCTTTAACTATTTGTTCACTTTAAAACCTGTGTTCAGTTTGGTTCAGGTAGACTTTAAAGGAATTGTTAAACCCAGAATGTTCATTCTGTCATCATTTATTCATTCTCATGTCTTTCGAAAAACCCATATGAACACATAAAAGGAAAGAAATGCTGAATGCACTGGCCACTCTTTTAAAGCATTACAGTGAATGAGGACTGAGGCTGTAAGCTTTAAACAGCACACAAAAGGACCATAGAAGTATCATAAATTTGATCCATATGACTCATATGCTATGCACTGTATGTTAATCTAATTTATTAAGGGGAGCAAATATACTTTAATAGACATAATGTGAATATTACATTAAATAGTTATATTACATTTGGTTGTGTCTGTGATAATGTGAATAATGGCTCAAGTTTCAGTCTGCTGCTATATTGGTATCTGTACTGCTGGACCTATGGTGTATTTTGCACCCTTCTGAACTTGTAAGTCCACATAATAAGGACCGACTGATGGTAAAAGGGTGGCCAGTACAATTCATTAAAGTGCCCCTACTATGCCATTGTCTCCTACAATAGGTTTACATGCATGCAATGTCAAAAAATGCTTTCGTTTTCTTATAATATGCATTTAATATCATCTCATTTTCAATGATTCTCAAACTATTTGTTTGAAGCAGTTCTAAGATTCGGTCTCTCTAAACCCCTCCTCTGCTCTGATTGGTCAGATGGCCAATTTCATATAATTTGCTTGAGCAGTCATGTAAGCAGTTCTTCAATAGTCCTAACATTTAATACATGGCCTGAAGTATATGGACACCCCCATCTAATTAATTGGGTTAAATTATCAGTCTCTTAATTCTACATTTCTCAAATTTGTGGCATACAATTGCATTACAGAGGAATGAGTGCTTCCATCTTTACTGCCGCAGTTTGGGCAGGACACTTTTACATTCCAGCTAAGCGAAACTGTAAACTTTAATTAAATTTAGTTTAATTTTTTGTTTACTGAAAATCATTCTGAGAGATCAAGCTTTCAACTCCAAGAAATTTGCTTCGGGTTTAACAAGCTTTGCTAAGTTTAGGCTCAGATTTGAAAGCAATATTTTCAGGTCCATGTAGGATAGATGACACATTTGGGTGGATTAGCTCAAATACCTGGATCATAATCACAAAACTCATGTGTCTGATTCTTGTAGAGTGCCAGATGTGCCTATGTGTGCCTTGAATCCGCAATGCCTTTTCTAAAAGCTGTCTTTCCGTTCATAGATAAATGCAGCTCATTTTTGGTGTGCTTATACTTTTTGAATAACATTCAGATTATATAATGTCAGAAGGATGGGATTTCATTTCCTTATGGATTTATGGATTTATTTTACTGTCTTTTGCTGGTTTATATTGCTATCCTGGTGGTGTTGGCTTATGAAGCAATTGTTTGGTCTGGTCAAATACATTCTATTCCTGGAGCGCTGGTTTGTTACCCTTTCCTACTCATTGTTTGCATGGACCATGAATCAGTGCAAATACAAAATCAGTGTGAGTGTTTTTAACTTTCGATTTATTAAGCCTTATTTTACTTTTATTTGTTTTAAGAGCCATTTTGAGGTCTGAGTGGTAGAACCGTATACAGCAAAAATTGATTTATGTCTGGCTACCCACATCTGTGAATGTACGCTGTCAGTGAAAAATGGTACCTTTATGGGTTCAGCAACTTGCCGCAGCATATGCAGAGTGTGAGTGGTAAATTAACTCAAATCCACATTTTTGAGAGAAATAAAAATGCGTTCTATCCTTTATCCAATCGTTGCAATTAAAGAATGTGCAAATACACTGTTCTTTGCTCACAGACCACAAATACACAAAAGTATATGAAATATAATACACAAATTAATACTGAGCCATAATGGTCTTCTTCCTCAACTATTTGATGCCAAGGATCACCATATAAAAAATTAAGTATGACATTATTAATGAAAGAATTTTGTCATCATTTATAGCACCTTTCACTATAACCTTTCGCCAATATTGGCTTTTTTATTTTCTTGATAATGTTAATATATTATAGAGGTTATTATATTTATGTTTGAATAGACCTCCCCAACTAGAGTCCCCCAGTGAAGCTTGGCCATTTCCAGCAATGTGTATATGATAAAAAAAATATAAAATGCCCTGAGCTGCCGCATTCACTTAAGGCCAAATGTTCTAAATGTTAAAGTTGCTTGTGTGCAACAAACTGTACTTTTAAAGGTTGTTTTTAATGTCTGAGGTAGAGTTTCTATTCTTTTGATGTGGTAGCAAGCCGGAAAATTGTCTGCCAGGACTATCATAGCTCTTACATACAACGTAAGCAAAAAAGAACATCAAGGCCAGCTACCAGACAAATAGCTCTCTGAGTGAAAAACAAATGCCTCCATCGAGCTCCCGAGGAACCATGCTGACATATTTCAAAGATGTTTATGTTTCATGACTTCTGGCTGATGCCTTCTGACAAACTACGAAGCAATGGGGTGAATGAAACTGAACTGTAAAAGTCATGAACAAAGGCACTCAGTCCATTGAGAATTCACCATCGGTAATATTGTATGAGGAAATCTGAAAAGTGGAATTGTGATTATGGAAATGATTTTGATAGGACTCGAGGCAACATTAAAATTAAATGAAGCATGCATGAGCATAACTGACATATTTAAAACCCACACAAACACAGAGTTCACGAATAAGTGGGCATGCAATATTAAACTCTCGCTCTCGCTCTCGCTCTCGCTTTAGTCGTTATGCTGCATTCATTCACTATATCTTAACTGATTGACGGCAGCAATTTCACATTCAAGGTCTGCTCTCATCCTGATGCATTTTGTCATTGCCTTCTTACCACAACAAATTTTCTGTTGGGACATCGCAGCATGACAGCAAAGTAGCAAGTCTTTATCCCGCCGCATGAGCAATATTTGGCCCTCGGTTACACAAATCAATTATTAATAAGTGGTGTAATGGCAAATATATTTTGTGTGGACCTCCATCTTATATTTCAGAAGATGGAGCAGCACTAACCAAGGTTAGAGAGTTGCAGCCCATCTTTTTGAAGATTTAAGACTCTGTAATGCTCTGTCGGTTGGGATATTAAAAGCTTTGAATGAATTTTTTCAGCGTAGACAACTTATTGATTACTGCTTCACGCAATCTCATTCTTCTCCTCTGCATGTTCGGTGGGTCTGATCATCTGGCAGCCTGGGTGTTTTGTCAGTCACTGCGAGCGCTCGCCGCCTCACCTGCTCTTAATCCAGGTCACATGGTCCTGATCGATCATGCTACTACATTATGGAAGATGTTGTTCAGAGGACCTTGACATAATGTACTGTGCTTTAACAAAACCCTGTTTGTCAGATTTATGCCAGGAGATGGTTTCTAGAAGTGTTTTCGCTATGCACTCGTTAGCTGTTGAGGAAGTTCTCATCACAGACAAATCAGTGAATCAATGTTCCTTGATTTAATCCCTCAGCACTGAGAATGAATCACTACATCTTGAATTTCAGGGGCTTTGTTAATTTAAACAAGAAGAGACTTGAATCATGGTTTAGGTTTCAAGAGAGGATATGGTCTGAATGAACTGATAAATTCTGACCCTCCGGCAAAGTGAGCATACTTAGTTGCTTTTCAGGATCAAAGAATCACTTTATTCATGGTTATATAGTGACAGTAGCTGGGTATGATGCAAACATCAGGCAATGTTAGATGGACGTGATTTCATTGGGTTTTCAGAATATTTTGGGCGGAATTCTGAACTTTTTTAATCTTGAAGGTCACTGCAAGAACGGGATGTAGACTAGAGTATACGAATGTGAACCACTGAATCAACTGAACTAATTAAGTTTTATTGTTTATGTGATCTTGTGTGCCCTTGTGAATAATAAGTACACTTTAGCATAACTTTAAAAAAAAGAATGTAATCTTTTCTGACACTTAATTGCATGTTGACTGAAATTCAATGAATATGAATTAGCTGAAGATTCTTACTAAGAGACAAAATGTGATGTTTTGACCTTGCCTTGCCTGACATTTTTTTTTGTCTCTGTTTCTTTTGTGTGCTTGTCTGTAAATGTAAGAGTGTTTCGCCTTATACTTTATAGAATGAGAGACTGTGCCTCTGAATGCTGCAACACAATTGTTGTTCAAAATAACCTGGAAGAGCTAGAGCTATATAACTTTATGAATTTCTAATTAGATATAACAGATATATTATAACACTGCATCCAATATCGTAATGTGTACTGTGTGTAGTTTTCTGAATAGAGTATACTAATGTAATGTATTAATTTGTATATATTTTGTGCAAGATAAAAATTATTTTTTTAATTTTTATAATTTTTTTTAATGATGTAATGTATTATTCTTTTTTTTAACAAGCAGATATGATTGCAAAGGTATTTTACACAAGCCCCAGAGCCTGGGAGAACACCGGAGTCACCTCATTTCAGAAAGCAAGATCAGACCAACAGGTTATGATGGATTTGCATAGGTCTGTTTCCTTGTACGTGACCAAACATAATGTGCTTTCAGAAACACTTCCTTTTTAAAGCAAAAATTGAATTGAATTCTACAATTTTTGAGCAAGCAGCCAACCGTCTTGTATATATGAAATAGTACATATTAAAATGCCAGTATTTATTTTATGCCTATAAGGACAGAATTATTCAAATGATGGTCTGAACTATTAAAGCAGTAATTACAACTCAAAAATACCTCAAAGATAGCAAAGTGTTCTTGGCCCTGAAGGATGTTATTTCGTTAAACTACAGACTGTGAGTGTTCTTGGCCCTGATATTGAGTGAAGTACTTTCATTCTTTTTCTTTCTTGCCCCCACAATGTCCTCCCACTGCTCCCTACTTTTTTAAATGAAATGTGTTTATGCTTTAGTCTTCATGTTGGAGTTCAATTACATAAGCACTGAATAACTGTAATGAACAACATTTAATTATTTTGGTTAACAGCCTATAATTACACCTGACTGTTGCTTTTCATATTTAATTAATTATATTAGTGGATAATAAACAAGTAAATCTTAATAATAATACTAAATGAAATAATATGTGACACCTTAAATGGATTTGTTTTATGATGCATTGGTAAAAGAATGAAAAAAGAAAAGAAAGACTGAACATAAGGCCTTAAGCGTGCGTTCAAGCATAGTGTGAACATTTGTTTCCTTTATGATATTTGTCTTTATTTTTTTGTCTAACATTAGTATTGCAGCGTCAGAATGGCTAGAATGAAAAATTACCACTTGCATTTGCACTAGTATGTAAAGTAGTTTAGAATCAGGTTTATTCTTTAAGCAGAGAGAAATATCAGTGGAAGATTTGCATTGACATAAAGGATCTCTTTTCTCAGTTTTAATTTCCTCTCGCTGTCAGTCTCTTTCGGTCCCCTGCCCTCCTTGAGATACAGCGGCGTTTCTCTTTACCCTGAGTTCCTTACTGTCTGCCACCTTTAAGGCTTCTACTTTTTGAGCTCCAGGCAAAGAAACTCACGAGGGGGATTCGTACCTCTTAAAAGGATAGACTACAAAGAACAAGGCCTAGTGACTCAGAACAGAGCAGCGAAGGGAATAAATGAATGCGAATGGAATCCCAGAGAATCCCGTAATGATCATGGGATTGACTGGGGATGAAATCTGATGGCTTCAAACAGAAAATGTTATCAGTGAAGTGTAATGAGACCAAAAATTAAGATGAGCCACCAATCTGAGAGTTTCCATTTGAGCTATTAATATACAAAGCTCACACACATTCTTAGTATCACTATGACCTATATCCTTTTCAAGTACTTTTGATCTTGAACTGTATCACTGTAAAAATGATGATTGTTTCCCAAACACTCCAACATTCGGTAATATATGGTTGCCTCTGCATATTAAACTGGGATACTACGACTACTACTAATAATAATAAAAATGACACTCCTCACCATTAACTCTTTTCTTTTCCTCTGTTGTAGTAGTACAAAATTGAAGTCCTGTCTGAACACACATGCTGTGGTTATGTGTGAGTGCTCTCCTGGGGGTAAGTGCACTGTCTCTTGAAATCAGTCGAGTCCTGTGAAGAAGTGCTTGTGTTTTCTGCGATACACTCAAAATGGTGTTTCCTGATAAGAGCTGAAGGGATAAGGTCTGTTCTTTAATGACCTTCTCTAGTGCTTTCCACGTAGTAAATCAATCTAAAATAATATAAATAGCCTCACCGTAATAGGAGACAAAAATCTATTTGAAATCAGTTTAAGGTTAGACTTCTAGCTGTGCGATAAAACTGTTTAAAGTCCTTAAAATTGAATCAGGTTGGGAAGTTACTGGACCTCGGAGATTTTCAGTTCAGTTCACTTTATTTGTATCGTGCTTTAAAATACATATTGTTTCAAAGCAGTTTTACAAAGATAATGTTTATTTGAATATTGAATTCAGTCACATGGTATAATGACATCTAATGAAATCTAAAATGTGGATCAATTATTATTTTATTTTTTTAACAAAAACCTATTTGTCCCAGGTCAAATCAAAATATATGATCAAATATTATTAATTATATATATAGCATTATGATATGATGTGACATGCATAAGTGAATGATGTATGTTTGCAGTAATCTAAATCCATTTTGACCATGGTTATTTTAGTGTAATTGAGACTATAATTATTGAAATTACAATAAAATGATTTTATTAATATTTTAAATTAGTTTTTATTTTTCTGTTTTCATTTTAATTTTAGTTAAGGTTTTAGTATCCTGATTGTTTTTGTCATTTAAATTTTTTTTTATTTTCATTTTATTAGCTATGAAGACGGATTCTTGTTAATAATTTGTTTTGAACTGAGCACAAACTTATTTAGTCTTGTTTCTGTTTATGCATTCTGTTAGTCTGATGTCTCTGTGTTGCCCGTAATCACAGTAACCCTCTGTATATATAGTAATTACAGCTTCTAGGTTAATAATGCAGAGGCTTTTACAGATCAAAGACATGTAGAAAAGGAATGTGACATATTAATTTGTGACATTTTATGCCACATTATACAAACATTTAAATGTGCACATTCCGCGCAGGAAACATCACAGGATATTTGTGCAATATTTGCTTACTAAAATTTGCATGAAACTTTTTCCCCAGTAAGAAACTTTATGCACATTAGCATTGACTCTTAATGTTTGATTATGAGATATGTTATCTATTGCATGCAGAACAAAACATCCACTGACAAAAACAGGATTATAGGAGAGGAATTTGCATTGTGAAACAGAGTTAATTATAACTCTTTGTGTAAATACGGGGATGGATACAGGAGGATTAAAGTGTGTTGTTGCTTTATGGACTGACTCGAGCAGGTCACAGAAGGGGATGAATGTGGAGCATCACAGAGAGCTTTGTGATCTTGCTCTTTGTAGTAGCAAGTATGTGCTCAGTGTGTGTGTGTGTGTGTGTGTGTGTTACAGCTACAGCTAGGGCATTAAAACTTTAAGGGAATAGTTCACACAAAATATTTACTCATTCTCAGGTAATCAAAGATGTAGAAGAGTTTGTTTCTTCATCAGAACAGATTGGAGAAATTTAACATCACTTGCTCTCCAATGGATCCTCTGCAGTGAATGGGTGCCGTCAGAATGAGAGTTCAGACAGCTAATAAAAACTTCACAATAATCCACAAATAATGTAAGCAATCCAACAAACTGCTTGTGTGTAATCAACAAATCCATCATTAATCCATCATTTCCTTCACTTCTTAACATCAAACCTTTGTTTCCGGCTAAAATACAAAATCCATAATATTGCTTTCTCCGGTAAAAATTCAATAAATGTCTGCTCTTCTGAATCAGGTGAGAAATATGCACAAACCAAGTACTGTTTACAAGCGAAAACAATCCCAAACAGTTTTAAACAAATAGGTCAGTGGATTTAAATATGGGAGGACAACAGGGAATGGACTTTTTCATTGCAGGAAGTGTTATTATGAATTATGGAGTCATATTTTCATTGGCGAACAAGTGATGTAATGCTAAATTTCCTCTGTTGTGATCTGTTTTGATGGGGGAAAAAAGACTACACCTCGGATAGCCTGAGGGTGAGTACATTTTCAGTAAATTCTCATTTTTAGGAGTACCATTCCTTTAAGGGAGTAAATCTAAAACCACAGACCTCTCACTGAGGTTGAGAAGCCAATTAGCAGATTAGTAATTAAGTTATGCCAAACATAGAGGCTAATTGATTGAAAATTAGTAGATTATTTTATTTATTTATTTATTTTTTGTCTATCAATATTTAGCAGTAGACCCAGACAGGTGTGGAATGACACGAGGGTGAGTAAATTATTTTCATTTTTAGGTAAAAGAATCCCGTTAAAGGAAGACTTTTAAAGTGTCATATTAAAAGCAATGAATTTGACCGAGAGATCAATAGAATCTCTCACCTTTTCATGTTTTATAAATGACTTCTGCACATCTTTCAGTCTGCCTTAATGAGGACAACACAATATATAGATTCGCTGAACAAAACATTGCTCACTGGAAATTTTACTTATACACAAGATTACCCTGAATGCAGTTTTCTCCTTATACAAGCTGAGAAACAACACATTAGCACTGTGTAATAAAAAATTATGTACTTTGAAGTAGCTCATATTTGGATTCAAAGTGACTTTTTGTACACTAATTGCAAGGACAGGTCCCAATAGAGCAGTGTGGTGTTAAGTGGCCCATGGACACAATTGTGCTGAAGACTGTGATCTCAGTGACTCAATTACCGGCCGATCCCTGTTCAGAACTGAACTCACATCCTGTGTTCCAGTAACTCAGACTTAACCACTAAGATATTACCACACATATGATTTTTAATCTTATATTTACCAAGGCTGCACTTATTTGATGAAAAAAAAAAAAAAAAATGGAATGGGATGGAATGTATTCAGCAGCCATTACTCCAGTCTTCAGTGTCACATGATCTTTCAGAAAAGAAACATTTATTATTATCATCATTGTTGAAAACAGTTTCCCTGTAATATTTTAATATAACTGAATATAATATTTTTGTGGACACTGATTTCTTTCCAGGATTTTGATGAATAGAAAGTTTAAATGAACAGCACTGATTTGAAATAGATATGTTTTGTAACATTATTAATGTATTTACTGTCACTTTTGATCAATTAAATATATTCTTACTGAATAAAAATATTAATTTCTTTCAAGAAAATTAATCTACTGACCACAGCTTAATTTTTTTTTTTTAACAGTAGTTTACACACACACACACACACACACACACACACACACATATATATATATATATATATATATATATATATATATATATATAAAATCTGCTAAATATTACTATTGTTAATAGGTGCTAGATGTATACAAATAAAATACTAAAATACTTATTCACATGCAGCAGCAACAAAATGCAGCACATACAGCAGTTTCTCACAATTTCCGAAAGCATCTTTTTTTATTATCAATGAAAATGTATTTAGCATTATTTTGTTTAAAAATTATATTTGTTGTTCTTTGCAACTAGTGAAATATTTAGCTGATTTGTTTCCTTGCATATACAGCAACAGACAGCGTCATATTGCTCGCTCTCTTTTTCTCTCATCTTGGTGTTTTAGGGGTTATTGCTGTGACGAAAAATGGGATTTGAGCATGAGAACAGGTTGTTTTAGGTAAAGTTGACGAGTTTCAGTGAGTGATCACTAATGAGATGAGAAGCACTGTTCCCTTCCTGCCAGAGCCCTACACAACATATGGCTGTTGCTTAATTTTATGTTGCATATCAAAAAATAATAATAATAATAATAATAAAGTTTAACATACTAGTGTTTGTAACAATTAGCTAGTTATTAACTGCCAATTAGGTTAGCTTGACATGTCAAAAATAACCCCCACAAGATCTTGCTGTCTCTGTGTCACTGTAAGGAGCTGCTGGTACTTGTTGTACCCTTGCAAAGAAACTTTTCAGTGTTAACAACTGTACTACATTGTCAGCTTTCCCGGATTGCTTTAATAATGTTTCCTTCAATTTCCTTCATTCTCCACAAGCATAAATGTACTTCCCAGTACATCAAACATTGTTTACTCTTACATTTGATTTGCATCCTGCTGTTGCTCTCTGCTCTGTGGAAATTTAAGGAAATGAGGAGAATCTTCAGACTAATTTGTTTGAAGCCTGTCTGTCCTGCATGCTTCTATTGTGCTGCTGAAGGGCTTTGATGTCATCAGGTAATTGCTCCTTTAGAAGTACGGTGGTTCAGCTTTAGAGCATCTCCATGGTGACCAGCACCATGGAAAGAACACAGCTAAAGCCACAGACATTTCTGAGCACCACAAGGGGTCCGGGCTAATAAAGTGCAATAATTCTTGCATTTTCAATGTTGATCTGATGGCAGTGGCTGGAGAACAGCTCTTTGTGCTACATGTCTGAATGAAATTTCCTTCATGTGGACAATTTTAATAGATTACCATGTCATTAAAGGCAAACCACTGCCAAACAAAGTCACCATGATACAGAAAGTTGTGATATTCTTTTTCAGTAGATTCTGAGAATTACACTTTATAATTATTTTTATGAATTTAAGTAATAAAAGAACACAACTCTATAAGTGAAATAGAATATAAATATAATAGAATATAAACATTCATGGAGCATGTTTATGAATTATTTTTAAAATATATATTTATTTTTTTCAAAGTATATTTTATTCATTGTTTGAATTTATTTTAAATGATCTTTTAAATCTAATTGATAAAATATATATTTTTTATTATTTCTCAAATATTTTATGAATGATGAATGATTTTTAATATCAAATATTTTATATAAAATATATTATAAAGATTTAAAGATTTGTAAATGTATAGCTTATATTATTTATAGGTTACAATCCTTTTATAATTATTTTTATATTTTGTATTTATATTTTATCAATTATTTTATAAGTTTTAGTGATTAATGCATTGTTAAATGTTACACATTCAAAACATGTACCTGACTCACTAATCACTGTTTTTGATCTTGGCAAAATGTAATGAAACTACATAGTATTTTGATTAATATGACATAAAATGTATGCGTAATAAAGCCATGCTTTGATTATTCATCAGCTATGCCTTGCACCACATTCTCCATCTTTTAATGTTCAGACGCACTCTCTCTGAGCAAACCACTGGCACTTAGGGAAAGTTGGCTGGAATGTGCTACAGGCCAACAGCGAGTGAGACCTTCAGCTGAATCTTAAATGGATGGGTCAAATGTGTGAAAGAAAGCTAATGGAATTACTCATTTAATGGAGCCGATAGTAGAGCAATCGAAATTATGCAACTCAGTCCACGTGAAGCCCAACACCATGAAGACAGAAAGCAGCGAAGAAAACCTTTCTTGCATTTTATTAAAAAAATCTGTATTAAAACATTGTTAAAACTTAATTACATGTCAGCTGTTCTGGTAAAAACATTTGTTTAAGATAAGAAGAGTTTGCGGCTTCATGCTCTAAAGTAAACAAGCTCTGTGGCTCCGGAGTCAGACAGAGGGAAGCAAACGTGACTTCCGTGACGTTTGTGTGTGATGACTAGCTGAAGAGGTGACTCATGACCACATTGTTGTGCCCCTTGGCTAGTCTACAGAGATGCGAAGAAGACGTTAAATTGCTATTTTTTGCTATTGCTAATTTTTCATTGTGTTCATGCTCATTTCATTACAGCTGAAGCACCATGAATAAGAGAAAAAAGAGAGCAAAAAGGAAAATGTACATTTTACTAAATGTAAAACGTCTTTTAGATTCCATCAAACCACATTACTCACTCGCTTGTGTGCTTTTTTTTTTTCTCGCTCTTCTCCTTTTCTGCTGTATCTATAGGCTTAAATCAAACAATCTAATGCCATACATTAAATACAAAATTGTTGTGTGAATAAAATGCATAGCCTGAATGCACTGTAAGTCGCTTTGGATACAAGCGTCTGCCAAATGCATAAATAAATATAAAACAAAATATATATATATGCAAATCTCGCCTGTGCAGAACAGAAAAATCTGGCTATTTAATGAACTAGCTTGCATTCTGTTTCTTTTTGAATAAATGTTGTCATGATCCCAGAGGAGGACTTTTGATCCCATAAAGCTCTTTGGTTCGACCCTCTCCAAAAGCAACACTGAAACAGGAGCTGAAGTGACTGAGATAATGACTCACTAAACATGCATTAGTGTGAATTCATCTTTACATTAGGCCCTTTTACTTCAACAGCCTTAAAAGGAGTTTGTCCTCATCCCTTTGGTAAATTTACCTCTTAAATTAGTTCACTGAAATACCATAATGCGACACTGAAAAGTGCCAGTGGGAGAGATCAATACATTACATATTTCAATTACATAGTTCAATTTATTGTCTTATATTCATATGTATTTATTTAAGTGTTTATATTGTGTTATGTGTGTGTGTGTGTGTGTGTGTGTGTGTGTGTGTGTGTGTGTGTGTGTGTGTGTGTGTGTGTTTTATGGTATTTATTATAAGATTTTTGATAGATACACTACTGTTTAAATGTTTGGGGTCAGTAAGATTATTTTTATTGTTATTATTGAAAAAGGTTAATGGTTTAATTCATCAAGGAAGCATTAAGCTGATAAAAAGTGACAGTAAAGAGACTTGTGTTCCAAATGAATTGTTTCAAATGAATGCTGTTCTTTTGAACTTTTTTATTAATAAAAAATCCTTGAAAAACAGTATCACGGTTTCCACAAAAATAACTGTTTTCAACATTGATGATGATGATATGAAATGTTAATTAAGCACCAAATCTGCATATTACAATAATTTCTGAATAACGATCATGAGACACTGAAGACTTGCCATCACACATTTTAAAGTCAAGTCACCTCTATTTGTAAAGTACACTATACAGTACTTGTTGTGTCAAAGCAACTTTACAGTGTCAAACAGGAAAATAGTTTGTCAATTATGCAAGAAGACAATAACAGAGTCGTTTTTTTCCAACTAAAGTCAGTAAAATATATTATTATAAAATATATTACAATAAAAGACAATTCTTTTAAAATATAATAATATTTCACATTATTACAGTTTTTACTGTATTTTTCATCAAAACAGCCCTGGTCATCTTTCCAAAACATTAAACAATCTTATCGATGCCAAACTTTTAAATGGTGGTAAACCAAAAAAAAAGGTTTTACCCTATACCAAGCCTGAATTGTAAAGGAATGAATCATCCATTCGAGTTGCTGATTTTATTTTTATTATTATTATTATTATTATTATCCAGAATAATGTGCTTTTAATACAAACACTCAACAAGGTCATGTGCTACATTCGAGAGATACAACACTGCATTTGTTTTTTATCACAGCTTATCGTACAGATACAGCTTGTTATAATAATTTCCTACATGCTATTCAGCAGGGGAAAGATCCATCAGAGCTTGTTTAAATGTGAGGAAGTGAGGATTCATAGGTTATGGGCATTATATCACTTTTTTAAAGAAAGAAAGAAAGAAATGACAAACATGCAGCTTAATCTCATCTTAATACTCCAAAGCAAAGGTCAGCTGAGTAACTAACAGCCACATTAAAAGACTAGCTGTCTCTAGACTTTCCTCAGAAGATGAGAGTGACTTCAAAATATTCTTTTCATTTGTCACTTAGCCTCTCAAATAGTTGTATCAAGGTTAGAATGACCTTGTGAATGCCTCTCGTGGCCATTTCAATTTACTCCAGGGCATAAGGAGGAGGAATACGTATTGTGGCTCTCCCCTATAGTTTCCAATCAAGCCAAAGTTAGTGGCTGGCCATTTATAACTTTGACACGAAGGCATGACCACTGTTATCAGAAGCGGTGGGACATTTCAAAAAATAGGTAAAATTAGTTCATGGGCCCTCCTGTGCTAAAGGAATGAGTCAGCAAAATTTCACTCCTGCAGAGGACATTACTGCGAGTGCTTTATATTCATTCATGTTATCCATTGTCATGTTATCAATGCTGTCAGCTCCCCCGAACATCCTCGTCACATGGCAGTGTGTCAGTAAAACAGCATGTTTACAAATGTAGTTGGGGGGGAGGACAAACTATAAACATTACATTGAGTATTTTCCATTTATCTTTTCTGACATTTATATTTTGCCAGTGTGGGCAAAGCCTGAATAACATTTTTGCACCATTGCCTCCCCATCACACTCTGCATGTGGCCACTGACTTGATACATTGAAAATGTCACTGGAAGTGGAGGAGGTTTATAAGCTATAGGGACTAGCTTTAAAGAACTAAACATCAGGAGACACATGTGGAAGATGTTTGAGGTGACTTAAGTCCATTCATTTTACAAGAGGAGGTCTGTATCGATAGCTAAAGTAATTTTATTTGTCTATTAGAGAAATAGTTCACCCAAAAATGAAAATTTTCTCACCCTGAAGTCCAAGATGTTGAAGAGTTTGATTCTTCATCGGAACAGATTTTTGAGAAAATTAGTAGCATTATATCACTTGCTCAGAAATTGATCTTCTGTGGTGAATGGGTGCCATGAGAATGAGGGTTTAAACAGCTGATAAAAACATCACAACAAACTACAACACGACTCTAGTCCATCAATTAACGTTTTGTGAAGCAAAAAGTTGCATGTTTGTAATAAACAAATCTAATTTTAAACCATTGCTGCTTGCCAAAATATCAATCCATAATCCATAATAATGCTTCCTTTAGTGTAAAAGTCCATAACTTTTTGTTCTCTCTCACCAAAATCCACACACATACAGTATTATTTTAGAACTGTTTTAGTCTCTTTTGGCTTGTAAATGGTGCCTGATCTTTTTATATTTCTCTCCTGATTCAGACAAGATGTCTTTTTCACTGGAGAAAGAGATATTATGAACAGAGGACTCATATTTTAGAAGAAAGCAATGGTTTAATGTTAAAAATGTCAAAAATAATGTGTGTTTTTTTTTTTTTTTTTTTTTTTTACAAACACACACATTCCTTCACATTCCATTTGATTCACAGGATGTTAATTGACAGACTGGAGTCCTTTGGATTACTTGTGGATTATTGTGATGTTTTTATCAGCTGTTTGGACTCTCATTCTGACGGCACCCATTCACTGCAGAGGATCCATTGGAGAGCAAAGTGATGTAATGCAAAATTTTTCCAAATCTGTTCTGATGATTAAACAAACTCATCTATATCGTGAATAGCCTGAGGGTGAGTAAATTCTCATCAATTTTTTACTTTTGGGTGAACTATTTCTATTAGGCTCTGAAGGGCTTTCAGTTTTAATTACTTAAACTGGCTTACAGGTTCTAAGATACTTTTTAATGCAGTGTGGCATGAATGCAGTTTTAGAGGAACAAAGACCCCATGAGTAATGGCCTAGCTTTTCCTGAGGAAACTGATCATTGTGTACTCTTTTGCATCTCTGATACTGTCACTGACATTTAACACACGCTTTATAGTGCTTTATTATCTAGGTGTACATATTTGAATTTTATGTCCATATGCAAATTAAATATTTTTGACTTACCTTAAGCTTCTTTATATGCCAAATGAAAAGAAGAAGTTTGCATTACACTGAGTTATACTAATTTGTTTTTAAATATAATTTTTATTTTTGTTCGGTAATTTCTTAAATGATACATCTGAAGATTATATTAATAACCACATTAATTTTTCCTTCAATTTTTTTTTCTTTCGAACCTCATTAAAGAGCCCCATCCTATACAATGTTTAATGATTCAGTATATTTTTGTTTTTTGTGTTTTTTTTTTTTTTTTGTTATTTCCAGCCAGTCCATGTCATTTAAGAAAACTGCTGAAAATAAATAGAAATGAGAAATGGTTTCACATTACATTTTTTTTTTTCTACATAAATGATCTGCTGGATCTTGACATCTCAGTGTGCTTACAATCCCACCAACAGCTCCCTGCATGGATAAAGGTGGCTTTCATCAAAGTAAAATAAAACATTTATATATTTATTAAATATTATTATTTTGTTGTTGTTGTTTGTTTGTTTAAGGGCTTTATTACTGAATGCACAGCTGGTCTGAGAGTCCTGGTCTAATCTGAATCCATCCAGTGGTATATGCACATTGTTTTTGTGGTGGAAGCAGATAAACTTCACAGATAAACAAATACACAAGGATAGAGCTCTACCTCTTCTTGTGCTGTACTGTCCCGTTCTGGGTCCCTTCTCATTAATGCCTTTAGAGCAGTTTTTAAACAATCAATATCTGCATATTAGCATCCGATAAATAGCATCGTTCACTGTCTAATACATTTGCATTTCAAGATCTTCTTAAATGCGTTCTGGAAGTCTTTGTTAAAGTAAGCGTATATGATGGGGTTCAAAAGTGAGTTAGAGTATCCGAGCCAGTTAATGACTGCCCTCAACCAATCAGGCATGAAACAGCGTTGACAGAAAGGCGAAATAAGCGCCACGATGAAGAAGGGCAGCCAGCAGAAAATGAACGTGCCCATAATGATTCCCAGAGTCTTGACCGCTTTGCGCTCTCTGGCCAGTGCCACTTTGCGCCTCGCTTCCGTGTTTTTATCGTTTCTGTTCTCGAAGCACGGCTGAGGGTTGTTAGGCAGGCTCAGGTGGTTTCTGGAGACGATTTGAACTTCTGTAATCTCGAAAGATTCTCCGTCGTCCGAGTGTTTCAGCGTTCCGTTTACGCACGAGCCCGGCTGCGGCTCCACGCTTCGCCTCCAAGTTCTGCTCACCTCACCGTTCGCCTTCCTCGGGAACATCGCCGGAGACACCGACAGGCATTTGTCCGCGATTTTGCCTTTCTCGGTTTTCTTCACAGTTTTCCTAATGCGAAACCTCGCCGCTCGGAATATCCGCCCGTAGAGGACCAGCATGAGGATGAGGGGGATGTAGAAAGCTCCAAAAGTTGAGTAGATGGTGTACCCGTGGTCTTGACTGATTGTGCACGCGTCGGGATCTGCCCGGTCCTTTGGTTTCCTCCAGCCCAACATGGGAGGAATGGAAATGGAAAATCCTATTAGCCAAGTGAGGCTGATCAAGATAGCCGCTCGTCTGGGGGTCCTTTTATTCACATAGTCTATGGGATCAGTGATGGCCCAGTATCTATCCAAAGCGATTGCGCACAGATGCAGGATAGAAGAGGTGCAGCACAACACGTCTAGAGAGATGAATATATCGCACATCTCCTGTCCCAAAGTCCATTTGTTCAGAACCTGATACAGGGCTGCCATGGGTAGCACTAGGACCGACACCATGAGGTCTGTGACGGCCAGGGAGCCGATGAGATAGTTGGCCACATTCTGAAGCGATCTCTCCAAGGCGATGGCAGCGATGACACACGCGTTTCCCAATATGGCAAACAGTATTAACGCGGCCAGCAAAAGCGAGCAGATTATTTGGTAACTCAAAGCAACTTTGCTAACTGTCGTCGCGTTCCTGCTCCAGTCTTGGCTTACTGTGGTGTTGTTGTAACTCTCCATGGTGGGAGCGGTCACTCAGAAACAGTCCCTTGCGCCGGTCACCTCGTTGCTCTGAAGACGCATGGCGGGCTTCGGGTTCAGGAAATGCCGCACGCTCGAGCTGCGATTGGCGCCCAGTGACGAAGTGAATTCATTTATACGAGTCGTGCTAAGTACGTCAGAGATGGCTGAGAGGTTGGCACGCGCACTTTGCAGAGCAGCCGTCCAAGCTTTACAGCGGGACAAAGTTGTCCTTTTAGATGTGAACTGTTGTAGTACACGTTCTGAGATATTCAACAGTTTCTGTTAGGAAAGTTGATCAGGCAAATTCAACGACGTGCTGCGTCTGTTAAATTGTTTCCAAGTTCCTTGTTTCAAACATATTAAATGAAAATGTATTTTATTTCTTTACACGGCCATCTGAAACATTTTTATATGTTTATTTTAGTTTTTGCAGTGATAAGGTCCTTGTACTGTTTCAACTAATTTGAATTTCGTTACAGATAAATAAAGTCAGCTTGAAATCTGAAACTTGAGAACAAATGAACGAAGTTTAATGGTTGGAAATAAATATAATTATGACGATGAAAAAAATACTTAACAGTGCATATAGCTAGATATGGTGAAAATGACAATAAATTACAAATGTGTATACAAATAATGTAATTCTTTTTTTAAAACGTAGCCATTAATATGATCATTACACTGTAAAAAGTCGTAACCTGCATTTTTTGCCTTAAAGAGCCATTTTTATCTGTTTTAATTAATAAAAAAATGAGTTGTGTTTGTCTTAATGTATTTAGGTTGATTCAGTGATGCTAAATAATATTTTTTATTTGAATAAATTCAGTTAATTTAGAACCATTTTTTTTTAGGATAGGCCCTTTTTCAGTATAATGACAGTAATACAGTTTTGAATATCACAAGCATTTGATGATTATTAGATTTATTGTAATAGTTTACACTATATGACTTTTGGTACAGCGATGCATCAGGAAAATGCACTTTCAGCACCACGGACAGTTCCATGTGTTCCCTGGAACGGAAATCTGCTGCCATCTGGTGAGAATATGGCAAAAAGATGAAAGAACATAATGAACGTAATGCACGAGACCCCGTCTCCCAAAGAATCAGATCACTCTCAACTCCATGCAGCATATATTTTCCCTCTCCCATCTCATTTAATGATGAAAAGCTGCTTCAATATAAATTAAATCAGTGAATTATTTACAACTATGGCTAACGAGAAGCCAAAAACATCGGATGATCAATAAAGAAAAAATGTTCGATACCATCCGACATGCATTATTAATATTTACAAACATCACATCGTATAATGCTTAACCTATCATTATGCAATGACATTCAACTTGTATGTGTCTTTAAAAACATATCAAATATACAAGTGGTATGAAAAAAAAAAAAAAAAAAAAAAAAAAAAAAACCCTGAGCTGGTCAAGGAAAGGTTACATGTTCAAAGCTCTGCAACGGATCACTATTGTATCCTTGGACAGCTGTTTGTCTGATAAAAAATAATATTTATATATATATATATATATATATATATATATATATATATATATATATATATATATATATATATATATATATATATATATATTGTTTCTTTGCTTGCCATTAAGATTTTAAATATCTTTCACTGTTTTACATGTTTACAGGGTCAATGAAAATCAAAAATTCAAATATTCAGTTATTAATAATTGAATAATCTATTAATGATTCATATTTACAATGTGTTTTAATTTGATAATAATTTAGCATGAACATTTAGCAACAATTTTTTATCCACTGTAATGTACATTTAATTAAATTGAATTAAATTATTAAAAACATAAAACATATCATTAAAATATATCATACATTTTTAAATGTTTGTAAAAAAATATATTAATTATAATTATTAAATTTTATATTATAATATATATATATATATATATATATATATATATATTTATATATATATATATATATATATATATATATATATTAGAATATTTTATATATATATAAATAATTGTTAACTTGCACTAGGAATTAAATCACTGTATAAAATAAATAAATAAAGCTTCAAGTAGAAACCACATATACAGTACAAACTGTATAAAATGACCACACATTTCGTTTCAGTCAGCATGACTGTCATATTCCCATATGCTGCCGATTGTTCAGACAGAAAAAGAGCTGACAGTGTCTGTTGAAAAAGGTTGGTCTGGTTATTTCACCTAATTTTGCCACCCTTATAACACAATGCATGCATTGTGGGTTGTTTGAATTCTATAGGCCCCCAGAGACAATCGGGTCGCTGAACTGCCACTATTTAGGGGGCTTTACCTTTGTCAACAGTGCAAAATACCTCTGGGGGCCAGTATGTTCCTACTCACCTCTTCAACAATGAACTCTAATGTTTCCTGGCCTGTTACAGAGTTGGGTGTATTGGGGGGGGGGGGGATTTCGGTTCATCAGTGAGTTGTCCGATCTGAGATGGACTCACGTGGAGAAGAGGACCTTAGGCGTACAGCTGAGGCTCTGTGTTTGGAGGTCAGGCCTCTGCAGAGGTCCAACCTTGGAGTCAGACTAGCCCACAGGAAGACATTCAGTCTGGACTATATGAATGCCTGTCAAGAGGCTCATTACAGGGGGCGAAACTCTCCATGAAGATACTCTGATCTGCACTTTCAAGACTGTGATCTCCAGGCAGGATATATGCTGAGGTCCACAGCCAGCCAGCAGGCCTCCACTTCTCCATTCCATAGGACGAGCCTTCCTCCCTTTAACAGGGCTGTGATGCTTTCGAGGAGGTCTGATCTAGAACCTTTTAGGTCAGATATTATTAGAGGCTCACGCATCTCTTGTGAGGATCAGGAAGCAGGTGGCTCCTTCAACTGCAGAGCTCCTCTCATGTCTCTCAGCAGCTCTGAGGAGGAACAGGAGGCTGGAGAACAGGCTGGCAGAGCTCCAGCAGGGCTCAGCGTGTCTTCATCCCTGCTTACACCCACTCCTACAGGGGAATGCAGACTGGGTAAGAGAGAGAGGAAACAACTGAGGAGCCTGAGGAGGAGACAGAGGAGAAGAGAGCGCTGCAGACAGACCCAGCAGAAGGAGAATGTGCAGGTGAAACAGAAACGCAATCAAGTGTGTATTTACACACACATGCATGCTGTTTGAGCTGCAATAGGACTGAAGCTTTTCTGTCAGAATATTAGCTCTCTTCAGCTGCATTTCTAGAGAAGTGAATGCTGACAGTAAATGAAGATGAAGAAAAAATCTCTAATCTCTGTCAATGTGATTAGTGGCAAAGATTAAATTATTATAGAAATAAATAACATCATTAACATCATTATCATCAGCTTTGTGTGAGTTGATGAGAAGCTAATCATTAAATAAATAATAATGGAAAATTTAAATAAATAAATAATTCTAAAATGAAAACAGTCAAAATTAAAAACCTTTTCAAAATATATTTAATATTTTAAAACATAAAATATATAAGGTTTTATTTAATTTGTTTATCAGCATATATATATATATAAATAAACAAGACACCAAACTAGTAAGAGACAGAAAGTGAACTTAGAGGAAAACAAGTAACTATGATTTGCATGTTTAATAATAATAATAATAATAATAATAATAACATAGTCCTATACAGTGGTATATAAAAGAATCACCCGCCTTTAAAATAGTCACGTTGTTGCTTTGCAGCCTGAAATGAAGATGGACACAGTTTGTATTTTATCGAGCTGTATTTACTTATAACTTTTCTTTACAATTTATAAGTGAAAGATACAACACCAACATGACAGGAAAAAAACAAACAAAAAACATAACAACCGGAATCACTGAGTAGGAAAAGAATCACCCCCTCCTAAAAAATTAGTTGTAAGGTCAACCAGGTTTAGCTTATCACCTTCTCAATGGCACAAAAAGCTGTCTTTCAACTGTAATCAGCTGGTGATTTTGGTGAGCTCAGCATGAAAATAGCTTTCCTGGAGCATTTCAGTCCTTGGTAGTGCAACTGAAGTGAAAGGTATTTGGTACAACACAGACCCTCCCTGGATCAGGACATCTCTCCAAACTGGATGAAAGAGTCTGAAGGAAACTGATCAGAGAGGCAACCAAGAGGCCTACAGCAACTCTGAAGCAGTTGCAGGATTTTATGTCAGAGAGTGGTCATTGTGTGCATGTGACAACAATATCACAAATTCTCACAAATCGAGCTTGAATGGGAGGGTTGCAAGAAAAAAGTCACTCCTCAAGAAAGACCACATGCAGTCACAACAGAGCTTTACCAAAATGCACCTTAAAGATTCTGAGGCATATGAAACTAAAATTTCATTATTTGGCCTCAACACCAAACGATATGTCTGGCGGAAATCCAATACAGCTCACCATCCAAATAACAGCCTCCTCCAGTAAAGCACGGAGGTGGTAATATTCTGTTCTGGGGTGTTTTCTCTGCAGCAGGGACTGGAGCACTTGTCAGGATAGAAGGAAAACCTGAGGGGGCAAAATACCGTCAAATTCTTGAGGAAAATCTGCTGCCCTCTGCCAGAAGGCTGTCAATGTAAAGAAGGTTTACCTTCCAACATGACAATGACCCGAAGCACACACGAAAATCTGAGCACACAGTGGTTGAAGGAGAAAAAGGTGAATGTCCTTGCACAGCCCAGTCAGAGCCCAGACTTAAACCGCATTGAAAATCTGTGGAATTACTTGAAGACTGCAGTCCACAAACGCTCACCATCAAGTTAAACTGAACTTGAGCAACGAAATGTGCTTATTTTAAAGGGGGGTGATTATTTTCTATACCCACTGTATATTGCTTTTTCGATTTTGTCACAGTGTTTGTCCTCTTTCTAGACTGATTGTTTTCTAAATTGTAATGGACTATTTTTCTTCAAATATTTTTCTCAAATTAATATTTCATGATGGGTTTATTTTGCGAGAATGGTCAACTGGCTGTACATTATCTCTTACATATATTCATATATTCGTATGTTATTCATTACTCCTTTATTTTTTTCTCTAGCACAATATAAAGCCACTCACAGATCATTAATTCAGAATTGATCATTTTCAAGCAGAGGGCAACAGGTTTTGCATTAGTGATTCTGAATTCACAGCAATAAAGTCATCAGCATTAACGCTCACTGTATCATTGATGTAAAATTTTAAGTATAATCAAATTAATGATTTAAATGATTATTAAAATTAAAATATATTTCTCTTCACAATTATTTTGATTATGCTTTAATGGACAACACCCCAAGAAGACTTAAATCAAAATCAAAAACCACAAAAGAATGCTCTTAGAAAGCACTAGTCCTATAATTCCTGGTTTTGGTCTGATTACTAGTACTCAAATGCCATGACGTCTTTTGCTCCTTCATTTGTCACTGTCCACTTGTGATTTGGCAGATGAAGTAGGGACCCTTCATAATACAGTGATGAGAAAGAGAAATTCATGTTTTTCGTTTCAGTGGTAATAATTCTGGTGGTACAGTAGGCTGTATATTTTCTCTTTGGAGTGCACACACTTCAAGTGTGACATACCATTTCAATTAAAATACTATAAATACTATCTTTATTTATTTATTTCTATAAAAGACTAGGGGTTCTGACTTTCTTATAGGCATTAACAGGTTCCATATGAGATGTTGATGTTAGAATTCTGGTGTCCACTAGAAGAGCTCAGGGCTCTGGAGGTCCCCATGGGTGGGAGAGTTGTAATTATGCAGACAGGCCCTGTGTATCAGAGGAGTCGTGTGTGGGACATGCCACCCCTGTAGGCTGCCTGTAACATGATCCGAAACAGGACAGTTCAGGGAATCTTATTGTGTGCTTAATAGTCCAACAAGCAAGTGTGTTAAAGTCAAGTTAAAACACTGTTTATATGAACCATCAGCATAACACTGCAAGCGATGCTCCCTAGTAAAGGTGAAGCTCAGCAGATTGTTGAGTTTAATAGCAGCACTGAGTCATCTCTTCTCCTCTCTCACTCTGCTGAAGAGCTCTACAGGGAACCCAACTAGCAGCAGTGAGGATGAGGAGCTGCCCGGCCGGGATCGTGAAGGCTACATCTGTGCTGTGTGTCTGGATGTCTACTTCAGTCCCTACATGTGCCATCCCTGCAGCCATGTCTTCTGTGAGCCTTGTCTGAGGACGCTGGCCAAGAACTGCCCCACCAACACACCCTGTCCATTGTGCAGAACCACCATAACACACGTCTTCTTCCAGAAAGGTTTGTTTCAGAAAAAAAAGACATCTTAAATTTTCTGTTATCTTTTTGGAAATGTGAATACAACTACTACTACTACTAATAATAATAAATTTTGTTGTTGTGTAACAAACAAAGCAAACAACTGTAGTTGTATATATATATATATATATATATATATATATATATATATATATATATATATATATAATTAAAAAATAGCTCGCTAATAGCTAATAATATTAATTTATTTGATAATTTGTTTTTATTATCACTATTACTATTATTATTGTGATTTGTTGTGATTTTTTTGTAATCTTATTTGTAAACTTGTTAAAAACTGTTAATAATAATATCAACGTTATTATTATTGTTGTTAAATATTACTATTATTATTAATAATAATACATGTTTTTTTCCAAAGCTCAAGGACACTCCATAAATATGCAAACCAGCACTGAACAGAACGTAAACAAAAAATGTTAGCAAGGAAAGAAGCAATGCATAAAATGAAATAACATCAAAAGAGGGAAATGAGCAAAACAAAACAAAAGAGCACAATAGAGCTCTACACTTTGTAGTCCTAAAACCCTGAAGACAGTTAGGATTTATGAGCAATCGATTTTCTCTGGAATTTCCTATGGGTTTAGATAGCGGTTTAAATTCGTGAGTAAAACAAAGTCTGTGGTTCACATTACTTGAAGAGATTTTCACATTATTTTCAACAAAATAAAATACACACAGTCATACCTCAAACCTGAATTTTTAAACCTTTGTGTACTTTATAAACGTAAGTGGCTAACAAGTTGCTATATAACAAATAAGTGGCTAAATGGACTAAAACCTATTAGAAATTCCCAAGGGAACCCATGTAGCATTAGCCCTCTGGGTTGGCCTTTAAACTGTTCTGTAAGACAAAGATTAACAACAAGGAGGGAAGAAGTGCTGTGAGAATAGACCTTAAGCTCGGATCTGAGGGAGAAAGTTCATGACTGAGTAAATAAAGTAGTCTTGAATTAAAGCACCTAAGAGTTCTGACATGTAAAGATGGAGGAACTAAGAAAGATGGGTCAGAGAAGGTCAAAAGAAGAATTTTGTACCTTAAACTATATATTTATTGACTGCTGAATATACTGAATGTTTGAATATACTGTAGTCTGCTAATAGTTTTGCAGAGTAGTGCATTACAATAATCAAGATGTGCAGTGATAATGCAAGGACAAAATCATCTTTATGGCCAAGGATGTGGCATGGAGATATGTTATGTAGATATTGTTAGCAATGGAACTAATGTGGGCTTCAAATGTAAGGGAAAGATCAAATGTAACATCCTTCCCTCACATTACGGACCTATTTAGTAGGATTGAGCATTAGAGTAAATGCCTATTTTTCAGACTCTTTGGTTTTGGAAGTACTTTTTCCATTTATGTTGTCCATAGGGATTTAAAAATATTTTCTTAGTGGGAAAATGAATGGGATTTTTCATTCCAGTTGCACTCTATGGTTTTTCAGAGTGATTGAATAGAAATTAGGCTCTTCTGTTGATTTCAAATGACATCAGATATGGCAGACAGAATCTGATCTGAGAAACAAGCTTTATGAGATATGATAAATTTATTTAAAATGAGTCTGGGCTTTCTTAAAGTAATGCACATTGCACTGAGCACACTAATGATTCACAGAAAAATAAATTCCCACATCCCACTCTTCACAGAACTGAACCATATAGCCCGTACGTTCTTCCCAAAAGAATACCTGTCTCGGAAACAGAATTTCCAGAAAGCGGGCTGTGCAAAATGGCCTCTTCCAAGCTGCCATAAACTGTTTCGAATTTTTGGAGGTAAAACAATCTTTACATCTATTTCACGTATTTCCCTCCTAAATAAACTTTGCAGATTCAGTTGTTATTCTTCATAGTACTGCTCATTGTTCTTTGTCTTGCTTTTTTTCTCTCTCACTCTCTATATATCTTATATGTCTTTCTTAGGCTTTCAAAGGCAGGGAAGTCCAATCGGCAGACGCCAGTTCCCTCATGGGGGCTATCGGCTTGATGCCTTTAACTTTGAGGATGATTCGCATGGCTGGAGATTTGACATGGACATGGTGATCATCTATATATACTCCGTCAACTGGGTCATTGGCTTCATTATCTTCTGCTTCTTCTGCTATTTCTTCTTCCTCTCTTTTTAAAGAAAAGGCACAGGGAAGCTGTCTGCAGTGTTTCAGATCTTTCAGGACAATACAAAAGTCGGCGAGAAGGGAATCATGCGCTGCACAGAGAGAAATGAGTTCATGCAGCAAAAATTCCAGAGCGTGATGATTCCATTTACTGTAAAGATGAATCATGATTTTTGAGTTTGTGGTTTGCCTAATATCTGTTTGCTTTTAAACAGAATTTTGGCCGACTGCATGGGGAAGCTTTGCATGGATAATCACACGAGAGGACTATTCATTTCACTACAAGTTGTATTCCCATGCTATATATCCAGAGTGAATGCATTTGTGCAGGTCTTCTCTTACAGCTAATTTCCAAAGTGCAACGTTCAGGTTTGTAAACTAAACTATCCATAACTACAGGCCAGCTTCTAAACAATCCATAGAATATGATGAGTATAAGAATATCTCATTTGTTTTGCACCATTCTTGCTTGTTTTTACAGTATTTCTAAACTGGCCATAAAGGTCCTTTGTCTGGTCTTTATTAAATAGAAAAAAACATCAAGCAGCAAGGAAATCTTTTAGTAGTGGAAATCTTTTTCTGTGCTTGAAAAAAATATTTCATGTTGAAAGCATAATGTATCATCCTTTGGAAACTTGTTCATTCCATGTTGTTAACACAAGCTGTCTTGTTCAACATGTCCAACATGTCCTAAACGTGTTGTCAAGACACTCCATACCGACTCCATCACATCAATTCTAGTCATCTTGCGCACACACATACATAGATATAGATATTACGTTAGTAAAATCTCAGATCTCAGTGGTTTCTAGTGATTTGGCAGAGTACAACAAAACAGGCTGCTATTAGCAACTTGTCCAATTTTAAATCTAATTTTGCTTCTTGCTTTTTAAACTATTAGGATTTGATTCAATAAACAGTATGAGTCAACCACTAAACATTTAGAACCACTAGAACATTTCCTAATAACCAAAGATGAGATAATTTACTTTTATGAATATTTAATGAGATTCATTTGAAATGGCTCACATAAGAACCATATTACACAGACTGATCCAGTATGTCTTTCTGTTTGGATTTAAAGTTTTTTTTTCCAGCTTGACAAGACACAAAGACCAGCTAAGACCAGGGGCCGGTTGCACTGCTTAGACTATGTCTTAAAGGGGTCATATGATGCTGCTAAAAAGAACATTATTTGGTGTATTTGGTGTAATGAAATGTGTTTATGCGGTTTAAGGTTAAAAAAACACAGATTACTTTTCACATACTATACATTATTGTTTCTCCTCTATGGCCCGTCTTCTGAAACGTGTCGATTTTCACAAGGCTCATCACTCTGAAAAGCCAGCTATCCAGCGCGTTGTGATTGGCCGAATGCCTCAAGCTTAGCATATTTTGATGCCCTGTCCGGCAGGAACGACGAGACATAAACATAAAACCCATTATAAACATGATATAAATATTTCTAGTCGTGTCTTCTTTTGGAAGACCAAACAAAGTAGTTTCGCTTTCTCAATGAAACAGCGTCACACACCGCGGCCGTCGTGTATTACGAGAAGTGAGCCGCGTGAGTGTCAGCTCCAGGCAGGTGGATGAGTAGTGGCAACCACATGTGACGACCCCGGGCTGGACTCCTCTTTTGGAAAGCCAAACAGTGCAAAGTTGATGTATTTTCGCTTCCACAGATGAAACAAACAAAGTAGTTTCGCTATACAGTGAAACACATGCACACAGCGTCTATACAACATGGCGGTGGCGGCAACAACAATACTACAACGAGAATAAAAGGTATGCCTTCTTTCTTTGCGTGAACATCTGGGTGGAGTTATGCAAATCTTCCCACATGATGTGTTGGGTATTGTTAGAACGAGCCGTTTCAGGGGGGCGTGGACAAGTCTCAACTTTTACAAAGAATATCTCTTTGGATTTGAGACTTTAGTCTTTGCAACTTTACAGATCTTTTTTATTCACCAAGAGCTTGTAATACTCCAAAGAGAAAGAAAAATGTTAAATCACATCATATGACCCCTTCAAACAGATAGTCATCTAATTTTTTTTTTTTTTCTTCATCAAGACTGGTCAGAACTTTCTAAAATCAGTTAGAAAAACGAAGACTGGTCAAATTTGAATTAAGACTACCCCCTTGGCTTACTGCTAGTTGGTCAGTAGTTCTTAAGAGTCTTGACATTGTGGCATGTTTATGCAACAGGACCCTTCTGGAAACTTACTGTAAACTTAGTTGACCAACTAGCAGTTACCCAAGGGGGAATTTTTCGGATTCGATTTAGACCAAGCTACTTTTTTATGTAACCGTTTCAAAAAAGTTATGACTCTTAAATAAAAAATTGGATGACTTTTAAGACTAGTCTAAGCCTTTATTGCAACTAGCCCCAGAAAGACATTTTAATTTGTGTCTTATGGTATATTTTATTTTTTTAATTCTAACAGGTTAGATAGATCTTAGCTGCCTATAGGGTTTCGCTTGTATATTTTTACTGCTTCCTTTCAGTGGCACATTTGATGAAGCCGTGAGCGCACTGGAGTTGGTGAATCTGTTGCATTAGTATTCTCATCCTATGAGAGTGCAGTGTGTTCAACCACGTCATGCCTCAAGCAACTGCACCTATCAAGGTTAGAATAGCGCTCTTAGATCACCTTCTGCTACCTGCTCTTAATAAACGCCATGTAGAGTTTATCAGTTCAACTTGCGGCGCATATTAGTCTATTTCGAGTAGCGATTATCTGTCGCGGGACTATTATCTGTTCGTTGAAGGACTACACGGGGCATCAAGAGATGTTTGCATCTGGTTCTTTGTTATCGCATTTCTCTCTGCTGAAGAAGATGAAGCCCTGCAAGGACACTTCAGCTCTCTGCTGGAGTGAATGAAGGTGACTCGGCTTCTGCATCGTGGCAATGCGGAGAGAATCCAGGAGCAAGACACGGGCAGATCGATCAATTGAGTAAGACATTTTCCAAACGAGTTGCAGCGCATTGATCAATCAGCATTTTATATCAGGGCAGTTTCTGCACTTGATGTGTATGCATGAGTTCTGCACCGAATGGGCGCAAAAACCGCCCCAGATCTGCCGGGACCATTTTCCAGATCAGCAGTAAGCCCCCGTCCAGAGAGCCGGAGCGCCGGGAGAGCAGCGAGGCTCTGCGTGCCGTAGCGGACTGCAGAATGGTGCGTATAAGCCTGCGTCATGATCCACAGCATTCTTCCTCTCGGAATCCTGCTGATTGTTCAAGCATTATTTGAAATTCACGCAGGGTTCTGCAAGTGCCAACATCCTAAATGTATAATGCGACACTAGGGACGTTACACATTGAATGATTTGGCTTGGAGGTCTGTGACTTGTCCTATGGTGCGGCGGTAGTTCCAGCTTCATTTTCTCGGGTTGATTTTCCAGAAACGTTTCATTTGGCAGATTATGGCATGGAGAATTAGTGCTCCATTTTGGGTTAAAACTGCGAGCACATTTGGAAAGCACTTGGCAGTTTAGGACTGGCTTGTGTGTTGTGTTTGAGGAGTCTTTGCCCCATTAACAGGCAGAAGGTTTGTGGCAAGCCATGTTAACATTGACCAATTGCTTTTAATTTTTGACATTGAATTCTGTGGTGTAGATTTAGCCGTTAGATATATGACTAATGTGTGTTCCAGTTGTTGCTATTAACTATTTCAGTGTTGCTAGTATGTGCTGGAGTATTTGTAAGCAACTTGTCGCCAGTCAGTAGTTGACATCTGACCCACAGATTCCTATATGATTCAAAGACAAAAATATGCCTTATATATAATGGAACAGTCACTTGTCACTATAGTAGTGAGTAAATAAGTGGTAATGACTGAATAGACTATATACTAGTCATTACTGAAATAAATACTCATTTGTAATTAATAGTTACTAGTGAAACCGAAACAAAACATAGCAGTCACTGTGAGATTACTTATGCGTAATTAAAAACATGAAAACATGCGAGTAATATAACAATAGATTCTAAAGGTATTTATGTTTAATTAGCTTGCCATTAAACGCTTCCTTTCCATGAAATATTGATAAAATGGCATGAGCATCTGTCGCCTGTGGCGCTGCTCTCCAACAAATAGCCTGTTTTACCTTTGTGACATTGTCAAGTTATTTCAGTGTTCAGAATGAAAACAAATTCTTGCCATGTTGGATACATGTCATTTTATCAATGTGTTGTCTCATTTCATTTATCTGCTTCATAGATTTTTGAGGTTAAAATGGTATTGTGAGCCCTACATTTTCTCAGTTTGCATTTGTTTTGTATTTTTTCTTCCACCAGGTTGTCCAGGAGTTCAATACACTTGTGGCCCTCTATAGGGAGTTGGTCATCTCTATTGGAGAGATTTCTGCTGATTGCCCCTCTCTGCGTGCGGAAATGCACAAGACACGCACAAAAGGCTGTGAGATGGCACGGACCGCACATCAAAATCTTTCTGCAATATCAGGGTAAAAACATCGTTCTGTACATTCACATACAGTAGCCCATGCTTTATGTGTGTGTGTGTATATATATATATATATATATATATATATATATATATATATATATATATATATATATATATATATATATATATATATATATATATAATATGGCATGTTAGGTAAACTAATGTATCCTCTCACTTGAAATATCAGTGAGTTAAGTTATTTTACAAGTATAAAACACACTCCAGTACTACGGTGCATTTCTTTATGGGCACAAGTATTTGAATCATATATGTACGTTACATGTTAACAGTGCATTTTAATGTGGGAGGGTGAGTGAGACATTAAGCTGAACATTAGCTTCTTTAGCTTTGTTTGAAATTAATATTGTATTAATTTTAATTTCTTTTACCATTTTTTTTTTTTAATCAAGTTATAATTAGCTTGCAGTACCCCTGCGGCCCCTCTAGGAGTCATGGGCCCCCTGTTGAAATCATGTTATACAGTATATTATGAAGCTGACAAAATTTCACCTTCACAGCAACATTTAGGTGATAAATATCAGCTAGTGCTGACTGGCTTACCATGCACTGTATTTGGAAAGCAAGATAAATGTTGATTAAGTTGGAAATTATGCTTTCTACTGTGCATTTACCATAAATCACAGATCTGTGACACAATTTCACATTCTAAGAACACAATATATCTTTACTATAGCTCTCAAATTGTCCTCCCCAATATTTGAAATTCTTGCACTACTTTGCTGCACTCGATTACGCACCACTCTGTGTGCTGTTAGGATGATAAAAAGGTTTAGAAAGTGACATTTTTAGCAGTCTGACAGCTCTCGTCAATGTCAAAATGATTGAGATGGCCAATCAAATCAAAGAAGGCGAGGTTTACTGTACACAAAAAAACGAGCCTGAATTCCTGCATCAAGCTTTAGTTTTAATGTTGAAAGAAAGCAAGGTAAGAGGGAAGTAACAAAACATTTAATATCTGACAGCTGTTACAATAGAAATGTTAAATGATTGACAGTGATGCAGACTACTCTACTTTTTGCTCAGACTGAATCAAAATAAGGTATCATTTATGTGATTCATGTAATTCTGAACTGAATGTAATGAGACAAGACATATTTTGGATTTTCGACAGCATACAAATAAGAGTGAATGTGTGCATATTTGAAAATATTATTTGCAAATAAATCAAAATGATTACTTTACAACTTGAAATAGTCCTAGAATGGTCAAGATGTGGTTATGGCCTTGCTTTACATGCTTTATATTTTATGCCTGCATTTGGTGCATCTCTCTGTTCCAAGTAATTCAAGAACAGAAAAATAAAGTATCCACCATGTCACAACATTACACATGGGAATTACAGAGCAGTAATTACAGGCGTATGATTCTGAGAAATATGATTTTCTGAGAATTCTCACTCACCACTGAGCTAATGTTTAGAGCTCTAGATTGTCTGTACGGCCTTGTAAACATGCTGCTCAGAAATAGTCAAACATCTACTTAGAGAGATATATAGTACTGGATATTCATGATAAAGTATATTCACAATGATTTTGCTGAGATCTTGAATATTGTCATGATTTAAATTTTTAATGGTCATGTAGTTTCATAAAGACAGTGTAATTTTATTAGTTACACAGTCCTTTTAAACCATCAAGACTAATGTTTTAATAGCAAAAATGGTGTTAGAACTGGTGAGTTTGATGTACTTCTGTGAATCAGTTCTGTTTCCAGACATCAACTCAAAACTCAATTTGCATTCAGTCTGGTTCACATTTTAAAAATATTAAACTGATGGTCATACAGATTTGAAAAAGAAACTGTTAAGCAATTTCAGTGCAAACAATAAATACACATCAATTGAATATCATCAAAAGGCTGAAAAATACCAAGATATGCAGTAAATGCTTTAGCTGTATTTCCCAGCATGACATACAATGTGTCTCAGACTCATGACTTCCATCACTGGTCATTTTTTTTGTGGACTGCGAGGCATAGGAATGCAGGGAATTGTAACTTGTGAGAAATTAGACAGGTTGAAGCGCATGACTCGGGGCCAGAACTCTGCAGAATCTAGATCTAAGATGCATTATTGATGCTTTTTTCACAGCCCAGAAGATGGAGAAATACATCCGGAGATCTGCCGCCTCTTTATCCAGCTGCAGTGCTGTCTGGAAATGTACCTGACAGAGATGCTGAAGTCTGTGTGTCTGCTGGGATCCCTGCAGCTCCACAGGAAAGGTAATGCTGTGAGGGCGCCCCTGGGCTCTCAGCAGGAAACAGGCAAAACAGCGACAGGAAACTGACGTTGATGAAGCCTAGCTTGTCCAACTGTAGAGTCTTCTAGTGGCTTAATGTTTGCAGGAGTTGACGCTGATAGTTTCTGTGTTTTGAATCTGATTTGAGCTTATCAGAAACATGGATGTAAATATGGATGCTCTTGGAGCAGGTTGACTTGTTGACCTGGGGTCAAACCTTGAAATGTTTATGTCTCACCGTATGTTTTCCAGGAAAACATTATTCAGGTGCTACAAAGGTAGACAGTAAGAAAGAGGACAGCTCTGACATCCCAATCCTGGAAGACACGTCCTCCACTCTGCCGGACTGTCCACAGACATACTTCCTGGTGGCCACAGACATTGAGAACATCGAGAGGTGAATAGTCTGAGCTGCTGAACAGGATCTCCATTTCTTTTTCTATGAAACTGTGATAGTTTGAATCTGAAACGGTTCCTCAATGTTCTAGGGACATGACAGAAATGAAAAATCTGCTAAGCAAACTCAGGGAGACCATGCCTTTACCACTGAAAAACCAAGGTAATATCTCTCGGCATTCTGAATAGTTTGGCTAATTTTACCGACATATTTATTGAAAACTTACACAAATTGGGGATATAACATCAATCTTTCAGCACAATAAAGGTCTCAAATTGTTAATCTGTACTACCGCTCAAATGTTTGGGGCTGTAAGGTTTTTTGTTTTTAAAAGAAGAGTCTTATGCTCACCAAGGCTGCATTAATTTTATCAAAAATACAATAAAACAGTAACATTGTAAAATAGTATTTAAAAAAAACTGTTGTCTATTTTAATATATTTTAAAATGTAATTTATTCCTGTGATGGTAAAGCTGAATTTTCAGCAGATATTACTCCAGTCTTCAGCGTCACATGATCCTTCACAAATTATTCTAATTTGCTGATTTGCAGATCAAGAAATATTTCATATTATTACCAATGTTAAAAACAGCTGCTTAAAATTTTTGTCATTTTTTATTAATGCATCCTTTCTGAATAAAAGTATCAATTTCTTTTAAAAAAATCATACAACCCCAAACTTTTGAATGGTGATATATTTAAGATTCACTTAAAATTAAATATGGTTTTATACTTAATAGGATTATTTGCCAGTAACGAATAGTAATAATAATGCAGTTATTGTCCACATGTCCTAGTGGCCACATTTTTATTTCCATTTAGCAAATTTCAGACTTTTGCAATATTTTGATTTTATTCCAAAATTAGATTTGCAAACTGGAGCTAATGTTGCCTAGATGGTAACAAAATCTTTGAATGTTGAATTAAAAATGTTTCATTAAATGTATCTATTGGCCAATGAAAGGACAGATGATTCTTTAATGGTTGCTGCTGTTTTACAATGATCTGTTTTTGTGTCAATACAGATGACAGCAGTTTGTTGAATCTGACGCCATACCCGTTGGTCCGGCAGAGAAAGCGGCGTTTCTTTGGCCTCTGTTGTCTGGTGTCTAGCTAAGAGCTGTCTCTCCCAAAATCCAGTCACAAATGACTGCGTTTCCTCACAATGTGTGACACTCACCAATCAACAGTACTACTGCCATTTCCCAAGCCAGTGCTTTCTTTTGGTGAGTTCTGTTCAATTTCCTACTGCTATGAGAATAAATAGTAATATCTGTGTAACATCAGTAGTCATACAAACACTATATAATATTTGATCAATATGACAGTTTTTCATTTTTATGTCTACATTATGCCTAATAAAGAAAATGGTTTGTAGTATGAATACTGCTATGTTTGTCCACATGATTCATATGCTGTGCTTTTTGTCAAGACAGGTGTTGTAATGAAGCGTTCAAGAGTGCTAATTAGAGCAGAGGTTATGATGCTAAACATTTATGATGCTTTAAAAAAAAAAATACTGCACAACACGAGTGAATGTGATATCTGTCGGTTTGATCTGATTTTATTTGTATTTTTTGCTGTTACAATATTTTTACTACAGTATTATTTAGTCTTCCATAAACCGAAATCCTGTAACTTTTTTTCCTTTTTGTTTCAGCCTTTAGGAGTATACAATACCTGAAGAAGCCTTTGTAAATAAAGAATATATCTATAAATGGAAATTTTAGAGATGTACATATATAATGTAAACGCTCTGTAAAAGCACTCTGAAATATTTTTCAAAACTGATTCCTTTAAAGAGATTGTCAGTAAAGGGTGGCATGTCTATCCATCTGGTGTGATATAAGTCCAGATTGGAGGGACTCAGCATGGGTCTTGCTTATTAATAACAGTTCTAAATGTGTCAGGCATGGTGAAGATACTGTAGTGTTTATGAAAAAGCGCAGTGTCGTTTTACATTGATAATAAACCTTTTTTTAATGATTTAACAAAACTGGAACTTTGTGTCTTATATTAAGAATTATGTTTTATTTAACATACAAAACACCATAAGAAAAGTTACAGAAATTAAATCTGTAGAATAATAAAAGTCAGTATCAATAGATATTACCCTCTTTTCAGAGAAACTCAGATTAGTTAGATTTTCAGAAGGAAACAATATAAACCATCTTATATTCACCCTATTATCCATAATTCTCAGAACAACCGGTCACAGGCTCCAATTTCAACGTCTCCCATTAAATTTATCACGTTTGGATCTCAGTCAGTTATAGGTAATTGGATTTGTTAGCACATTAATAGGGAGGCTGTGAAATTCACACCTGGCAGCAGTGCCTACCCTTTTACTTTCTCGCAACAATGCTGAAGCAGTAATGAAAAAAAAAAAAAAAACCGTTTACTGGAACAGACATGGTTTTCAGGTTAATTATTTGGCTGCAATGCTGACGCTGGACAAGCTGTTGGCAGAATCTGGGCTGGCTGTCAGGAGTTTGGCAGGACGTCTGGAGCTGGCTCAGTATGATGCTGTTCAGAGTCCAGTGGAAGTCCAGAACAGCTTGACAGGAATACACCGCAATTTTGGTTTAACTTGTGCTTTATTTATTGATTTTTTTTTGCTGGTTATTAGGCTAACCAAAAAGTCAAGAAAGGGAAAGACGCATAGTTTAGCTTGATTTTTGTCTGTAACTGATTAAAATAATTTTTTTAATTTTTTTTTTATTTTAACATTTTAAAAATTCCATGTACTCAAAATCATGTTTTATTAACAAGGTTCGGGAGGAGCACGTCAGATACTTAGCCTAATTAGCACAGGTGGAGCCACTTAAGATAATCAACACTAGGGTATAAATACAGCTGACCTACCCCTATCCATTGACGGTTTATCAGCATCCCCCCTCCACCCCATCTCCTCCACTTAGAGTTCATTTTACACTTATTATGTGGGTGGGGGGGGAAGGGGATAGGTTCGGGCCATTCCCGAGCTCGGAGCCCTTCCCCGGACAGCACGCCAAGTATGCATTATATACTTCAGCTAATTATATGTAAGTGTGAACTCGTGAAATGAGAGTTTTGTAGCTTTTAGCGGATGAGCTAACACACATCATCTATATATGCTACCTCCTAAATGTTGACAAAATGCACTTTTAGCAGATACACTTGTCCTTCTTTTCCAGGAAAACAAACCAAAATTGTTGAAGATATCCTGCACTACATAGCTTTTCAATAGAGTGCTGTGGGATAACGTATTTTTGTAGACTGAAACCTGAAAATAAAGTCAGTTTTTTTTTTTTTTTTTTTTTTGTATGGGTTTTTGGATAAATGCCTGAAATTAACTCTGTGTTAAACACAAGCTCAAGATATTTGCACATGTTATTTTGCGACATACAATATATCAGTAAATATGCCCTTGTCATTTTTTTAAAGCTTTTAATATCTTAGAAAAGGCATTTACAGAGATTGTCAGGACATTAAATCTCATCTACTCACTAGTGCACTTTCACAGACTCGATATTTATTTATAGCCAACATTCAGCTCCGTATATTTGCTGATTGTATTTAGGCTTCAAAATTCATAAAGTTTGTGAAGACTATCATAATGAACAAAAGTCATTTTATAATTAATTTTTTTTGGTCTTTTTTTTTTTTTTGTGCTTATTTTTTGAATGAATTTGGATGAATTTTGATGAGTTTTAGTGAGTAGGGTGATGCTATCTTCTGGGTTGACCTACAAAAACAAACAGCAGCACTGTATTCCTGGTCCTGCCCAAACTTACCGATTTACCATTTTTTTTAAAGCACATTCATGGTGTTTTGACTGAATCCTCTGCAAACCTGAGAAAACTGTTGCAGGAATCCTTCTCAGGATTCAACATAAATTGTTACACTTTAATTCGTTAGTGAGGCTCTGAGATTATGACTGACAGGGTTGAATGCTGACAATGTGGAGAGCCTCTCCTCTGCATTTCCTCACAGCCACCTCACATTCTGTCATTGTCACTGGTGCAGACGCTCCTTCCTGCTGCACACATACATGGATCCAAGCGTCCGGGGATGAGCATTCCTCACTTGTCTTGCAACGGCAGCTGTTCGTTTTCTCTACAATGACACAATTGTTACAACCAAGCATTCCTGAATATTGACTAGTTGCGACATTGTAAGTCTGTAAATAACACTTTTCTTACCAGGTTCAAAAATACATTAGCAAGAATTTACAATTTCAAGCCATGGGTTCAGGAACTTCAAATGGGTTTTTCAAAAGGCAGTTTTTGATTTCTGTGGTTAGCATTATTTGAAGAGACTTCCACGATTTGTTTCACAACATTAAAATGTGCTACATTCATGTTTGGGTATGAAAGCATGTACTTTGTGTTGTAAAGCAAAAGGTGAAAATTTCGTCGAAAGTCAAGTCATGTTAATCACAGATCCTCAAAATTTTAGAATAAATATAAAAAATGTCAAAATGTCTTGACACTCAGATTTACACATTACAAAATGACCAATGTGAAAAAGAAGTGTGCTTAATTGATATTTTTAAAGACAGAAGTAGTTATGAAATTACATAAATATTTATATTTAATATAATAGTTTTAATCTAAATTTAAACCATAATGTATTTATTATGCAATTGTCTGAAAACATTACATTCAGTTTGCACTTAAGTATATTTTTTGAAGTATTTTATTTCCTTATTAAGTACTCTTTTTAAAAGTATGCTAAAGCATACTTCTTTTTCACAAGGGGATGTGTGCCATTTTTTTATTTTGTATTTTACAATCCCTCACCATCACACGTCTCCCAGAGCGTGCAGTCCGGACAAGCAGTGGATGAGCGATGTGGCCACTTGCAGGCACTGTCTTCAGCAAGAGTGTACTGATGTCCCAGACAGCGCATAGCCTGTACTTTACACAGACTCAGTGTCCGTGTCCGACCACGCTTCACATCAGTGGCACATATCTCCAGGGAAGACCTGCAGAAGAGAGAAAAACACAACCCTTTGGTTCTATGGATGTATAGAATTTTTTTGGCATTTGTGTTGTGTAATGTACATGTCCTGTCTAGGAACATACTTGCACTCATGGGGTACTTTACAGACACATTTGTCCTTTGACAGGTTCTCCCATGGCTGGCACTGCACTGGCAAAGTGGTTGGCTTAAAAACTAGTGGGAAAAAAAATAACTTTTACTTACATTTTACTCACACGCAAATATTTTTACTTACATTAATTCTTAATTTTTATGCATCAATGCATTTCAAAATTTGTCAAATAACCTTGTAACGGCTGACTCTTTACAATGTTTCAGTAATGTGTATCTACATTTCCTTCATTTTGACATAGTGTACAAAGCTGCACAGCTGCCAGAATAGTTTTGTACCTGTGAGACAACTGGTTTCTTTTGGTTGTGGTGACCAGGAAAGGCCAGCGTTGCACTGAATCTCACCCGGACCTTCTCTGACTTTCCCTTCAGGACAGGAAAGTGAGACAGCTTCACCGATGTTATAGGTGGGCTTCCACGGGCTTCCAGTGACATCTGGAGGAAGCTGAGGCAGACCACATAATGGTTCTGCAGACAGCAAGCAACATTTATTTTAAAACATATATACAGTAACATATATGGTTTCTCATTTTTCTGAAAAGTTAAATATTAAAGATGCAATAAAATTAATTTAGAAAGTTAATAATAATTGAAAAAAAGAAAAAAATTCTAAATATGTAAAATATTAAACGTAAAGATTGCATTATGTTTTATACCATATAGTATTAATAATTATAAACATAATTATGTTACATAAAATATATCTTACTAAAATATATATATATGTTTATATCATTTAATATTTTAATGAAATGTAAATAATCCTAAAGAAGTTGCTCACTAATGAATCATTAGGTATTTATGAAGCATGGTTTCATATATATATATATATATATATATAAGGTACACTGAAAATAGATACTGTACTACCATCAGTATATGTCAGCTCTAAAAAGTCATATACACTTACTCTTGCACTCTATTTGATGTCGCACCCAGTCTAGATTTTCTTGACATTCTGCTATAGGATCCCCAGTCAGGTGAAAGCCCTCAATGCATGCATACTCAATCTTGCTGCCTACTGGATATGCATCTTTGGGGTACTGCAATTAGGGGAAGACAACAACATTATAACATAAAAAAAACATATTCAATCGCATTTTAATGGAGAATATTTCATTAAATTATTTTTACCAAAACAAACCCATTAGCGAGGAAGGGGGGGATTTTACAACTTTTCCTGGGTGTTAAAGAATTTTCAAAGCAGTGAGGCTCCATTGAACTGAAAACAGGTCAAAACCAATAAGTCAGGTTTCCACATAGTGGCAGTATTGCTGCACAGTAATATTCTCTAGGTCTCTAGCACCTTGTAAAGAACAGCTTATTACAGCCTTTCAGAACAAAGCTTTGTACTGCTGAACAGACGCTTGACCTTTCCTCACCGTAGGTAATCTAATTCCTGATCATCATCGCAGACTGTCGTCTCCATGGCGTTCCCAATACAGTCCCTGCCGCCTGAAGGAGTGGGACGACTGCAGGAGCGGCTCCGGCTTTTCTGACCTTCCTTGCAGGTGCTCCATGAAGACCAACAGGCCCAGTCTCCATGAATCACTCCTGAGATAAAAAGACATGTATTGGACACTCAAAAACATGTATAGTGACCACAAAAAATATTTGGATACTTCAGCCACACTTAATATGAATGATTTAAATATAAATATTTACAGTACATTCCCAATCTCATACCATACACTAAAATCATACATTGAAAAAGATTTTTAAAAAAATATTATAAAAAGAAATGTTTACATTTATAAATAAATACAAATAAATATATAAAAATATATATCATTTATTCATTAGATAAATCACAAATTAATATAATTTAGAATCTAAATTGTCTCCATAGCTGAGTTTCCATAATTGATTAAGCATTTTTCTTTTTTTTACTGTTTATCTCTTTGTATGTCTTTACTTGACTTTTTGAAATTTGCCAACTCGTTTAATAATAAAAAAAAAAATCATATTTTGGGGTCTGTGGCTTTAAAAAGTTTGAAAACCCTTGATCGATGCAATATTAATTTAAGTGATTAATCTGTACCTGGCTGTTCATCTTGCGGCGTCCCATACTCGCATGCCTGGCCTACGGTGCCTGGTTTACACACACACTTACAGACGTCATTGTCAAGCACGCGCAGCCCATTGTTCTTGCATTCTCTGCAGTGACATGAGTGTTTCTCGCTGAGGTAAGTCTCAATTGCACGCTTTAAATGATGCTTTTTCACCCCCGCACACGAGACCTCTTTTACCAGCTCATGGAGAGGTCTGAGCTGCACAAATCAGAAATTCACACATAGTTTCTCATATAAGAATGAAATCATTGCATGTGTTTCAATTATATGATTAGCATAGCATACAGTCTTTGTTATTATAACAACCTTATTTGCATACAGTAACTACATATTAACATTGGTTTGCCAAACCAACCTTTGGTTTGATGACTTTTGGAAAGCCCTTCACTGAACCCGACCACTGTGAGAACGCTCTTCCATTCTCCACTGGTGTGTTTTTGTTTAACATTGACAGTTTTGCTATATATGCAGGATCTCCACCAAATATATCCGTGGTCATATCATTTTTTGATAAGCTTTCATCTGATTGGGTAACATATTGAACACAAAACAGAATATTATTATACAGTACATTGCCTGTATACTAGTGAAACTAGTATGAAAGTATTGAATATGCGTGCATAATTTTGTCTCCCAAAAGTAAAATAAAGCTTCAGTTGAGCATTTATGGTTTGAATTTGCTTTCTTTTTCTAAACAACTTACAAAATGGTTGTTCCTCGTTAAATTTTTCTTCATTGCAATCTTCTGTGGTCCACCTGATGATAAACAGGATAGAATGGGACGTTTTGACGCACTGTTTATAGTCTCTTTGTACAGATTCTAAGTAAAAAGAGATAACAGACAACTGTTAGACAGTGCAATGACCTTGAATGAAAAACAACATCAACAACTTCTCATGTAATAATGAAACAAATATGTGACATTCAGACCACTCACGCAATTTTTTAATGATATCTTGGCTGGCCATCAAAAATAATCTAAACTGGCCCCCAAGAGTGCCCTCAGAAATGTAGTGGGTCCCAAATCTCTCCAGCACATTACGATAGGCAGCATAATCATATGTTACAGGTAAGGACAGCAGTGCTTTCCAGAACTCTTCTGAAAGTGGCAGATATTCTGGGGCCTGGTTTTGGAACTGGGCCACATCCACATCACTCTTCATGATAAGTAGATTTTTGGACTGAAAGGAGAGAAAAGTTTCATATTTTAATATATGGGCATGTGTTCTCAAAGACTTTTAGAATTTTTTTTTTTAAAGCATAAAAGGTATGAAAGTCTTCGTCAGAATACTCCATCTGCGCCACAAGGATGCGCTGTTTCTACATGTATTTAGCTTTGATTTGAAAGAAAACAGTGCGTTCTTGTGGCAGGGCTGATGCAGAAGAGCAGACGCAGCATACGATGATATGGATAAACACAGAGGAGACCATTGACAAAGGAATTGTTGAATAAAGTCGTTATTTTTGTTTTCTTCGCTTACAAAAAGTGTTCCCGTCGCTTCATATAACCCAGATTGCACGTCTGATGGCAGATGGAGTATTCTGATGACGACTTTCATACCTTTTATGGACCTTGACACTGTTATTTATTTAGCATTCTATGGGACAGTCACAGGCCTCCCGGTTTTCATCCAAAATATCTTAAATTGTGTTCCGAAGATGAACGAAGCTTTTATGGGTTTGGAACGACATGGGGGTAAGTGATTAATGACAAAATTTCCATTTTGGTGTGGAGTATCCCTTTAAATGAATGCCTTAATCCCCATGTTAACTTTTAAAATAAATAATGATAATAATTATAATTTGTTACCATTAGCTAATGCAAAATTAAAATAAATAAATTAAACATATGCATGAATGTATTATTCATAATAAGATCTATAACATTTATTCAGAGGACAAATCAGGTGAATTTTCCTTTCACGCCGACTTTAATCTTTGATTATAACTTTTGTGTTACTGAAGACAGCCACGCAGTGCTTGAATATGTCACATGGATTTTTTTAGCAACAGACAACCAATAATAAACTGGATCAGCGCTTAGCTCATGTATTAATCATGAACTGTTGAAGAAGTATTTACAGGCTGCATTTTAGTTTTAGATTCTGTTTAGTTTTAGGACTTAGTCTGAGGAGAAATATATAAAAAATATCAAACAGCAATGGCAAATGCCAACATACATATGCAAATAAGAATGTCAGAACCTGACAGGCCAGAATGAATTACTAACGCAGGGTAAGTGTGAACAGAGTAAAATATGAAACAAAACCTAATATTATGTTAACCGAGGGTTAAAATAATTTCATGAGTTATTATCAATATTATATATAGTAGTGAATATGTCATAGAATACAGTACCTGAGACTGTAACAGCTCATTATGGAAGACATAATCGTCATGCCCATAAGCTGTGCCTGATGTTCTTGAATGTTTTTCAATGTGATTAAGATAATGCCAAGAGCTGTCAAAGGATTCATCTGTAAAATCATTTTTTGCTGTGACCTGGCAAAAACAAATGCAGAAACTTAATAGAAAGTCTCCCAGATTCTGCTCTTGCACTGGTAACGTGTTCTTCTTTGTGCATCTCATAAGTCTTATTTATCTTAATCTCGTAAACTGTGAAATTTCAGTTACCTGGAAAGTGTATCTGAGGACACTTTGGGGAAGTCTGTATAGGTCTCTGTGGTCTCCACTGAAGGTCTTTCTACACAGACCTCCAAAGCTTTTGGTGTTGATAACTGTTCCTCTTGCCTCTTTCCTCAATGCATCAAACCTTTAGTACAAACATTCACAATCATAGTGGCTTTAGTGATCTGTCTGTGTGTGTGTGTGCAAATGTATTGTTGAAATGAAAGGAAACAAGCAGATGACAGATATCATTAAGTTACCCTTGACCAGTGAGCTCTACATTTGGTGGAGGTTTTTGCAGGTCACACATCACTTTACTGTCACATTTCCACTCATCTGAGCTATCTTCACAGTCATAATCTCCATTGCATACCAGAGACTGACTGATACATTTCCCAAGAGAAAGAAAGAGAAACACTATTCAACACCTCTTAAAACTCTTTTTACCTTTTAAAGACTTTCAAATAAGTTTCAAATCAAAATAAGTACCTGACTGACACCTAAAACGTTCTCCACAACCCTCCTCTAGAGGACAGACCTGAGCTGAAATACATGATTGTGTGCGGGTTGAGCTCCCAGTGCAAGGCTGACCACCAAACTGAGAGAAGACGGCAATGGAGCGGCTCTGTGTCTGTAATGTCCCCATATGTCAGTATACAGATACAGCAACTACATTTACAGAAATGTATTCAGCATACTAGACAGCAAGAAATTATTTAGTGTAAGATAGATGTACATTGTTACAGTGCTGCATGCCTAAGAACAGGTCAGAAACAAAACACTAGTCCCACCTGTGTTTTGGAGCAGCCATCACAGGCAGACCAGCTTTCAGGGGACCAGGGTCCCCACTTGCAGTGCACAGGTTCAGACACAGACCTAATGGACCTCACTGACACTGCACTGATTCAGAAGCAAGCTCATTAAAAGTATGTCATCAGAATTACAAAATATGCTACTGTATATATGTACTGTGGCCACAATAAGTATTCGGACATTTTACATGACATAACAGAATATCAAACTGGCATCTGCAAACAAATGACACTGGAGCTTTTCGCAGAACTGACTTCACTGCCTTCACCCAGGTGTCCTATTAGAGTATATTACAGTATTCAGTATACATTAGAGTTTACTATGATATGAAAATGCCACAAAGTATTAAAAAAATAAAAATCTATAGATTCAGCACATAATTAAATTAAATGTTCGGTTTTACATTTTATGTTGTTTATACAATGCAATGACATTTTAAAGTGTGACTTCAGTGTCAGATAGTTTTTGGAGCCACTGTCTATGAATATTGTATTTTCTATCACATTAAAACTGCCATGCATATAATCTGAACCATTTTACATTGCATTCAAGCTATACATTTTGTATTCAAGCTATACAGACAGATATACATATAGATAGATAGATAGATAGATAGATAGATTTACAGTTATTTAGTTATTATTTACAGTTATTGCTCATAAAGTGTTGGGAAATAAAGTATATATGTTATTGCAGCAAAGACGTTTTTAGTTACTTACTGTATAACTGCTGCTGAAGACAAAAGAGAGACAAGAAAGACTTCATGCAGGAACACATGCTGAAAACAAAGTTAAAATGAAAAACAGTTTTCCTCCTTATGACCCTGTGCAATCAGTTGTGGAAAAAAAAGAATTTTATTAATATTGCATTAATCTTGACAGTTATACTGGAGTTCATCATTTGTGTCAGTGTAAACGTAAAGCATCGTGCTTTAAAAGTATATTTGTAGTGTTCCCTTTTAATTATGCAGGAATGTTTAGATAAATGCTTACCTTCATTGTAATAATCCAAAGCAGCATTCACATTTCTCTCCAAACTGTCTTTACTGTGTCCAGCTACAGAAAACACTCCCAGTTCCTGTCTTATCTCGCAACAACAAGCCATAAGCGGGAAATGATAATTTCTCTGCCAAAAAAATGCATGTAACAACACAGTCCTCATTTCACTGGAATGTGAGCGAGACTCAGGAGACAGAAAGAGCACATAAATCTCTCTAATGACTCTAGAGGATTTATGGTGCATGCCGAGAATTAAACGGTCAGTTATGGATGTCCATTTGAGTAAATAGACAGCAAATGTCATGCATCTAATGAGAATTAGACATCTACATTCGATTCTCTGTCAGGTAGGTAAACACATAAACACTTGATGGAGACAAAGCACCATTTTGCATCCAATTCTGCAACATTAAAGGAATAGTTCACCAAAGAATGAAAATTACTCATTCTCAGGCCATCAAAGATGTAGAAGAGTTTGTTCTTACGATTTATTTAGAACGTCTAGTTTAGACATTGTACTAACTATAAGTAACTTTGCAACTACACGTCACCTAACTCTCATTACAGTAAGGGTTAGTAGAATAAGTTGACAAGTACTTGCAATGTTCTTTGAAGTGAAAATCTGCGTGTTTGTAAAAAAAACTAATCCATTATTAAGTCGTTTTAACTATAAACCCCTTGCTTCTGGTTAAAATATCAGTCCTTAAACCATAATAACACTTCTTCCAGTGAAAAAATCATCCCATGTTGCCCTCTCACATCAAAATCCACTTACATTTGTTTAGAAGTGTTTTCACTTTTAAATGGTGCTTAATCTATGCATATTTCTCTCCTGGAGTTAAAAATTCCTTAATGGATTAGTTTCTTTCAAAACCGCAGCTTTTCTCTTCAAAAAAGGTTAAATGATGAGTGGAGTCATGTGGATTACTTGTGGATTATTGTATTGTTTTTGTCAATTTGTTGAACTCTCATTCTGACAGCATCCATTTACTGCAAAGGATCCATTGGTGAGCAAGTAATGTGATGCTAAATTTCTCCAAATATGTTCCGATGAAGAAACAGCATTAAGGGGGAGTACATTTCCATTTTTCCATTTTTGGGTGAACTATCGCTTTAAGAAGCTGCAAATGTGGAGTATTTAATATATAGCCTCTTTTAGATTTCAGACATCTTGTTTACTGGAAAGGTCACTGTATTTAAAAGTCAAATCTCCTGATGTATCTCCTAAGAGAACGACAGCACTTTCCCAGCATATAGATGCCTTTGTGAATGATAATGCCTTATATTGTCTCTGGGTCAGGGGTTAATCAGTATGCTTTTCCGCTCCTTAGACCTCAGGATCCACAATTCCTCTGAGGATCTCATTTGCATAATTAAAAGGTAATTGAGTTTCTCAGTGAGCCCCTCATCAGCAAGCTGTTATTCACAACATGTTCAGCAGACAGGTAATGCATCATAAATTCATGTCAGAGTCGTATGGTCACTCAGTCCTTTCTTGCATGTGTCGACACAAAACAAAATATACTATATATGTTCAATACCTCTTAATATTGAAATGCACAGAGGGAATTTGGGAACTTGGGAGATCAGGAGCTGAAAAAAGGAATATTTCTGTTCTAAATATACTACACTTCAAATCACTCATTAGACTAATTCAGAGGCCATGCGTGTTGTTCAGTGGGATCCCCAGTCTGAGACCAATAGTGAAAATGTTTTTCAGTATCTAATTGAATTGAATTTAAAGTTTTATTGAAAAACTAACAGAGCATGTTAGTACTTGATGTATCTCTCCTTTAAATTTAAAGACAGCAGTACTCAAACTGCATGAACTCCATAAGTTTGTTTAAAACTTAATGATCATGTTCTCCAGCGTGATTTGAGATCAAGCATCTTTAGCATCATCAGAAGAACATTTGACCGGCTGTACAAAGAGTCCCATAACTTCAGCAACCTAGAAATCTGCAGAATCTGGATTTTTTTTTTTTATTTTTTTTTTATTTTTAAATAAAACTTTCCAGGTTCCAGTTAGATTTTGAATTCCATTTCCAATGGAGTCCTTGACTTGTGGACCCTATTTAGTTTGCTAGATGACACATGGAAACACTAGATGTAGAATACATATGCTCAAAATTCATTCAAAAGTTTGAGGTAAGTTTTTTTTTTTATGAAAGGAAATATTTTTATTTAGCAAGGATGTATTAATTTTATTAAAAGTGATGTAAAGATATTTATAATGTTACAAAAGATTTTTATTTCAAGTAAATGCTGTTCTTTTGAACTCTACAAGAAAAAAGAAAAGAAAAAAATATATATTTATTGTGTTTTCCAAAAAATATTAAACTGTTTTCAAACATGGATAATGATAAGAAATGTTTCTTGAGGAGCAAATCAGCATATTAAAATAATTTCTGGAGGATGTGACATTCAAGATTGGAATAATGGCCATCACAGCAATAAATTAAGTTTTACATTACTTAAAATATACACAGTACTAGACAGAAAACAATAATTCTAAATTGCAATAATATGTGCATGTGCGAGACTGTTTAAAAATTGATGTGTGTGTATATACACATAATGGAAATTTCAAGAAATATTGAATGGTATCTTCATCCACTTTTCTTGAGTGCTTTGTAATAGGACTAGAAATGAGCATTCGGTTATTCGGTTTGTGGTTCTGATGACAAAACCAAAGAATCCAGTTTAGAGTAAATCTCACAGTCAAGATTTGCAATGTCTGACAGTTTGAAGAAACAATAGATTATACAACACTAGCAAATACAAGTAAACTGATTTGAATTGTGATACATGCAACAATATTCAGTATTTATTTAAATTGTGAACATCATTAAAACGTGAAAAGGTTTATTTATACAGTTACTTTTACATTATATGACTCGATATGAGTTGTAAATGGATGCTATCAAACTAGGATGTTCTAATATTGTTCAGCTGCCTGTCTAAAAGCATGCTGGCATTAGAGAAACGCTTAACTTATGCCAGTACTGCTTTTAAAACTGGTGCCATGCTGCTCGTAATTACACTGTGGACTGTAAATGTGAGGTTTATGCACAACCTTATATGGCAATCTGAGTAGCGTTTTTAATATCGCTGCAGGCAACTGTCAAACACGAATAGATTGAGCTGGCAGGAAAAAGAGACAGTCAGACAATTTCCACTCTTAATCAGAAATGGAAACTGACTAATGATTATATCATAATTGCCTCCCACAACAGGTTTTTATTTGTGCCCAAGAGAAACATTTCTCTAGAATTATATACATCTAGAACTGGAAATCAGCGATTATTGCTGATTAATTAGTTGAATTACTGTCAAAGCTCAAGCTTCCACCCCAGCCCATTAGAAAACCACAGCTGCACTAATTCTAACATTTTCTATAATAACTTAATATAATAATAATAATAATAATAATAATAATAATAATAATAATAATAATAATAACAATAATACATCACAATCAATAAAGTTCATCCCAAGATGTCAACAACATCAATGACAAATTATTATTAGTAGTAGTTGTAATCTATAATCATAGATTCTATAATCTAAATTATTATAATACAATGTGATAATAATAATAGTTGTTGCTGTTGCTATTATTATTATAATTAGATTTTTTTCCCTCACTAAACAGTGGCACATCTAGTGTTTACAATTCAGTGTGATTTATAAATCGCTGGGTTGAGGCTAATATTTTGCTTTCATTTATTAAGTTATATGTTTTTTGGGAAATGACAATCACCCAGATGAAAAAAAACCCATCCCTTTAACACGTTATGGTTCATAAAATTCCTCTCAATATTATTACAACATAAACTTTCTAAAATATTAGCAACTAACACTGATTTTAACTAAATTAAAGCAGCTTCAGGTGATTTTTTTAGAATACACACAGTAAAATGTCCACATAACCTGACAGATATCACTTTGTCCTGTGAAATCAAACATCTTTGTGTCGCAGCTAAAGGCTAAGCTAACCATATAAGCTCTGTAAACAATATAGACAATCAGGGGAGCATCCCTCAGAAAACTAGCCAATCATAAATGTTTTCTGCCTGTGAATCATTTTGAATATTCAGGTTGGCTGACACATCTTTTTAGACGGTTTTGGATAATGACTGTGTAGTTAAAGTTAAGTATAGCTACTGGCAGAATTGAGCAGTGAAACCATTGAACAGCAGAGATGGTTTATCTGCTGTGCTCTAATTGTGAGAATCACAGTTACAGCAACACTTGTTCGTTGCAGTTTGAAAAATACAATCAGCAGACTAACAGCTTCTACTAATAAGCTCACAATCAGAAAAGAGAGCACACAGTGCTCAGAATAAGTGAAAGAGAGGTTTTTCACAGCTGCATAGTCCCATTGTCAAAACAAGCTGTGCGGACCTCTGCCAGCAATGAATAGCTGTAATTGAGAAAGCATGTAATGAGGCCACGGACTCTGCTCTCGGCATCACAGAGAGAGAATTGGCAAACTGCACATCTACACAAATGTTACTTTTTCTATCATTATTTATTTAAATTAGCTTCTCATCTGCATTTCAGTAGATTTCAACAGTCATGGCTCATTTGGTAGAGGATTTCATAGAAGACCTGGAGCAAGAATTTCAGCAAATGCAATTTAACTGTATTTAACTAGCATTATCAGTTATGACTGTACATACATTTGTATAGATAACAACCTGATCTCATGAGAAAGCATTGCTATTTTATATTTTGGCAAATTGGTAGTATTTGAATGATTTGAGTTGAAAATGTCATGTCCACCTCTTAACCTAACCCTTATATGGACAGTTCATCCAAAAATTTACATTTTGTCATTTTCTCACCCTCGAGTTGTTCCAAACGTGTGTGATTGTTTCTTCTGCTGAACACAAAAGAAGATAGTTTAAAGAATGTTGGTAACCAAACAGGTGATAATTTTTTTCATACTATGGAAGTCAATCCAACTATTTGGTTACCAACATTCTTCAAATTATCTTATTTTGTGCTCAACACAAAAGAAATTCATACAGGTTTAGGATGAGTGAGTGATGACAGAATTTTTTATTTTAAGAATGATAACTATAATGATAATAATATTAGTGTTAATGGATGATAATGTTCTGGTCAACACAACCCCAAAACGTTCTTATCGCTAAGTAGTTCTTAACCTATTCCTTAACCTCTCTCTTAATGTTATGGCACGATTCCCGACACGTTCGTACGCTAAGTATATCTTCTGTAAGTCACACTTTCGTAAGGTTGGTCTGGACCATTCGTAAGCTCTCTCTTAGCGTTGTTTGAGCTCGAGACGCTAGTCGCCGCCACTTTGCAGCAGTCTTTAGAAATCAGAGCAGCGCAGTACAAGTCCAACTATGGAATGCTGACAATGTTGTGGCTCAAAAATGATTTTTATGTTATGGACATTTTAAGACTAATAATAAAATATGTTCGCAATGGATACAGGCCCAGGGGCGTGTCTAGAGCATTTTAAATGGGGTGGCCAGTCTGGGGCACTGGCTCAAATAGGTTGGCGGGGGGGACACCTGCATATTTATGTGGGATTCGCTCTCGAAGTAGCAGTGATTGACACAATGATGACCAAAGCAATAGACGGGAGAAAATATGTGAAAATGGGCATTAAGACTAGAGCACCCTCACTAATTTTAGAAGCACCATCAGTAATTATTTCTGGAACCTGGTTAATACGCTTTTATTGCAAAACTATATACAAAAACAACAAAATACAAATGCACTTAATAAAACAATTGAATAATTGTATATTTATAAGTTAAGCACCTAACTAAAATAAGAAGGCTATTAATAAAATAAATAACTAGAGAAGGCTGACTATAATCAGCTTGCTTCCATTTAATGAGATAAGCCTACTCCTCATCTGAATTAGAAAAAAGTCGCTTCTAGTCTTCAGTGATGCAAGAACGTTTGAGCATACACGTAATCACTGAGCAAAAGCAGATCCAATTCATAAAAAGAACAATGTATATTTAAAAGCACACATCCAGTTTTGTGTGAGTGAAGGAAATCCACTTGCAAGTGGAGATTCGTGCTCGCGCATTACATGGATCACGTAACATTATGCGCTCTAGATATGTCAAATATCACGCTATAGAAACAGCCTAAAATTAAGTATAAAGAGGAGAAGAAAGCGGCCCTAGGCAGCTACACATGCCAGGATCCGCCACTGCCAGATGCAGTCTAGGGGGGGGGTGACCTGGGGTGGCCAGCCAAATTTCAGGGGGGCCGGTGCCACCCCTGGCCACCACGTAGGACACGCCTCTGTACAGGCCTATTTATGAAGTTGACTTTATTTGGTATCAGAACTAATATGGTGGTAATTAGCCTAGGCTATTTCGTAATGTCATTAAAGCGTTTAAATTGGCAATCACTTTTAAAAATTAAAATCTGGCAAACAATTTGGCTCTAAATGGCGAAGATCTATAAATGGGTAAGCATGGTGGTGTCCAGTAAGCGACCAATTATGGCAGCGATCCAACGTGTCCTTGTATTGAATCAAAGACGGCGCCGGCCGCGGAGCCGTTTGGTCCATGTCAATTTTTTTATTCGGCAAAACTTAAGCCCTTTTGACATTTTGCCTGACGTGCTATATTTAAAAAAAATCGCCTCCCAAGACAACTCATTATGGAGCTGCTGGACCTTCTCAGACTTGCGGTTGCCAGGCTAACGCGGCGGAATTTTGCTTTAAGCCCTGAAGTCCAGCTGCTTGCAGCGCTAAGTTTGTTTTTTTTTTTTTTTTTTTTTGCTACAGGGAGCTTCATCGAGGTCGTGGGAGAGGGCTACGGCCTAAGCAAGACCTCGGTGTGGAGGTGCGTCCACACTGTCACCAACGCCCTTTTGCGCCATGCAGGGGAATTGGGATTGTAGAGTACCTTACCATTAATATAAAAGTGTATTACATAATTTTTAGAAGTCGTTAGACCCATGTCAAAAAGCGGCACAAGTGGCACAACGGGATAAGGAGGGTGGATGATTAGCGAGGGGATACCCGGGTTCGTCTACCCGTCACAACATATAGTGTAAACATATTACTGACAATTTGATTATTTAATTAATAGTCTATATTTTACGGATAACTTAAACTATGTTAAAATAAATGTTACTGGAATAATTTGAGGAATGTTTCATTTGCATAGAACGTGTTTTCTTTCTTAATGCCGTATTGCACCTTCGCGTGAAGTTGAAAATCGATTCCTGAGCAATCGATGCCAACTTATTCAGCACCTTCACTTGGGACAGCGCCTTTGTAACGTCGGGACGTAAGAGGCAGCGTGTTAAGAAGCTTCCTAAGGGACACTTCAGGGAACACACTTAGGAACATAAACAACTTTGGTAAGATATAATCTTTCGAGTCTTCTTACCGCGCTAAAGAGTGAGCGTTATCGGGAAAACCGGGCCCTGGTATAATGTTCTGGTTATTCTAAGCATGTGCTGCAATTTTGTCCTCTGCCACTTTAAATGCTCAAGCTCTTTAAAGTGAGGTGGGTTATGATTGGCTGCCAATGTTTTTATTGTTATATTTGTGACGTGGCCTTTTCTATTCTCATAGAATTTGAACGATTACTAAAACTTTATAGTTATCGTTAACGTTGAAATTGTTGTATTTCTTGTGAACAGGGCTTTAGTTGTGCGTTAGCAGATCATAAAGAAACATACAAATGAAATCATACAAACATACACCTTTCAGCATATTTGTTTTTTTATCAATATCATGAATTATTAATTAATAAATAATATGCAGTGGTTGAGGAGTCAAACCACATGACATTTTATAACCTGAACTACCTTGCCTTGTCATACAAAATTAAAATTAACTGAATTTGAGAGACCTATTGATCTTGACATACAACCTGGAGGATCTATAGGGGTCCTCTCTAAGACATCACTTCCTGTTTTATCCATTTTTCTGATTGTCATAGAAAAGCGGCATTCAAGCAATTGAATGTTTTGAATTGCATTTTAATGCATTTTTGAATAATAATAATAAAAAAACACACTATTTGGTATATATATGCAGTATTTACATTTATTGTACACCAGATTTGTCAGAAATGTTAGATTAGGACATATACCCATAGAAAGTTTACATACAATTTATCGACCTAGACAACTACATGCAATTTTATACTGTACAAAGGCATGATTAATGCATTCACACAAGTCCATGCTCCAGATTGACCATGGGATTGTCACATTAATTAACATGATTTAAACACTTCAATGAACAAACAATGCTGCAAACTTTCTGAGTTGGTTTTTCAGTGCCACGTGACTGTAAAAAGGAGAAGGCAGCAGTATGGGACATTGTTTCCTACTGTCAATTACTTGGCATCTGTGTGATTAAAACATTAGCATGGCAATTTACCCAATTAGTCTGGCTAATTAGAAAATGGTGTTATAATAAATCTGTTCATACCCATTAAGTGAGTCTCTTGTGTGTTTGTTTGTTTATGTATGCATGTTTACAACTGAATGCAAATTATGCATTATTAAGTGATTGATTGTATGGGGGTATTTCTGCAACTTCAGTGGCCACTCTTTAACAGTCCACAGTCACAACAGTGCAAATGCAAAGAATATTTATGTTGTTCACTGATATATAAAAGAATCTGTTGGATAAAGTAAAGGACGGCTACAAAAATGTAGATACAAAGCCTCACTTATTAGTGTTGATAACAGTAGAAAGGCAAAAATGCTGTTACATACAATTGCAATTTTTGGTTGTGAATACAAACATTTAATAGTTCACTTCTTCAACACTGTATGATCATACCGAGGCCCGGAAGGGAACCTCAACTCTTGACGTACGTTCGGGTATGACAAATAGTGAGCAAAGTTACAATTCAACAGGTTTACAAGTATTTACAACTCGACAATCATACAAGTTACTATAACCACTAGAAATAAACCTACTATAGATTCAGCATCACATTCACTGTACAAACGATATTTATTCCCATGAAATTAGTTAATGTTACTGTTACTTTGATCAGAAGCAGAATTGGGGGAACTTATCAAGGTTTCGAGCATGTGGATCAGTAACTAGTAGTCCAATAGATAGGAAGCAGAGAAACATGGGAAAAGGCCAGTCACCTTTTTTGCCCAGAAAGAAATTAAATCACCATCTGCCCCCATTCATCCTCAGACAAAACCTGAAATTATTCCATCTGACCGTGTCTGGTCTCTACTATCAATCTCAAGGTTTTCATTAGCCCTAAAAATGTCACACGAACAGAGCCTCTATGATCCAAAAAATAAATAAAAATCAATAAAACATAAAAATATGGCAAAGAGAGAGGGAGCAAGTAATTGATACCACAAGCGATGTGTGAAATTTGGAGGTTCAGGTGGCGTTCTCTTCCTCATCATCCAGGTAGTAGTTGAGGGTGATAACAGCGCTGATAAATTCCCCCAGCTCCACAAAATCGGCCGTGATGATGTTTACTCCACTTTCCCCAGGTCGCTGTGAGCGGATCCACTGCATCATGCCAGGAAGAGCCCTGAGAAAACACATACATACACTCTGTTTCAGTCTAAGGGGATTTGTTCCCAAACCAAACATCAGCGAACACAATAGCTCAGTTGCAAAATATAGTGAGCTGCCTCGCTGCCTGCTGCCTACAAAGGCAGCTGCCTTTTAAGGTGGTATCCTGACTGAAATCAAGTGTAGCGTTGGTTCTGGCAGGTCACATCAGACAAACTTGCATCAGATGACTCTCAGTGGATCCATGCCTACCCATAGTGATACAATGCCTATAACAGCATCCATATAGGTCCGTGTCTCTTTTGGTCATTTGATTTTCTACTTAAAATGAAATAAAGAGAAATGAGAAACGGTTTGATTTTCGTTTTTTCGTTTTGTTTAAGAAACAGAAAACTAAAATTTAGCTGGATTTTTCGTATTTTTGTTCATGGGTAAAAGATGAGATTGTGCTTTAATATTAGTTTTGAATATGTGGGCGGCGCTGAAACGCCCCTTTCATCCCACCGCAAGAAAAGCGGCAACTGCGAGCTCAGTTCATTTTTAACAGGAGAGAAGCGGCAGGCGACCAGAGTTTATTAAGCCTGCTGATTCTTTCCTTTACTATTCTTTTCCTAGATTAAAAAAAAAAATTAATTTAAAAAAGAAATAAAAATATTTTCACGGCTGCTGCATGTTATTGACAAAACAGAAATTACTTAATTCAGTGGCATTTGAATTTTACAATATGTGATCTACAACGACATGGAATATGATAGCCTACTCATTTTATTCTACATGCCTATTTTTTTTAAACTCACAGGTAACCTGTTTTCATTTGCTGTTACAAACAACAGCAACCGAAGCTATATCTTGTAGAGCACAACAAGTAGGGTACTGCACTTCTCCGGTCGGCGGATCCCGATTCGCACGCGCCATACCGGAAAGAGCTTCAGCTCCATCAGTTTTGGTCGTAAGACACCCTCAACGACAACAAAATGTTACAAAACTCTATTGTAAAATAAAGAAACCTAACAGGGTGTGCTTATCCTGCTCTTATCCATGCTAGGCTAGGCTGAACAGAACCATACCACCAATCCAAACTGTATGCTAATTGTCAATCATCTTTGACGATGGTGGTCCTGACAGAAATGTAACTTTATAAGTGACCAATTCGGATTGTCAGTTGCAAAGCATTATTCCATATAAATAGTGCTCCTCATGCAAAGTACACAACAATCTCAAATCACAAGTGATTTGCATCATGATGCAATACTTTAATAAGAAAAAAATATACATTTTGATAATAGTCTTTAATTAGTTTTAAATTACTTTTATTAGTTATTTAAGTTCATTTTTAAATTGATTATTATTTGAATGTTTATATTTTATTTTCATAATTGCTTTATGTCATAACTTTGACTTTTTGCCACGTAAGAAAACCAATCATGCTTTCCTAAACCGTAACTATAACATACAAGTCATAATTATAACAAAAACTGAAAGTATGAGATAATAAGTCATAATTCTTAAATTAAGAAGTCAAAATGAAAAGTGAGAGTATGAGATAATAAGTACTTATGAAATTAAAAAAGTCATAATTATTACTTTTTAAATTGCAATTTGTTTGTCCTAAGTTCATGTTTTTAAGTTTTTTTATGTTATAACTTTGAACTTTTAATGTCACAATTATGATTTTTATGTCATAATTATTTACCAAAGCAAGATTTTTTTCTTATGTTGCTTAAATAGGCTTTCATAGTCTTAGCAGGAAGCATGATTAAATTGTGTGACTAGGATACTGTCTAGGCAGGAAGCTCACTAAATTTCAGAACAGATCTAATATGCAATGTTTGCTGGATCTGTCTATAAATTGTCTGCAGGTGGTGATGCACCAGAAGTGGGGTCACATCAGCAGACACAGACTCATTCCTGTGAGGGCTATGACTCAGGAGTTATCTCATGCTCTGCTGCTCACTCCCAGATGATCCAAGGGCTAGAAGGCTTTATCAGCTAATAAGATGCCATGCTTGTCAGATTGCAGTGTGCTGGCAGAGGCCATATCATTTTACTCTCTGTGCACCACCTCTCCCCTCATCTATAATTAATTTGCCATCAGCCCATTCGATGCAAAAAATAAAGACACATTCGACCAAACTATCACATTGGCTTTGGCCTGGATAAAATGAACTTAAACGTATGACCAAAGTGTGCATTTTCCTTAGAAAATAGAGATTTGATGCTTGAGATGTTGCTACATATATAAGTTTCTTCTGTGTTAAAATGATGTTGTTTAATTTACGACTTTGATATGCCACACCTGTGAGGTGGATGGATTATCCGGCAAAGGAGAAATGCTCACTAACACAGATTTAGACAGATATTTTGAACAATATTTGAGAGAAATAGGCCTTTTGTGTACATAGAAAAAGTCTTAGATCTTTGAGTTCAGCTCATGAAAAATGGGGGCAAAAACATAAGTGTTGCATTTATAATTTTGTTCAGTGTATTTATATATTATATTACTGCAATATTATTATTATTTAATATCTTTTAAACAATCTATACTGTATAAAGCACTATAGAGGTAAAAGTGACATCATTTGACTTGATCTGAAACATGCTGTTGAGATTAAGGTGCAATTTATGTCCTACCAACGATACTGTTTTTAATGCATTTGAAGATGAAACGTCTCATGGAGCATGTTGCGTTGTGGGAAACAGTAACACAAATGCAGTATCTTCATATACATACATCAGATTTCAGCAAATATAGTGGGTAATCCAGAACTACAGAAATATGTGGGGAAGTTTGTTGGTGGTATTTTTTAAAATTAATAAATGCATGAAATATTTGAATGCTTTTTTTTCAGTATTTAGTATTGCATATTTAGCGCCAATTTTATGTACTGCATCTGTGATAAAGAATATGAAAAGTTATTTAAACGTCTGGGTAAGAACATCTTTTGCAAAAATAGTTTTACAAATATTTATTATCTAATCAGCTGGAAAAAATATATTTTCCAAATATTTCTTCCTCAGAAATACTAAAAGAATCATTCCTTTAGAAACCCAGAATCACTGAGAGGAATCTAATTATTCAATTCCTTTACAATTCCAATGGCTAGTTATTATAGCTGTGCTTAGCTGCATGCCCAGTGGCACACAATATATCATGCCTGCTGACAGGCGAGAAGGAATAACAGAAGATCATCCTCTGATAGCCACAGATGCCAATGTATTCCATGCAGGAAGCAGAAGTACCCCCTCTTAGTCATTTGAATGAGCAGAATATTGGTGCACTCTAGAATTAATGCACTGAATATGTTGTTCTGTCATCCAGAGTCATTTCGAAATCTGCGTTCTGCCAAGAGTTTCATGTTTCTAACCAAGCCTGACAAATCCTGATGAGTAAAACCCAAGAGACTCTGAACAACGGCTAATAACTGTAATGAGTAATTAAATCGGGACTGTAAAAAATCTGCCTAGTGCTGATTTGAAGATAACAGAGAGTGACATCTAATGAGTCAGCATGTTCTTTGATGCCAACCATTTCACAGGATGGATTTTGTAACAGTGTACAATAGCTTACCTCTCTGTGATGGTCTCCCTCAGACCGCTGGTGACACCCTTCATGACGGTGCTTGCTTTGGGAGTGAGAACCACTTGAGACACAAAAAAGGTGCCCTTACGTCTCCGATCCTTTACTGAGGCTTGAAGGAACTGAATGAGCTTCTCAGGATCTGTGGTATTGGCCCAAGGAGAAGGCATCATCTGACCAGGCCACAGGAAAGGAACCTCCAGAGCCATGGGATTGTGATAGAAGACCAGCACCTGATACTCCTTCTCCCAGAGGTACTTCAGGCTTACCTCTTGAGCAAACACTACTGGACAGAGTCGGTCCCCGAAGATGGTGCGAAGCATCTGGACCAGCTTCTCGTGATGGAGGTTCTGTACGCCGTAGAAGTGGTTGAAGTCCAGGAACACAACCTCGCGAGCATGGGAGGCCAGGAAGGTGCTGATCTGCTCCAGGCCTTCGCGTACGGTAGCGCTGAACAGGCCATGTGCAAAGAAGAGCTCGTTGTCGGGGTCTCTGGGTTTGGTGGATATGCGGAGGTCAAAGAAGCGGATGCCCGCCTCCAGCTGGGTGGTGAAGTTCATGGTCTGTGTCGCCAGCCACTTCCTCATCAGCTTCTTGGCCACTGTGCCAAACACAGAGACAAAGTTCTGCACGGTCTCAGGCTGCTCCGGCCCAACTGGTGAGGCTTCGTCGATGTAAAAACTAAAGGAGTCGTGGGAACCTGGATGAGAAGATTTCTGAGTTAGTGATATTTATTAAGAGAGAACATAAAAATGATGATGACATCTGAGTGAACAAATGCAATGCTAGTCTTTGTGGAATGACAGACAACATTCACTTTGCTATAGAAGAAAGGCCCCATAAAAATATTAATATAATATAATATAATATAATATAATATAATATTCAAAGGTTGAAATCAATCAATCAATCAATCAAAGGTTACAGTAAAGACATTTATAATGTTACAAATGATTTTATCTCAAATAAATGCTGTTCTTCTGAACTTTCTATTCATCAAAGAATCCTGAAAAAAGTATCGTGTAATTGATGTTGTTATTAGATTTGTATTGTTAGTTGAGTGAATCGTTACATCCCTCATATTAAAATGATTTCTGAATGATCATGTGACACTCATTACTGGCATAATGGCTGCTGAAAATTCAGCTTTGCCATCACGGGAATAAATAATATTTTAAAATATAGTAGAAAACCGTTATTTTGGCTCCTTGCTGGTAAAGTTATAGAACAGCCCTGCTTTATGATCTTGTAGACTTCACAGACATGCACCAGACTATGAACGCACATCAAATGTGCCAATTGGGACAGGGCCATCTGCTCTAAAAATGATGAGAACAATGATTTTAAGGTAACTTGCACTAAAAAAGACACAAATCCAATACTGCCTGATAATCTGCTGTACTTTTGTACAGCAGGAACCTAAGAATACATATAATGGCTGTTGTAACGGTTAAATGGAATAATGGAATAATGCAATAGCCAACACTTGTATCCAGACTGCAGCAGAAGGAAACGCGTTGCCAGGGCCTACATGATAATAACATGGAGTTCACAAGCACGCTTTCAATTTAAATACAGAGCAAAGCCAGGTGCTATGTTTGATCTCCAAAAATCAAAACAACTATTTAAATAGATGCATTGCTAATTTAATTAAATGAAAGCATCAATCAGTCTATAACCTGTTCATGTGAGAGAGACTCTCCGAATATTATTTTTGATGAATAAACAATGCATCTCTGCATCTGAAGGCAGCACTGTAGCCATCAACATTCACCATGGGAAAGGGCCATTAGGCAAACAGCTGTCTGCTCGCCAAAGACATCTCGGCAATCACCACAACACCAAAACCAGTCGAAATGATGGAAGCATTAGATGCTGCTTTTTAACAAGCCAAGAAAGAAAGAAAGAAAAAGAAAGAAAGAAAGATTTGCTACAGTTTTCCCAGTTCATAGACAATCTGTCTCTATTATGACAATAAAGTGTGTCATATATCTAATAAATGCTCATTAAAAAGATCAGCCTGGAAATATGCAGATTTTGTTGCTGTTACCTCCTGTGTCAAATTCAGATTAATGAGTAAATATTACTCATTTCCCTCCTTGATATAGGTAATGCCTTCTGGTACGTGAAAACAGAGGGAAGTCTCCACTAACACAATTTCCATGTACATCTCATTGAATCAGAGACTGTGAAGGGTAAGATATGAGCATGATTATAAATCAGTTTTTACGGAAACAGCACTTTACTATTTAAACACATTTTCTCATTTATTGCTATCCTCTTTTATTACATTTAAAAATAAAATGAATAACTACTTGTCTTTTCTCCTTAAGGTGTTGTGCAAAACTTAAAAAAAGGAAAGTGAAATTTACACTGAAGCTTTATTGTTTAACAGAAGAAAACCATGTAAAATTCAACAGGTCTGAACAACTTCAGTGCATTTATTTGGCATTCTAATAGCTCCTCAGCTAAATGCAAAGGAGCATCTCCTTGTTATGAGATCCTTGCTTTGAGATGCACTGAGCTGATATTAGGAAGATTTGAGGAAAATTATTTCTGGGAAAATGGACCATTTAACAAAATGAAAGCGACTGACTAGGCTCATGTTTCACCCCTGAGAGGAGGCACATTAGAGTGGATTAAAGACTCATTCTTGTTTTTGAAACATGCAATCCAGAGATTTATCTAGAGAAGTCACAGACCTGTCTAGAGTAAAATAAATAAAAAGCTAATTATATTATCACACAAACAGAAAATATATAAATTAAAATAATTGTAATATAAACTTATGTTAATATTAAAATAAAATAAATAAAAAATATTACAAAATAATATTAGAATTATTATTATTAATAATAATAATTATTATTATTAACATACATCAGATAGTAAGAGTTATGACACAAAACACCTGTTCATAGCATCACTGAACAGAACCTAGGAGAAAGTGCTGCAGTGTTTACATCATAAGCCTTTATCTTCTGATTTAATGGGCTTTTGTTCATATACTGTACATATGCTTGATGAAGGCTAGCATGAATTATTTTCCAATATTATCTTTCAAAATCTCCCAGGGTTACCTGTCCAACATCACATAATGCAGCTCAGAGATATGCTGGTCATACTAAAAAACAAACCAGCAACAGCAAAACATACAGCAGATTCGATTCAAGGGTTTACGTGAACCCTTAAGCTGCTGTGTGATGATGTAACTACTCATCACAAAAGACTGACACATCACTGTCAACCACAGGGGATGTCCTCTCAAAAAAGGTAATCATTACAGGAAATATGGTACTCTTTTCCCCATGTATGATCACTTAATCTTTTCCATTTATCTTGTTTACTGAGACATGGCAGGCTAAAAATCCTCTCTTTTGAGTCTAAAGTGCAGGATTAATGGATGAACAGTTGGATGTATAGACAGATTTAAAGATGAATCAGACAAGAACAAATGGTGCCTGAGGACTGAATCCATTACGATTTTTCATGCCTCTAGCGCAACTAAGTAATTGAAATCATTTTGTATGTGGCCGTGTGTGATCAGTCAGAAAATAATTCCTACACTTCACCGCAGGAAACAAACAAGTGATAGGAGAAGAGAAAAATGGGTAATTCAAATAATTTTCAGAGAACAATTACCTGCAACAAAGGTGTGCCTCGAGTTTGATGATATATTTTTGCTTTCCAACTGAGCATGTACAGTAAGTCCAAGTGTTTAGCCAATAACTGATGGATGCTGTTCATGGACAGGAAAAAGACTTGGCATAGCAGATGAGTTTCTAAAGGCACTCTCCTGCTGCCTCAAGGGCAAATGGCTAGACTGGAGATCACGAGCATTTCTAACATACCACTGCAGTTAGATTACGAAGCCTCTGTGAAGCTCATCAACAAAAAGCTCTGGTTAGTGACGTAATCCTGCTTATTCTTCATTAGTGAATAGCTGGGTTTACATACGCTACCATGTATGAGAAATAGGGCAAGATAACTCCAGTTGTGCCCTGCAAACATCTTTACTGTTCATACAACAAAAAACAAATGTTTTTGAAGCTTTATTTTTAGCAATATATTTTTTAATATATTATATTATTTATAAACAATACATACATTGCAATAAAAAAATGCAATGTCTTTGAAATAGACATTTTTAATTTGTAATATACAAGTAAAACATGGATAGTATAAATCCATCAAAGCTTTATGCACAAACATTTTTCAAAGAAAATGATGGCATATGATGCAAAATATTACTGACTGGTTTGTAATTTTTAACCTATTCTTACTGATTAACACTATCACTCACTATAATTTTAACAAATCAGAATCTAGATACAGTACAGTTCACAAGTTTGGGGGCAGTAAGACTTTTTTAAACATTTTTTTTATTTTTATTTTTTGAAAACTTAACTGTTAAAGACCTGCTGTGAACTATGCTGTTGTTAATTGACCCTTTGCAAAGACCTGCCCCCCTTCATTACTGTTCCTATGTCTGACAAGTTACAGCGCTCTCACGCCACACATCATGTTCTCACGCAGTGAAAAATACATCGTGGAGCAAAGAGGAGACTGACAACGCGCCAACAGAAAAGACAGAGCAGGTTATTTTTGGTACAGTATGAAACAGTCTCAGCTTTCAAATTTTGTCATTTTTTGAAAGAAATTCAAACAATAAATACCATTTTGTGGCTCTTTAATGTGTCATTACAGATCGGTGTAGCTCCTTATTACAAGCAGCACGTGAAGTCTCTTGGCCTTTACTAGATATAGCATTTAATAAACATGACTAAACATCAGAAGATATTTTGTTTCAACCACAGAAAGATATCAATACACACTATTTTTTCAAGTTAAAGTCCAGCGCAGTTAATTTACTCTCCTGACTGGGTTTTCTTTTCTTTTTTTCTTTTTTTTGGACAAAATGGCAGATTCTGCAATAAGATTGGTCAGATCGCCTGTTTATCAAGCTTCCTTCAAAGGGTCAATTGATGGTATATGCTTTTGTCTATACAATCATAAATTAATACTTTTATTCAGTACGGATACATTAAATTGGTCAAATGTTACATTACATATATTTACAATGTTACAAAAGATTTATTTTTTAATTAAAAGTTGCCCTTTTTACAATTCATGGTTTCCACAAACTTTTTAAGCAGCACTGTTTTCATCATTGTTAATAATAAGAAATGTTTCTTTAGCCACAAATCAGCATATTAGAATGATTTTTAAAGGATCATTTGACACTGAAGACTGGAGTGATGCTGAAAATTCAGCTTCGCCATCACAGGAATAAATGACATTTAATTATTTAGTTATTTTAAATAAGCGCATAAAAGACTTCTTTAGTAAACATTAAAAATATTTACAACTTGTGAACAGTAGTGTAATGTTGCTTTTAATCAGCAAAATTTTCCATGTTTAATACATTGCAGAAAATAAAATGTTTATGTTTAAGATAAAAACATGTGTCATTTTCAAGATTAAAAAAAAACAAACAGATTTTTCTGTTTCTACAGTGTCTGTCATTGGCTGCCACTCAAAAGCTGATTACATGCTAAATATGATTAAGGGGCAGAAACATTCCCTTATGAGAGCCGCGGCATGAATACAAATTATGGAGCTCCATAAACACCTAATAAGACCAGGTTTCATTTCTGTCTCTGAACTGCAACACCCTGCGTACTTTCAAGGTACAGGTAGCTGATAAAGCAGCGGTGTCCTGTTCATTCTGTGGACCTGTCACTTCAGCACAGCCGCCTTCAGCAATGACACAATTCCTCTGCCCCTGTCCTGCTGCCTGTGCTGGTGACAATGCCAACTGTAACAGGGTGGCAACCTCATCAAGCCAGCCATCCAGCAGAGCACAGTAGTGTAAGAGCCACACAAAAGCCTGCCTCTGCAAAAAAAAGAAAAGAAAAAAAAAAAGGCATTTCTCTAAGATGCCTATTGTTTGCCGATAGGAGAATGATTCATGTTTTTGCAAGTGTGTATGTGGAGGACGACAAGCCAACCTCCAAAATACTGCCAACACTGATGTTGCAAGTAAACAATGTTGAGTTGCAACAGGAGGATCAGTCAAATCTTTAATCTTAGAGAGAGGTTTGAGAGGCTACAATGATTTCTTGAGCCTCTTAATTTGGAATGACTATAAAAAGAGTTCCGATAGAGGAAATAAAAGTCACACTAGAGTCTCTTAGCGCAAGCATTGACCTTCACACCACAGGAGGTGGCAGAGTCAGTTTTTGAGTGGCAGTGCTTAAAAATATCAGGCTCTATAATACGTCCACATACTGACTTTGATGATGTTTAAAGCAGATGGCTTTCTAAAAGGACTGTATTGGAAGGAATTGTTATTAGAAATGAGAAAGTTCAAGATTTTCTAATATGATGTATTTCCAAGGATATGTAGAGTGAGATTTGATTTTACTCTAAAATTGATTGGATTGTGAAAAGAGAAGCAAATTTGGTAGGTAGAACGGTTTAGAATGCATTAGTCGGGTTCTGGAAATAAAAATCACATTCATTTTTTTTCCATAGAGGAACTTGATTTGAATGATAACTTATAATTGTTAAAGACAGACCTAACTATGTGAACTATGAGGGTGTTAATGGTATGCTTTTCATGAAGCCATCAAAAATTATTTTTTATATAATCTTGTTAATCACTGGAATTCATGGTGAAAACTACATTATCCATGATTCTGCACATAAATCTCCATCAATCAGAGAATCGGGGCAAGCAAATTGCACCAAAAGAATTCCGCTCACTTCCAGGAAGCACCCCAAATGATTGAGTATGTTTCCCTATGCTCAAACTATTTATATACTAAATATATATTCATATTATGCAATAAAAATTTTCAATACAATCTTTAAATCAATAGTTATAGATTTTGAATTATTTCATTTGTAATGCTTCTTGGGTATTTGTTCCTTCATTAAAGCTAAGTGCAGTCTTTCTTTATCTTTGTCTTTTTATCCAATTTTATACCCCTTTTTTAAGCTTAAAATCCTAAATTAATTGTGATTTACTATGTAGCTTGTTGGTTAGGTTTATGGCTTTAACAGAGACTTTTTTAAATCTCCGTGGGAATAATATGCAGTAGAATAACACCAGCATAACACAAAAAAACAGGAACATGCATTAAAAAAAGTAAATAGGTCGATTCTGGATAATGGTGTCTTTAATATAGACTCACAGAAACAAAGTGCATTATGCAAGTTTCAAAAAAAAAAAAAAGCCTTTTTCTGGAGATTCTTGCAAACCTTCAGCAGTCTATGAAAGTGCCTCAGGCTGAAATAAAGCACTACTGAAATATGCATGAGACAAAGACGAATGATCAATGTTTATGTTTTAGGAATTTATCCTAAAATGACCATTGCTTTCTCTAATTATATCCATGTACATCTAAACTGAAAAACGTACTCTATTGCCAGTGGCTTAAGCATAATCTAACATGACTAACATGGGGTCTCAATAGATCAATGAATGGACATAAAAAAGCTTTCACTGTTGCAGATGATAAATGCATTTCTACAGTGTATGGATGGATACAAGGATAGATGGATAGACGGATAGACAGATCCTTTTTCATACAGCGTCAGTTGTATACAAGCCCCTGTGGCAGGGTGCTTACATTTTAATGGATCTTTTTTCCTTGTCCTTAAGAGCTAATCTTAACCGCGCATCGTAAGTCCTCAAAAGCTCACAGTTTTGCAAGATATCTGTGTGGGAGTGGTATGTTGCCAGAATTCTTACCGAAGACTAAATTTGTTTAGTGTTTACACTACAACTTTCCATCACCCACCTACAGCCTCGCCGACAATACTGTTTTACAAAAGTTTTACAAAAGAGTGATGATGGCAGTGGGTCAAGTTGTCCTTAAGTAGAATACTGCTTCTGTACTATTGCTGGAATGATGAATCTAGCACAGACTAGCATCAGTGGCATGAGGTGATCTTCTCATCTGTAGCCGTCCATGCAAATGATGCAGTTTAGTTTGCATTTATACAGTTTGTTGAAGTCAGAGCACTAACTGTATAGTACGATCATGAAATCAGAATATATAATTGATGATTAACAAGATGATTTGGAGGTGGCAGGGCAGTTAATTGGTCCCTGTGGCACAGGGTCAAAATCAGTGACACAGACATTAATCAGGGGTTTTAATCAGAGCTGTCCGTGCTGATTGTTCCAGCCTTTGGTGCAGTTCAACTACATATAGTCCTCTATATAAAACCCAAAACCTCTTACTTTCAGAGTCATTCAGATAAAAAGCCCTTTAAAAGCACAAGATGAAAACTGTGCATTTCACATTTGAAATAATAATAATGCAATCCTGGGTCATCTTGTTTGTTCATACTTTGCCCTGGGTTAGGATTCATCTGTATTTATTTGGCATTTGAAGTGTGGTTTAACCCTGCTCTCTTATAAATGCTATACTACCCCCTAAAATGTAAACTATTCATTTAAATAGATCCCTAGAAAGAATGAGAGCTCAGTCACTGATTAGATTTGTCTCAACAGAAAATACTGACATACTCTCAACAAGTGATGAATCATTATTGGTTGTACACCATGTACATGGGCAACGCCTGTATGCAAATCTTATTCCAATATGCCTTCCAATGTATTTTTTATTGCGCTGCACTTCAGGACAGTGTCAACAATCACAGTTTCTATAATTGCCATCTATGTCACATCTTTTAAGTCACAATTGGAGCATATTATGGGGAGTACCTGTGAGAAATGAGTTTTTGGATATGATGGAGAAAACTGGCATTGAATAAGGTGTTTTGCATTCTTAAAAATAAAGGTTCCTCAAGCGGGTTTTCATAGCAAAGCCATAGAAGAACCATACTGGGTTTCTCAAACATTTCAATGAATAGTTCTTGAGACTTCTTGTAAAGAACTACACTTTCCAGTGGAAAGGTTCCATACAGTATATGTTAAAGGTTCTTCATAGAACCACAGATGGAAATAAAGAACCTGTATGTTTATGAGTGTAGGTATTATGGAAATTATTACTTGTGTATAAGGTGTTTAGGGTTTTTAAGAGTATTGCCTGTGACTGAGTTGTAGCGTAAGGGGGAAAATAATAGTGAATTACAAGTGAATTATTCTTTACTTTGCTGATGTTTTATAATATATATATATATATATAATATATTTACTGCTCTTTTAACTACAATGTGGGTCCATGTATAATCTTTATTTTTATTATTAATGTTATTTCGTAATATTGTATCTGGTCAAGGCTGTGGCACACGTGTAATTTGTGTAGATTAATACATCGCAGAGACGGATTTCGAGCCCCGAGCAACATGTGTAATATTTGTTTTATTTAATTTGTGTTATTAGTATTATTATGAACTCGCTAGATTGGAGCAATATTAATGTCGACAACCTATTAGTCACACAATAGCTTATGTCATAAGCAGAACCCATTTTATCTACGTTTGGGTGACCTCTCAGTGCGATGTGCGTTTTGAAAGAGTTGATTTAAAAAAATGATAAAAAAAACTTTTTTTTTAAACGGTCAGTTAAGTCATTTAAGAACCTGACTCCAAGCAGCATATTTTATTTATATATAATCTGCAGCAATTTCTCACTGTCCAGTTAGTATTCCTCGCATCCGCGCATTAAAAGGCAAAATAAGGCTTACCCGGTATGGCGAGGTTGGTAAGAGGGATACTGTGCAAGGTGTCCGGTAAACTTGACATCCAGTCCGCATAGCGGAGTTCGCTCTTCCCCTGAGATGATGCCATGCCGTCGGTTCTGTGGTGCTCGGTGTCAGTGCTTCGCTCTGAGTGCTCTAGTATTCAGCGCCCGCGCTCGCGTGAGTTGACAGCGCGAGCATCACCACACCCCCGAGACGGCGCGCGCCGCTCATACTTCACAATTTCCCCTTCCTTCTGGATTTAAAGAGCGTCTTTACAAACATATACGCTCGTTGCATGTAAGATGTCTAAATTTTTCCTTCCCACGTGTTTGCTGTGTGGGCGCAGTATAGATAGACTTCAGCGCTCGTAATGTGCGGGGTTTTGATCGCGACTTTTGATGTTATTGATTTATTTATTTTTTTTGAGAGCAACAGGGCGGAAGATCCGTGCATTATACAAGGATCACCCTTTCACATTGGATATTAACACAGTCGCTGTATATGTTCGTAAGTCTAAATTGGTGTTAAGAACAAACGGCTGTGCAACAAGTGTAAACAGATGCATCAAAAACGACAAAACAACAGGCTTAAATTACAGAGCTCCCATAAACATTCTCAAAGGATCTGATAAAACTATACAAATATCCAATTAAAAGGAGATCTTGGTCAGAATGACAGTCTCTGTCACCATTCACTTAATATGCAGTGAAAATAAATACTAGTGACTGTAAGTCTCTTAACATTCTGCACATCTTTTGTGTTCCACTGAGAAAATTAAGTCATATAGCTTGAATAATATGAGGGTTTAACTAGTTGCAATTAATATAGAAAAAACAAGAAGGGTTTTCACTTGGGTCATGAATAGACATTTATTGCTTTGTACAAATGATATGTACACACTGTAGACGGAACAGTTAAAGCCTCAGACCTGAGCTGAATTAGATGGGCAAATGGAAAATCTACATATGAAATGCTGACTGATTGTTCTTTTATGATACGTCTTGTTTAACCTATTAAAAATATTTTTACAAATCATTTGCATTTAAATAAACTGATATTGACAAGCTAGATCAACCATTCTGGCTACTGCACATGATTTAAACAGATGAAGATACTGTGATGGTTTGATGTCCTTATTGAATATTTGTTGTTTTTAACATGCCTCAGTGAAATTTCCTCACAAATCTTCAGTTGAAGCCCTAAAAGGATTTGCGTGGGGGATTTAACAAGTGTGTTGTTTCCATCAGCTGTCTAAACAGCCTTAAGCATTTTTTCTAAAACCGTTAAATTTGCTGCATTGGTTTCAAGTTAGGAGAGACCTGTTTGGAAAAAACAAACAAAACAAAAAACAGGAAAATAAGCAGAAGAGTCAAAATTATGACTTTGTATTCTGGCTAATGCTGTTAGTTTTCATTCAAGCTAGTATTAGAGGGCTATATGTGTTGTTAAATGTCATCATGGGCTATGGAAACTATGGTGCAAAGTGTACAATATTATTAACAGTTTCTGTAATTCAGCAATTATGTCATTCACCTCAAAGTCAGTCCCTGTGCATTTCTTAATGTCATCTGGTGTCAGACCCTCCCAAACCTCAATCAGTGTTAAACCTTTGTCCTTGTCCACATCGAATACCGCCTGGAGAAGAAAGGAAAACAATGTGACCATGACAGAAGTGCCATCAAATGTGCAGCCATGTGTAAGTGAACTCTTCTGACCTTGAGGATGTGGTCAGATGAAGTAGAGAAAGGCAATGTGGTGAAAAAAGCACAGAAAAAGGCACTTTGTGATGTGATAAAATAAAAACAATGTATCTAAAAAAATCTCAGACCATGCTGGAAAAATATGAATATAAACCTGCAAAAAGATTTGATGGGGAAAAAAAACATAAACATAAGAAATACTTAAGATTTTGCATTAATTCTAGGTCACTCTTCGAATAAAACTAAAACATTTAGAAATCATCTTCACCCAACAATAAAAAGATTACATCACATTACATTACAACATTACATCATGTAAACTACTAGGGCAGTTTTGAGCCCATACTGCTAATGGGCTCAAATCAGGTGACCACATCATTAAAATAAGAATAAACATTTGATTATATTACTGTAATAATATTGCAAAACATAATACACTATGTTGTTTATAGAGACATAAAAACACTTTTGTTAGCCAAGACATGTACGTGATTTGGTTCACAATGACCTGCAAGAGGTCAAGTGCATGCATTGTGCATGCTAAAGGCCATTACTGAACCAAATCATGTATGTTTGCATGAAACCAGCAGCCTGTTGTTAATGTTCAATGTGACCCAGATCTAACGTTACTGTAGTCTCATTTCACAAAATACCTGTGGAGCACAACCTGCCACGGGCAGCATGCTTGCTGTCGCTTTGCCTTGAGCCTGCTGTCTCTTTATCCTCTCTTCCACCTGAATGAGAGTCTCTAATTGTTGGAGGATTTGCTTGGGTGTGTAACAATATTGGCGATAGGATTAATCTACCTGCCAGAGTCCCAACCGTAAACTATGACAGTCCAAAAAATTGTTAGAGTCCCAACCGTAAACTATGACAGTCCAAAAATTTGTTTCTCTCCTCAGAGTTATTGTACTGCATGCTTGTTTATTTATTTTTTTCAACAATCAGGGGAAAGCGAATTGAACAGTCAAACACTGCAAGACGGATGGCGTAATCACATCACATCTTGCCAGCGATATTTATATAAAAAGTTCCATCGCTGGAGATGACAAGTGGCAAATTGGCTCAGAAATCCATTCTTGGATTCATATGCATTGCAAGGATGTTTGCCCTGTATTGGTTCTATTTCTATGACAACACCTCATAATGAAAGCATCTTATAATAAAAATAAGTCTATGAACTAACATATGAACCACATACTGTACATTACAAGGGGTCATGAACTGCCTTTGTTTTTTATTTTGTACTGTTCACTGAGGTCCACTTAAAATGTTATCAAGATTTTACATCAAAAAACATAATTTAGAAGTAATAGACTATTGTCTGTCCTGATTTGACCCCCTCATCGGAACGCTCTGTTTGAATAGGTGTAGCAGATTGTAGACTCAGAAGTACTGTAAACACCCACTGCTATGACTGACTATGCTATAACAGTTTTGCAGTTTTTCACAGATGGACGCTATTTAGGTTAAAAATGCATAAATAGTCAGGACATATGAAAGGACCGAGTTCTTATTGACGCAGCACGGTACATTTGTTGTCTTCAGAGCCATCTTTATTGTTTAATTTCTGCATTGACCTGCAGTGCCTCTCTCATTATTTACCTACTATGTGCGCAAATCGGCTGGCTGGGGCTAAACAGGCAGTGATGTAGAAGCAGGTGTTGTTCTTCTTCTGCGGAGGCGGTGTTTAGCTCATATATATGTATATAAATTTGACGTCATAAAATGGCACATTCCACAACCTGTTGTTTTGGCTGACTGGCTTCAATATAAGCTGTTTCTAGACTAACAAGAAAGGTTTGAGTTCTGAAACTTACAGGATGCTTTCATAGTTCAAGGACCTCTTATATGTAAAAAGATTACGGGAATTTTGATTTCTCAGTTCATGACCCCGTTAAGTTTCATTAACAGTTGCTCCTTGTTAATATTTTTGTGAGAGGTTCACAAAAGCCTAAACCTCATGTTTTTTTGAGTGACTGTCTTTATGTTGTCTTTATGTGTGATAAAAATAATACTAGTAATTTCAAAAGTTACTTCAGATTTTCTCTTCAAACTTTTTTAAATGCTCATGTTACCTAATTAAAACATATGTAGGAAGATATTACTGAAACTTTGGTAACACTTCACATTAAGGTTCAATTAATTAACATTACTTAAAAGCATTAGGAATCACAAACTAGCAATGAAAAATACTTTTACCACATTTATTAACCTTGGTTAATGATCATTTCTACATATATTAAAACATTTTTTTTTTTAAATTTTTTGTATTTTAAAATGTTGTTTAATAGATATGATATAAAAGTGTGCATTAAAATATACAATATTGGTCAAGGGCCGTTTTTTTTTTTTTTTTAAGAAATCAAAACTTTTATTCAGCACATTCAATTTATTAAAACACTTCTTAAATAAATTCTGTTCTTTTAAACCTTCCATTCATCAAAAAATACTTAGGGAAAAAAACATCAACATCAATAATAATAATAAATGCTTCTTGAGCAGCAAATCAGCATATTAGAATGGTTTCTGAAGGATCATGTGACACTGAAGAAGGAGTAATGATGCTGAAAATTCAACATTGCCATCACATAAATACATTTCCAAATATATTTTAAAATGTATTTAAATAGAAAAGTGTTATTTTAAAATTGTATTAATATTTCCCAATACTACTGTTTTAAATGTGTTTTTGATCAAATAAATGCAGTCTTGGTGAACATAAGACTTTTAAAGAAATTTTTGAAAGGAACACAACACATAATTAATAAAAATCAGTCATCTCTGAGACCCCAAACATTTAAATATTTGAAGAATGTTCTCAAGTTGAAATTATATTAAGTTCCTTAAAATAAGATTAAAAAGCTACCAAGTATCAAGGAGATATTTGAATGCCAAACATGTCCCTTGAGCTATTAAAATGGCCTCGGGGTCTTGAGGAACATGAGGGTTAAATAGCAAAAGGTTCTTCACACAAGCGAAGCTAAAGCTCTGCTTGTTAGGCTGACAGACAGGGGTTGTGTTCAACAGCAGGGTAGCATGACAAACACAGGCTGAACAGAAGGTGGTGGCAATGTAGCTGGAGAGGTCTAACCTTTCCAAATGTTGACAGAATCCTTTCATTGGAAACCACGGTGTTTAATTGTTACAAAACCAAACACTGGCAAAGCATACAACGAGGAAGTGGGGGGAAAGAGAAGAATAAAGGTAAGGAGAGGAGGAAGACTGCTGTTATACAGTCCAGTGATACCACTGGCGAGATAAGAGGTCGGCTCAACAAGTGCCAGCAGCAGTCCATAAAAACCAGCAGCTATGAACAGCTGCATCAGTCAAGAGCCCCTGTACCATCTAGTAAGGCTTTTTGTCTCCACCAACCAGCTGGGATCACCAGGTCTCCGAACCCAGGCCATGTGGCAGGGGTGATAATGGTTTGGGTTTTTCTGGGTTTGAAAAAACAGTCGATATGTAATGTCACTCCAATCAGGAGATTTCATTAGGGTTGGCCCAATAATTGGATTTCCATTTTCCACTGCTTATGTGCAGTGTCATAACAATTCGTCATGTCCCCTTATGTCTTTGCACATGCGTTAAGAGAAAAGAGCAAAGCCATTTTCACAGCTTTTCAATGTGGCGACTGAAGCTTTATTGGAGGCTGATTCGGTATATTGATGAAGTGATAAGCTGCTGAATAGATGACATTTACTCTTTACCAGCAGAGTCTGGTTAGACACGGTGTGGGCTGTTGATTTAAGCAGTCTCCTAATGTTAAAAGGGTAAAATCAATGACTCATGTAAATCAAAACCCACCTTTTCTGTGATTATACGGTCCACACACTGTTTTCCAGTCAGAGGCAGATTGCACTTCTCCAGAATCTTGTGTTTGCCACCCTAGAAAACATGTGACAAAACAAAGACTATCAAATATAATGTCGAATATTTAATATTTAAAATATACTAGGTTTCAGTAGCACAAGAATAAAAATGTAAAAATGTAGAATTATAATATATATTAATACATATTACTGAGGACAGTCTGAGGGTTGGAGAATTCAGTAACTAATTTCCATTCGTTAGTCTAACAAATAAGTAAATAGTTATTATAAATTTTGAAACAAATAATAAGTAATTACATCCTTTATTGTATATATTTATCCTCTTATATGCAAAATAATATTCGTTACATTAGCATTCCGCTAAGTGTTCTTCCACAAAATAGCATAATACAAAAATATTATAAATGATGCTGCTTAAAAAATTTTTTGGAACCTATGATACTTTTTTTCAGGGTTCTTTAATGAATAAAAAGTTATAAAGAAGAGCATTTCTTTAAAAAAGAAATCTTTTCTAACAATATACACTACCGTTCAAAAGTATGGGGTCAGTAAATTTTTATTCTTTCTTTTTTGAAAGAAATTAAAACTTTTATTCAACATGGATGTGTTAAATTAATAAGATTAATAATAATAATAATTAATAGCAAAGATTTATATTGTTAGAAAAGATTCATATTTTGAATAAACGCTGTTCTTTTAAACTTTTTATTCATCAAAAAATCCTGAAAAAAGTACTCCCATTTTCAAAATAATATTTGGCAGCACAACTGTTGCCAACATTAATAATTCTAATAATAAATCAGCATATTAGAATGACTTCTTAAGGATCATGTGACACTTTATACTGGAGTAATGGCTGATGGAAATTCAGCCTTGCATCACAGAAATAAATTACATTTTGAAGGATATTAAAATAGAAACCATTATTTTATATTGTAATAACATTTAGCAAGATTACTGTTTTTTCCCCTGTATTTTTGATCAAATACTTGCAGCCTTGATGGGCATAAGAGACTTCTGCAATTAGCAATTAATACCATAACAATAAGTTGTTAGTAATATATATATATAAATATTATACAAAATATTACAACTATTATTTACAATAAATGTTAAATATGCATAAATGTTTAATGTTTAATATTTATTTAATAATTATTATAATTAAGTATGATAATTTAAAGTTGTAATATAAATACATAAACATTATTAAACCATCTTCCCCATTTTTAACCCATTTACACAATTTTTTTTTTTTTTTTCAGAAATACTTCAGAAATGTTTTGTCTCTAATTATATGCCTATGGTTAATTTTTAAAGAATACCGTTCTATTAAACATGAATTTCTTTGCACTACATTCCATTTTAATTCTACTATTAATAAAATTGAATTTAAATGTTAATCCTACGTGGTCTATTTAGATTTAGGAATTACAAGTTAAAAAAGACAATTTCAATTAAATGCTGAATGGTGCACATCCACTCAGCCCTTGGGTACAGAAAACACTCTAAGCTAGCTGTGTTCATCATGAAGCGTAATGGATACACTGGCCCTGCTGACTCCATGTGCTGTTGGATCAGGGGATAATAATTAGATAGCTGATGGTGGTTAATTCTAGTCATGTCCAGAGAGTTCATCCCACCAGGGGCAGGCAGCTGGCACTGTATAGCCTTCCTTCAGGCCAGCCACTGCCAGCATGAACAAAGCAAGGACAGCATGTGAACAGCAGCAGCCATGTCTTTCTATCTTTCACTCCATCTCAGTCTGGACCAATGTGATCTGAGTGGTGTGAAGGGAATTATGTCACCACCGTCATAATCAAGACTATTCACAACCCTGGAACAAATTTAAGCACATTTCACAGATGGGAACACTGAACTCTGACACAGATTATTCAGCAATGGTGCCATTTATGTTTAATAGGGGGTTTTGATGATGGACACAAAAAACGTCCGAATTTATGTCTGAATGGATGTTTCTTTTTTTATTCTGTGCCTGCCACTAGTTTTATTACAAGAGCCCACATGAAGAAATGATAATTTAGTGCATGTATATAATATATAAATATAAAATCGATCTATATAAAATTAAAATATAAATTAAAATAAACATTATTAATTGCATCCATTTTTTCAGAAATACTCAATATGTTTTGTATGTGATAATATGCTGATGACCAATTTCTGAAGAAAAAAAGATTCATTAAATATGAATTTCTTTGCACTATTCCATTTTAGGTTTTCAGCATGTTGAGTCGGATCGACAGATTCCAAATGCGCTGCACACACTGCTCAAGCTGTACCTTAAGAACTGTTTCAAGGAAGAGTAAAGCGCACCCTCATGTCATTTCAAACCCGTATACTGTCAAAGGTTTTTGAAGAGTCTTTACACAGCTCGTTCCATTAAATGACAGTTCAGAGTGGCTGTCAAGTTACAAAAAAGACACTACAAAAGCAGCAGAAAAGTAGTCCATGTGACTCATGCAGTATATTACAAATATTTGAAGTCATAGAAAGCTATTATATAGCTTCAAAATACTTGGTATGTAATTTCAAAATACTTGGTGTTTAATTTAAGGGGATATTTATTTTTATTTTATTGATGATTTTCTTTTAGGTTCTAACTAACTAAAACCATAAAAAAGTTACCTAAGCTAGCTGCCAAGGCAATATTTCCCAATTTTGATTAGTTTAACTTGCAGAACTAGAATAACTAAACCTAAATAAACTAAAACTAATAAAAAAAAAATTATTAAAAAAAAAAAAAAAGAAAAAAATTCATAATTACTAAAATTACGAAAACAAAAAACTAAATATAATTCAAAATATTGACAAAAACTATAGTAGTATATCAATGACACTAATATAACACTGGTCTAAATTGATCACAAATGAAAAAATATAGAATCTCTAATATCAGCTGATAACCAATAAGGTAACAACATCATGTGCATCCTTAGTTTTTGTGCTATTTGGAGTCCCTGGTAACTATTAACTGTATAGCAAAATATTTATTTTTTGTATTCCACAAAAAAAAAAAAAAAAAAAAAAAAAAAAACAGCATAAAAACTTGGAAAAACATGAGGGCCAGTAAATAATAACAGAATGTTCATTTTTGGGTAACTATCCTTTAAAATAGCAAAAACGTGTAGCATACACTGTTGACACCGTGTGTATGCATTCCACTGTCTGCACAGCTGAAAGCTTCTCAGAATACTGATGTCTCTCCAACTGTCTGCTTAGGGAAAAGAGATTCTGTCACTCACGGGAAATAATGATGCCCTTCTTGCAGGGAATGTGTGCCATGCAATGTGACTCAATGAGAATCTGTTCATTAAAACTCATTGATGCAATCATCACTTGATTTTACATTTAAAACAAAACTAGAAGAAATACCTAAGAAATACATTCATAACATGATGCTCAACGCAACATATTCTGTTCTTATACTTTCCATCGTCTCGAGAGAAAGAAACATCACTTACATTACTTTCTTAAGCAGCATTCCAAAAAGTGCTGACAATTTGGGGTCAGTAAGATTTTTTTTTAAATGACAGAATTATCTTATGGTCATCAATGCTGCAATTTATTTGATTAAAAATACAATAATACTCTTTAAAATAATGGTTTCCAAGGTTCTGTGATAATTAGAAAGTTCAGAATTTATGTGAAATATTTTGGAAAATAGTTAGTTACTGACATACTGTCACTTCTGATTAATTTAATACATCCTTGCTGAATAAAAGTATTAATTTCTTTAAAAAAATCAATAACAAAACAATAAAAAACATCTTTTAAACAGTAGTGCATATAACAGAGATGGGTCACTTTTAGTTGCAATTGATTTTTTGCAGTTCATTTGCTACTAACTAAAGGGAAGCATAATACTGTAATCGATTTTAAGTTTTTTTGTGTGTAATAGACCAAAATAGAATGGAATTTATTTTCTTTTTTCATTAAATGGTCCCAGAATGTCATTGAGGGTCATTCCATCCCAATTCAAGCCCAGGACCAGCACACTTTACTGTTTGTCACTCCGCCTGTCTGCATTAACAATATTCCAGAACAGCTTTCAGTTTTCATTAGCAGAGCACAAACAAATGGCTATATTGTATCTGAAATGCTGAAGTTAATCTATATAAAATTCTTGTTTATTGAACCACTGCTAACAAAATTAGGCAATATAGAAAGCTAGTGTATCATATGATTACACCTACCTTAGCAGAGTGCTCCATTGTAACAACCACTTTAGTTCCAGCACTGGCCACTAGATCCATAGCCCCTCCCATGCCCTTCACCATCTTACCCTGAAGGGAAACACACAAATAAAGATGGTGCAAGAAATAAGCAACACATGCATGCAATTCAAAACACATTCCTACATTACAAACACACAATATTTCAGGTTGTATGAAACAAATGAGACAATTCAGCAATTAAAATGAAATCCTAAAGTGGTCTATGTGTTTTAGTTCAATTCGAGGAGGACAGGAGAGATCGGTCAGGTTTGTTTTAGAGGGGATCTGAAAGGGCATTGTTGCTAGGAAACCATAAATGAGATTACCTGTGGCTGGAGTCACTTAACAAAAAGGCCTTTTCAGTGATGCTGATTGTATTTTTTTTATTTAGGTTTTTTTTGTTGTTGTTTTTTTTTTTCAAACATGCTCAAAATACAGACACGTGCACAAACAAACTGGGCACATGGATGCTAAGAAATCCATGAGTTTTTTTGTTTTTTTTAAAAGATTGTTGATGAAGTTTTTTGTTTTGTGTATTGTATTTTTTTTTTGTTTTTTGTGTGTATATATATAATATTTTTTGTGATATCTGTGGAGCAACACATTAAGTCAATGCCTAGATATTCTGCCATAATTCAGTTCCGCTATGAAAAATGGAAAAATGGCCTTGACCATTCATGCTTCATGATCCCCTGTAGAGTCATTTTACAGTAATTTCCAAAATCTATTTTATATGCTGTGAGAATTCATTTAAGAAAATGTCTTATGCTGTTTCCCAAAGTATTCGGTTCGAGCTCAACCAGCATGATCTCCTTCTGTCTCCAACAGAGACAGACGTACTTGAAATGCTTGAGTAGATTCTCAATAAAAAGAAGTGAATATGAATAGAACACCTAAAGTCTTGATGGTTTTTCTGTTTTACAGGTATCTGGAATTTTTTATTTTTTTGCACGCTCGTGTACAGAGGAATATCTTGTAAAAATAAATATTATGAACAATATTGTTTTTCAAGGTCTATTTATCTTAATGGTACCTGGCACTAAGATATCACATTATCCTAACATTTGGCAAAATTATGATAATGTCCTCAATACAGCTTTATGGAAAGTTATTCCTGTTTACTCGAAACGTGCTGGACAAACCTTAGCTAAAAGAATGGGCCACACAGACACATACGTATATGGCTAATTTTATATTCATACATTACAATTCGGGATGCACAATATAAGCCCAATTGGATATTTAATTGTGCTAGGCCCCGTTTACACCTCATATTACAATATATACTGATAGTATGATCACAAGTGGCCACTTACAGTTAGTAGTAACATGCAAAAAATACATTTAAACCCCCTTTTTTGTTCAATGGTTGATTGACAGTCCTTCAATGTTAATCAGATGCCTGAGGTTCATGTCGCAAGCTCAATGTGGTCTTTTAATATTAGATATTTCTTCCATTGGCACATTTTGTTATATTTGTCTTTTTTTATTGTAGTTATTGAATAATTTTTTTTTTTTATTATTTTTTTTGAGGTGTTATTATATGTGATATAATTTTGTGAATGTACATTATTCATTGAACTGAGGTAGTTGCTGTTCCCCGCCCTACAAATGGCTTTCCTACAACTTAATACAATAGAAAATAAGTAGTGCCAAAGGGTGATGCAAGCTTTCATTGAGTTTCACAGTTCACAAATTACATCAGATGACGTATATGGACATGAAACTTGAACTGTCATTCGTCAGATGATGAATAATAATGCATTAACCAAATGAAAATGGTCCAAGAGTCTACCTCAAAACCACAAAGAGCAAATCAATCAATCAACCATCAAGCTCTCATCATCACTGCAAAGGGCTCTTAACACAGAGAGCTTGACAAGCATGGAAATAAATAACAGAGAGCAAAGTGGAAAGCAAGGGTCCAAGTGCAGACACCTGGGCTTTTTTCTTTTTCATTTATGGAGGCTTTGAAGGAGGCACATTCTGGAAGGAGAGCTGTTTACACGTTGGGGAAGTGCCACATGGAAGTGCTGTGTGGGGGTGTGTGTGTATATATACGTGTTGAGGGGATATTTCACATGGAAATAAAATGCAACTTTGGTGGACAGCAGACTGAGAGTTTCCATGACAACTTATCAAATATTTCCCCTGTAAATCACACTATCCTTGCTTTTCATGCCTGCTGATGAAGACGAGAAATTATGCCCTTCACTTCAGGCAATTTCCTTTTGTCAGTTTAGCATCCTTATCCGCTCCTCTAAATTCATTCTCTCCTACACAAACCGGCTGGACATTTAAATGCATGGCAATTCAACGGTGACTACCGTTAAAGTCGTTTCCTAGACAACAATTGTAGCGCCAGTGACAGTGTGACAAAAGGCTGTGTGTAGTTTAACAATGCAGAACAACTGCAGACAATTATATAATTCTTTATCACATCTCATGAAGTCTGTGAACTTTAAGATATTACATTCCAGGTTTTTTTTTTTTTTTTTACTTTTTACAATTAACCAGAATCATAACCTTTTGGCAAGGTGGCTTTACTCTGTGCTGCATGTTACCCACTGACATTTCAGTTTCAGGGAACCGTGAAGTCTAAATTGTTAAATGAAATTTATTTCCTTAATTACTCACATTTCCAAAACTGTAAATTCCACTCACAAGAGAAACAAGTTTTGCCATGTGGCCAAAGCCACAAAGGAAGAGCAGATCTTCACATGCATTCAAAATGGACAAAATTGATTGAAGCTTCTTCATGTCCATGTCTATGCAAATAGACCTCATGCTAGTGAGTGGATTTGTTTTTTTGCATGGCCCCAGCATTAGGCAAATCAAAACGCTGGATCTGAAAGGTGCCAACTTGCAAATACCTCTTTCTCATGAAAGATTAAAAGTTTCTCTTCAAGACAAAATAGTGTGCTAAATTACATCATGCTAAGCGGTTGCTGGTCTACTCTAAGTGCTAAGCTCTATGTTGCTTAAGCTGCAACACTGAGGTATTCCAAAGAGAAACAGAGAGTCCGGAAATGGCAACAACGACTAAAAGCTTAGTGCCCTCATCTTATGCATAAAGTGCAGCATCACTTGAAATCACGAGTTTAAAGTTTAAAAGCATTCAATTCACACGGACCGACCCTCACACAGAGAACACGCGATCATGCTGGATAAAAATGCACACTTTACAAGATCTCACAGCTGGATTCGACTAAGTTTGCAAGGTTTGTGAAAATAAATGTTCATTAATCATATAAAGATTTGTTTAAATTATATAAACACGTATCTGCTTAATGCTGACGGCAAACGAGTAAGTATTATAATGCTTGCCTTAATATTACTAATAAAATAAATACAATTGTTATAATACTTTTTGTATACATTAATTCCTTTGTTTAACCATTCTATCAGATTATTAGGCCCCATTTACACTAGTGTGTTTTCATTTTAAAACGGCGTTATAGGATGAAAACGATCCTTGTCTACACTGGCGTTTCTGCTGCGTTTCAGAAACGATCTCCGTTTACATTACACAACCTATAACGCATGTCACGTGACCATTCATGCAGGTACAGCCATAGACATGAATAGGTAGATTCCCTATTATTTAGATCGTGGACGTGGACGTGTCTACGTGTTTGGAGCGATCGAATGGGGAATCTACCAATACATCTATGGTACAACAATACGCATGATGTTATTGTTTACACGGTCGTCAAGGATACGCAGAGCGAATGTGGGCAGCCATGCCATCATTTTCAAAAGTCTCCGTTTTGGTCCGTTTACACTGAAACGCAACCACAGAGTTTTCAAACTAAAACCGGGTCTGCAGCATTTTAAAAAGTCTCCGTTTTCGATGGTCGAAAATGCTGGAGTAGTGTAAACGATAGGCGTAACCATAGCAAAAGTTATGTGTTTTAAAACAAAAACACACTAGTGTAAACGGGGACTTAGACAGACTTCTATCTGTATTAGACAGAACTGTTATGGACGACAGTAAATAAAAGCCGTCAAATTAAAAGTCCTACCTCGAACACATCTGAAATACATTTGAAAAATGCCAAATATCGGCCAATATATCGGCATTGGCGATATATCGGTCGACCACTATTAACGATATCTCTTAAATCCTTAAGATTGGTCAGACTACAACTTCCTATAAATTATGCAATTCTTATTTATTCAACAATCTTCCATGATTGTTCTTTATTAACAAGGCGAAATTTCTGAGCTTGTGCCTCGTAAAATAGTATGACCAAAACTTAATATTAATATTTAAGCCCAAAGCCATTACAATGGTTGTGCGACTTAGATCTAAAACCAGTGGTGGCCCATGTGAGGCTAACACTGACACTGAAATCACTACACTTACTATATTTACAATCCATTATTATGAATATTATTAATATAATTAATAAATACATTTACTTGTATTATATTATAAATTAATATGAATAATTTTTTGGTAATTTAGCATAATATGAATATAAATTAATTATTAATTTAATACTAAAAACTATCCATAAAATAAAGTTTTGGAACAGAGGTTTCGTGTAGAGCAGGGCACTTCAACCTTGATGATAGGAAAATTCCTATTCCTGTGTACACATAGGTCAGGGGGCATGATTAAATGCATACATTTTTTGCATTTATTTATACACATAGGTCTTGGGGCATTTTTAATTGAATGCATTTTTTGATATAAGAGAGAAAAAGATTGACGCAGAATAGTGAGCGGAGGCTGAGCAGCTTCTGTGTCCTTAAGTTGTGTCAGGTAATGGGTAATTTGAAGTGGACTATAATTTTGCGTCTGGACTTGCTGAAAGGCTGTATGAGAGCGATTTCTGCATGAGGGTCAAGAGTTAGAGAGTCCCAACTCAGGCTTGTGCACATGAATCACATCTTTTTACCAAGAGAGTGTGTGGGTGTTAGGATGTAGAAGCAAGCGGGACTATTACATTTCATCTAGTTCAGAATGTGTTCGACCCCCATTTTTTGCATCAGCGTTGTACATTATAATTAAAGACACAGCACGAATATAAAGTGAGGAATGGCTCCATTTTCCCTCTTCATGTCCATAAAAAAAAAAAAAAAAGAGATAACACCGCTTCACCATAAAAATCAAACCAAAAGCCTTCCTTTACCAATGAATGGCAACCAGCTCTTCTGAGAGCTCAAGGCTGATGTACATTTGTTTTTGGAGTAAGCTGTTCTGGAACATTATGAATGCTAATTCAAAATCCCCATTACCGATGCTTCAGAGGCATTTTCTCCAAGGATGCAAGGGAGGCAGTGTGTCCTCAAAAAAATTAGGATGAGAAACAGTACAAAAATTATTGGGTCAAACAGGTGAAAATGGACTAATTACAAAGTAAACTTTAGGAAGTAAACCATTCTTGGCCTCATATGAATTGAAATGACTTTAAATGATGATCTATGAGAGAGATGGGTTTTAGCAACCTGTCAGCTCGGTTAAATTAAATATTAACCTTCATACCTGTCGCCACCGTAACACCTGTGGTGTTTACAGGGGATTTGTTTACTAATGGTCTGAAAAGTGACAATTAATAACAACAGCTGAACAACAGAACAAATAATAGCTCATATTATAATCTGGGACACTCTGACACAACTCTTCCACTTTTTATTGGTGGATGATTAATGTGACCACAGTGTGCCCCCTGTTAAAGATGCTATGACTATTTGATGTAGCATGTCTTCATCATCATTTGGGATGCTGTGGAGAGGGAGAGCTGCAATCAGCCAATGAGCAGATGGAAGAGGAGGGGTTTTGAAACGTCCCTGTTCCTGTCTTGATAGTATTAGTCTTCCAGCTCCAGGCCCTCTGGCTACATTACATTCTGTTGTCCCTTTGGTCTTGAGAGGTGGCCGGGGAACCCACAGTAATTGAAGGGATTATTGTAATTAGTCTGCCAGGCTTGTCTGATTCATTAAGAGTTTAAAGGCTAACGACAGCTTAGAACTGCACACTCTGTAGCACTGCATGCAAGCCAATTCATGTTTGATAATGTACCATGATGTCCGCATAGACATACTGACCTCAACATACAATCATGGGAGAATCTGGACTTTTTAAATATAAATAAAACTGATAATTTAGTTTAGTAGATCATTTAGAAAATTATTTAGTATATCATTTATAGTTTTATCCAAATAAACACATTTCTAAATTAAAAATTTTCATTTAATATCACTAAAAATTATGTATTGGAATATATCATATAATGGCATAAACTGAAATCTTTGGATAAAATGACTTTTATTTACTGATATTAAAATGAATTTTCTAAATTAAAAATTTTCATTTAATAATCATATAATACAAAGTTAATTAGAAAATAATAAAATAAGAAACTGATCATAGTTTTAGCAAAATAATTATATTTATAATATATATTATAAATAAATAAATATTTTATTTATAGAATTTTATTATATATTGGAACACATAATATAATAACATGTATAACATATACCTCCCCAGCACCCATTGAAATTCCATTATAAGAGGGTAGAAATGGTAAAGCAAGGAACACACCAAGGTCATGTGTTTGATTCTCAGGGAGCACACAACGTGACAAAGTGTATACTCTAAATGCTGTTGCTTTGGATAAAAGCATCTGACAAATGCATTAATGTAAATGTTATCAGCTCACCAATCCATATCTCGCCATCTTAGACACATTAAGGAGCACATCTTTCATGAGCATAATCTCTGCATTTCAATGTATGCCTCAGATTTTGCCCTTACCAATGTGCAAGTGAGAAGACTTGGGGGGGGGGGGGGGGGGGGGGGGGGGATTGGGGGGGTTGGGCAGAGACTGAAAGCAAAGTGAAGCTCATGGTCTATGTGTGCCAGTTTGTGAGAAGTAACCTTCAACCAAACTCAATAAGCGAGACGCGCAGAGGGCCAGGAGGCTGGGAGGCATCAGTCAGTGACAGGGCGAGGGCCCTGGAGAACTATAAATAACCCTGCAGAGGTGTCTGCATGCAGGGCAGCTGTGTATCGACAGTCCCTCCACTGACAGCAGGATCAGGCGCCACAGGCGACAGCCAACAGAAGAATGGCTCCAAAAAACCACAGCCAACATTCACTCTCATTAAGCCTTGGAAACCCTTTTGTGAACCTACAGGGAAGCAATGACTTTGGACTTAGGACAACAGCAGGCTAACTGATGCACAGACAATACTTGGATGACTGTAAGGAAGAGTTAAACTAAACAATGTGAACGCAAGTAATAGAAAGGAAACTGCTCTGACATGCAGTGGGTCTGATTAACTGGAGCCCATGTTAGCTCAATGGATATTGTTTCAACTGTTGAGATTTACTAGTTTTCTTAGTTGTTGTACTTAACTGTAGTGATTCTCATCATTGGGTTGTGACCCAAAAAAAATACAGATTAGATTTATGTCAATTTTGGATCCTGAAAATGTGGAGTAGCTTTTGGTTTAGCTAATGTACAGACCAAAATTGATATGCACGTTTGCACTGCAATGTTACATTAGGAATTAAAATCTTCATGGGTTTGTACAAGTGCTACCTGAGTGACAACTTATTTTTTTCTGCTTGAAAGGAGATGGTAACAGCAGTAAAATGAGACCATACATCTGTATATGTGCTCCTCAGAGAACATCATCTTCTACATGAATCATTTCTGATTTCCCGCTGTGAGTTCTGTCATTAGCTGCTCAGTGATTTCCATAAAACAAAAGGAAAGCTCTTGAGTTAATTTCAGCGGGAGACTGGAGAATAGATGCAGATGGAAAGAAGGGAAAGAGTTGGAGTTGGGCTATGATGGCCTTGAAGTTCGGTTTGATTCAGCAATGAATGTGTGCATGATGAAACTATGGATAAGCTTTTACCTTTTTACACGCAATCTTAAAATACTTGAAAAGAACACAACTATAAGCAATTATACATATACTGTATCTGCAAAATCTTATTTTATCTTCACTCTGCTTGGTCAAAGCCAGTCACATTGACATGTATGAATAAGGGAATGAAACTGTGAACTTGCCGGAATCATCCAATTGGCCAGATCTCCATACTTGGATACCTGCATGGCTCCTAACATGGTCAAGTTGATATGACCCCTAGAGAAAAACAAAAAAATAAATAAATCAAAGCAACAGTGGCAAAACAATGCCATTTTGCTGAAATTTCATTGGCAAAAAAGGTCCATCATGTAGAGAAACCAAGCAGCTTTCTGTTGGTCTTTTGATATTTGCATATCTTTTGCTCCCACACAAAATTTTTCGAATTTTGATTTTTCAAAATTACTGGATTTTTTCAAATGGAAATTTCACTGAACAATGTTAAATGTGACCGTGTCTTGATTTGCCAATATTATGGCTAAATATTTAACAGATTCAGAGACTGACAATTAACCTTATATGTTAATGTTTGGTGTCACTAATTTATAAAACAGAATTCTAAAGAGATATTTAAAGAATGCGCAACAACATAATTTGATTTCAATGCTGTAATCCTGTCTGCAATAAAACACTAAAATCCCTTTTTTCTTCAGTAAAGGAATCACAACAAAAAGCCACTATTTTTGTCATGAGATCATGGCATTTGGTCATGGATTTTTCCACTCTTTTATATTTTGTTAAATTATTTTTTTTATCAGGTAACACGTTTATGTTAGGGTGAACTACAGTACATCCTTATAGCTCATGCTCAATAAGCACATGATTTAGGCAAAACTGTAAATTTTAAATAGCCATCCAGAAAAGAAAAAAAAAAAAAACACTTCAGACAAGACTAAATCTTTTGTGTGGTAAGGTGTGCCAACAAGTCAAGCATACTGGCCTGAATTAGTGCACCACTAAACCACTGGATTGTCACATGGTCTTATTCATGAATCTACAGACAGACTGTAAGTGGGTGGAAGGGCTCTATTCTTAATGTATGTGCTGTCATGACTCCCCTTGTGCCGGGTACAGCAAAGACCCCATGACCAATCACTGTGTTCCCTATAGCACCAGACAATTAAGGCCTAAATATATGACTGCTGCTGGATTCTCAGATGGTGAAAACAGAAATAACAGTGAAGCTTGTGGGAAGAAGGCGTCTGCTGCCCGTGGAAAAATCGATAAGGCTCATAAAACATCAACAGGGAGTTTTCTAAACGACATGGAGCTAATGCCTAACATACAGCTATGAAAATAACAGAATTATTAAAGGCAAATTTAAACTTATGATAGCACTAAAACAGATGATTCGAAATAAGCAATGTATTTTTTATTTGCATAAATCATACATGAAAATATGTATTTATATACATACTGTATGTTTGAATAGACTATATATAAATATATTAACCGAACCTCAGTTTTAACCATTTTATTTAATTTTAATGAATCAAAATATATTTTTATGTATACATATATATATATGTGTGTGTGTGTGTGTGTGCGCGTGTTTAGTTATATATTTATTTAACTCAACTAAGAATTAAAGTGATATTAACCATTTTGTTTAATTGTGATTAATATATATATATATTCTCCACATTCATTTAACCCGAACTAAAATCATAAAATCAAAATTTAATCATTGTAATTCATTTTAATAATAAATGTAGACTTTTATAGTATTTTAAATTAAATTTGAAAAAAAGAGAAGCATTTTCCCTTGTGGTCTCAGTCCAGTAGCTTTTGGGCACTCAAAAATAGTGTCATCAGGAAATTGATATTCACATACACAGGATGCACAATTACACACTCACGCACTTAAGACCAGCAAGAGTCAATTGCTTTATCGACAGCACCGCACGATCCCTCCGTGAAGGCCAGAACAGTCCCGGCAAGAGACAAAGCACCTTCGTTCTGGCCGTCTCACCCTACTGAGCAGTACAAGAAGCATCCAATTAAAGTAGCCACCTGTTTTGACAGCGCTGAAAATGTCAGCCAACTTGGCCTGAGGCGCAGGCAGCATCACGGCCGACTCATTGAATATTCTGCCTCCGCTCCATCCCTCACTTTCACCATTAACACACAGCAAACAACCCTTTACCCACTCCAAATCAAGCCAAAACAGCCACGGCGCTTCATTCGACACGAAATGTCACATTTATTATCAGGAATGTCTAAGTGAGCTCTTCCACCCACAGCTGGCCTCTTTAAAAGTGTCAGCATCTGGGTCAAAGTGCTCAGCCTGTCTGAGGAACAATCTACTGAAAGTCAAATTGAGAAAAATGTTTTGTGGGAATGGTTACAAAACACTGAATATACGCTATATAAAAATTCCTTACACATGACTGAATATCATTTTAAGGGCTTAAATGTGATTCATCATTACCCTCTGATCATGGCAAAGGAATCGTCGCTAGAGAAATAAGCGGCTCCAGGAAGAACTGTGACAGTTTCTTTACCTGAAAGGGTGAGGGTGAAATGGGAAGAGATTTCATTAGGCACTCTGAATGGACAAATTAGGTTATTAAAAGGCAATTTATGCAATGCTAATGCTGTATAACTGTCTACTAGTATGAAAATTAGGGATAATTATTACCAGCGTTGATGAGATCTGGATCAACTTCTTCCTCTGTTGGGTAAGGGCCCTGAATTATTCAAAAAGCACAAAACAGTACTTAGAAATGCTTTTATGAGGAGCGCAAAAATCACTCATATTAATACAGACATAAATACGACATATAACAACAACATTTAAAGTTAAATGGAGCCAAGGATTCAACTGTTGCTTCATGTACAGTAGATAAAGAACATTTACACAGATCTGACATTTTTGTGTATGAATTCATTATTGTTCCTTTTATATATATATAATGCCTACTGTATATCTAATAGCAGTAATATTTGATATTAATATTTAGTATATCTAATAGCAGTAATATGTTGAAATGTACACTACGTTTATAATATTTGATATTAATATTTAGATCAGTTTCGGGCTGGGAATTTTTTAAAATTAGTCTCATTTGTTAAAAATGGATTAATTTATATTATATGATGTAATACTATTACAATTTAAAACATAATTTCTGTTTTGATGTAATTTTAATATATTACAATTATATATATTAGTGAAGAAAGTTAAAGAAAGTTCAAAAGATCAGCATTTATTTAAAAAAAACATTATACTTTTGTAACATTATACATTTCTTTGCTATCACTTTTAATTAATTTTATGTTTCCTTGACGAATAAAAGTATTCAAAACCCTTTTGAATAGTAGTGTAGCTTCTAAATAATTTATACTTCTGCATGTCAACATTTCAAAAACAACTAGATAAAACTTTTTTTTTAAAGTGATTTTCTGTCTCATTAACATAAACATGAACACAAGGACAATAAAATCATAACAAACAGGACATTCAAAAGCGTGTATAACCGAATTTCTAACCATATTTAGCAAATTCAATACCAATCTGTGAAAGGAACTTACCAGCCCCAGAATGCCATTTTCACTCTGCAGGTGGACGGTAATATCCGGTTTAATGAAATTACTGGCCAGCATGGGGATTCCAATGCCCAGGTTAGCTAAAAAGGTTATCAAACCGCATTAATGGATTATCAAGAGAGACACACAGGAAATTACATATTTAGCAAACATTAAAGCCATTGTTGCTTATAATTATTGGCTAAAATTAAAGTAAAAGCTCACCAAATTTCAGTATAGTTTTCATATGCTTGAAATATAGCACACACGTTGTGTGATTCACTTCTATTATGCTCTGAAAGCTTCAATCACCATTCACTGTAATTGCATGGCCAAGACAGATTCTTCAAAATTCCCCCTTTTTTTCATTCACAAAACCATCAGACAGTTTTGGAACAACATGAGGGTGAGTACATGATGACAGAATATTATTTTTCGGGTACACTGGATAAAAGAAGAGAGACGTGGTCTGAAACACTGTACACACCGTACATCCCGTCCTCGAACTCCAGCGCAGCTCTGCGAATAATCCTCTCTCTCACTACATCAGAATCTTTCTTGGGTTTGGGTTTTTCAGCCTGGCCTTTCTTTACTGTACGCCTCTGCAAAAGGTCAGACAGAGGGGCGGCAATAAGGAGAAAAAAAAAGATGAAGGAGGATAGATGGATATAGGAAAACTGATAGAAACAAGCCAGACAAGTCAAGCCACCTCACCTCGATCCGCTTCTCGTAGCGATCTCCCTTGACAATCCTGTGGACGTAGATGCTGGGGATGTGGATGTCTTCTGCTGCAAATGTGCCCACGTCTACAATCTCCTCCACCTAAAGACAGAACATAGACCAGCTGATGATGACAATGATACAATAAGAAAGGAACTACAGATGGGCAGAATTCCTGACTGCTTCTCTAAATTCAAACCCTTTTATAGCACCGTTGGACTTCAGATCACCTGCCATGAATAAAGTTTTGGTAATTTTGCATAATCCTTAGTGCTCCTTTTTTGTAAGTACTATAACTTCCTGCAATAAAAGAATGTATATATTTAGCCTAATTTATTTGCTGAATGTCAATCAGTATATACAAAAACTGATCAAAAGAGACAGTAAGTAGACAATTTTCTAAGAAATGTTTCATGAGGATCAAATCAGCATATTAAAATGATTTCTGAAGGATCATGTGACACTGAAGACTGGAGTAATGATGCTGAAAATTCAGCTTTGCCAACACAGGAATAAATTACTGTCTGCCATGAGGCAGCTGCCACTTACTTTCATTATGTTGTTTATGTTTATATTGTTATTAAAGTTACACTTGCCGGTTTCTGCCACTTTCTTCCCTAAGTCTTTAAATTTATTACATGCATAATTATATAATTATATACACATACACATTTTCCTTAAATCTTCCTGGCAATCTATTGTCTCAAGACTCTTGTTTGGGGATTGAAAACCTGCAATTTAAATGGATGCCAGGCTAGATGACAGTTCAGTGTCTGACAATATATCAGTGCCCTGTATCATCATCTATCATCAGCTCTCTGTCTGCGATCCATTACAGCTGAAAAAGTACTACACACTGTAGGTTAAACTGCCCCTGAAAATGGTGGGGACGCTGTACACTGTGTCAAATGTAAGAAAAAAGCTTTTATTCTGAATTCAGAGATGTTGATTTTGCCTTTATCGACTTCACACAGCATTGATATGGGCAGCTTTGAGGACCCTACAGGGAACAATAAACCTGTCACATATAAGCAGCCTGATTGAGGAGGGTTTGCCCTGCAAATGGGAAAATGTTAACCTATCTGTCTTTGGAGACTAGAGAGAAACAGGAAATGAAGTGCTGAAAGCTACTCAAGACTCAAAAAAAAACTTTCCATAGCCACTAATGTTTCAAATATTCCTTTATATATCAGGCTGAAGTGAAAAGTTTTCATAAAAGCGGGGTTTACAGAGATGTTTAGCAGAATGTGCACAAAGCTCTTATCATAGCTCTTTTACATACAATTAACATGACCAAAAATTACCATTATCACTAACAAACCTGGTGATTAATCAATAACATTTCACACTATCTATCAATATTTGTGAATTTTATTATTTGCATATTCTAAGTTTGCACTTCTAACCTGTTACAGAAAACACAAGAACAAATAACATTTACCATTATTACCTGCAAACCTAGTGATTAATTAATAATACCCCAACACTAATGAATATTAAATTTGTGCAATTTTATTATTTGCATATAAGAAAATATGCAAGAACCAATAGCATTTAACTCTATTAACAACAAACCTAGTGGTTAATTTCTAATACTCCAATACTAGTTAATTTCTGCAATTTAAATGTTTGCATAGTCAAACTTGGCACTTGTAACCAGTTGAGAAACACAAGAAGCAATAGTGTTTACCATTACTAATGACAACCCTGGCATTAATTATTAATGCTCCATAATGATAATTGATATCCCATTTGTGCAATTTTAATATTAGCATATTCAAATGTGGAATATGAGAAACAGAAGAACCAACAGTGTTTACCATTATTAAACAAACCTGGTGATTAATTATTAATACTCTGTACTAATAATTAATATCTCATCTGTCCAATTTTTATATTTACGTTTTCAAATGTAGCACTTGTAACCAGTAACAAGAAACAAGAGAAGCAATAGTGTTTACCATTTATAATAACAAACCTTTAGTGATTAAATATTTTGAATACTTCAAAATTAATTCTTTTATGTAGCTTTAATATCTGTAAATTGTAACCTGTTACAAGACACACAAAAACCAATAGCATGTGAAACATCCTGCTAAAAAAAAACTCTGTTTATGTTTCATGGAACAGAGAAAATGATACAAGTTTAAAATATGTAAATTTTGGATGAACTTTGTGATCAGTAATTATATAGTGTAAACTCATTTGACGCAGATTTTGTCGATTATGTCTCATGTTGAAGAAACGTGTTTTTGTCCGCATCCTCCTGTGATGAATGCTGATGTTGTACCTGTTCTGGTGGTGTGTGTGATAAAGCATAAAGTCGCACACGCAGTTTCACAGACAGCGCCGCTGAGAGCTCAGAGAGCGGCTTAGCACTCTTTTAAGGACCAAAAATAAGCTCTTAAAATACTGAACAAAAACCTGAAGCTCAGATAAAGGCTCAGGGGAAAAAACACACTTCACTGAGAACCAAATCGATGCGCCCAAAGCATATTTAAACCCTGCAGATGTACACAAACAGAGAAAAAACGCCAGGCTTCCTAAGGATCCGATGCACCAGTGTGACTTTCCTTGTCAGATTCAGCACACTTGTATATTGTACATAAAGGGACACTTCCTGAAATCGGTGCATATTACAAATGTGTCCTCTGCACGCGGCAGCGTTAGAGACGGCAAAAAGATGAGCCTAGATTGAGCAGTGTTGCTGTTGTCATGGTTACCGCTGGTAGCATTTGGCTTTTTATCATTAGACGGGCTGTGCAGGGCAGCGAGTGATTGAAGGGCTCAGGCTTCCAGACGACCTAAGGGTTTAATGCAGAGCACAAAATGAAATCTGTAGGAGTTAGCAACACTCTCTCTGGAGAGTTTGCTGCCTCATTAACCCTTCATGCACACTTCATACACTAGGAAACAAAATGATAGCATAAACATAAAACATAAAATTGTCATTATTAAAGAAATATTATATTCTAAAAAAAATTATATAGTAAGGCATTTTTTAATTTAGAATGTTTTAGATGCACTGTATGTACTGCTTTACATTAATGCATTTATATTATATTGCTTTCTTTTATATTATATTACATTATATATGAAAAATAACTGCTTAAATGCTTAATGTTGATGCATTTACATTTTATATAATAAAGCATTTTAATATTTAATGTGAAAAAATAGTGTGTATACTGATTTACATTTATAATATTTTATTTTATATTATATAAAAATTGCTGCTTTGTATTGCTGCATTTATATTATAGTTAATATAATATTTTGATTTATAATGTGAAAAGGAAGGGTCTATCTGTCTATCTATTTATATACAGAAGAAGCCCCCAGGAATAAACTCAGATATTGACATATCTTCCTCTGAAGAGGCATTTGGTCTTCAATTGGAATGAAAATAAGCTTGATGTCACCTAGAAAGAAGGAAACAGGGATACAAAATCCCTGAGGGATACAGAGAAACCTTTTTTCGAGGGTTTGTTCTTTTTTTGGACTAAGATCCTTGTCAAAGCCAGTTAAATCTACAGAAGCTGATGGACCCATGTTGTTATGAAACAGCTGGTGACTCGATCAGAAACATGCAGTGGATATATTCTACATATCGCTTAAAATGAGGCAGGTAGCTAAAAATGATTACGTTTATTTTTGTAAATCTCACTTTATACTAAATGCCAAGCACAGGCAACAGACAGTGCACAAATAAACCGTAATCTTCAAAAACGGTTAATTGAGACAAATCCAAATCCAAAAATCCAATGGAGGCATGAACATTACTAAGCTATGTGACATTTTCTAAAAAACACAAAACAAGGTATGTATAGATTTTGTGTAGTAGTGTTTTTGTACAGTGTTGTGTGTTTTTAAATTCCAAAAAAAAAAAAACAACAACAACATATATTTCTTCTCTTCTTGGTCCGCTCCAGATGTTTTTGAAGCAGGTTTCAGCTCAGTATGAGTATGTTAGAAGAGTCCTGGCCTATCAGCAGCATGCACCTTGAGGGACCGCCAAACCTGAGGCTAAATACAATTTCCACTTCACTCAAGTGGCCCTTGTGGGGAATATGCACCAACTGAAGAGAAGGGGACCTCTAAAGAAGCAGGTACGTTTTAAAAATTGTATATCGACATGTAGCAAATTTTCATAAAATGAATCTACACCAAGGGCATTGATAAAACAGAATACAGCCTTTCAAATAAACTAACAAGGCAATCTACAATATAAATAGTTGATTATCATATAGTATCTGCACTTACCGTACTACATACTGTATATAAACATATATATACATATTTTATACATATTACTATATTACTAGGGGTACACGTATTCGTACCAGAAATTTCTGCTACGGGTCTTTCGGTTCAGTATGGATGTGTATATATTGTTTTAACCACTGTGTAAACGTAACTTAATTGGAAACTTCCAGATTATTTTTTATTTATTTATACATTTGATAAGAAACGTCTCGTCTTTCAAATTGTGTCCATTTATTTTCAGGAAATTCAAACAATAAATGCCGTTTTGACACGCTTTAATGTGGCGTGACACATCGCTGGAGCACAATCATCCCTTACTCTTTACTACTAGTTTTAATGCAAAATAAACATAAACGAACATCTCATGCCTGGTGTAATCGCTCAATCAGTGTTTCAACCACGGAAAGACGACAACAAAACAGCTTGTAAACAAAATGTCACATAGCATTTCATTTACCTCAGGCAAGTCATCAGTGTCCACAGCTCATTATTTCAAAGATATGAAGTCTAGAGAAGAGCATTTCACAAAATATTAGACCCATATACTCATTATATTTTACTTGTGAGTGATGTTTTAATTTTTAATTTATGTTTAAATAAATCTGTTATGAAACACTTTATGAGAGCCATTGTGTAAATGATTATATTTCACCAACAAATAGAACATGTATAATTTAGAAGTTAATTTAAAAACTACATTATGTGCAATTTACTTATTTGCATAAAATTATTTAATTTGAGTGTGGATTATAATATAAAAATAAACAGTAACTGAATTTAAGTTTGGGCTCTGTTGTTAATTGTAACTAGTTTAGACCAGAATCTGAGGTAGATTTTTATCCTTAAGAGAATTTTAATTAGAATTAAATATATTTAAAGAAAGAGTCATTTGTTCAGTAAACCACAGTTTTATATTTAAAAAAAGCTATTTTATGTTTAGTTTTTCCCCCACTGTACCGAAACCATACCTAACTGTGATGTCAAAATATATATATATATATATATATATATATATATATATATATATTTATATATTACCAATAATTTTAATAGTAACAATTATCTTACTGTATATGGTGAAAAACTTAAATAAATCTAAATGGGAGATTTCATTTAATTTTTGTTTTTGACCGGTAATTTCAAAGATTTTTACAGTGTTCAAAAAGGCATCACAAGGCACCGTAAAACAGCAAAAATTAGTATTTAAATTAAATGTGTGAGATCCAGATCACTGCCCCAGTGACAACTTAAGTACCTTTTTTTCTGAGACTATATAATACTTGTCTTTGTGCCCTTTTTTAATTTTGAAATTTAAAATGAAAGCTAATTGTAATTGTATTTAAAAAAACAGCATCATGTATCATGCAGAATGTATCATTTTTGAATAAACGAACTAATTATTAATTACATTTCTATTTAAATTAACCTTTCTGGGTACCATACAGTTGTGATTAAGACATGGGAGGGGACAAAACAAAGAATTGGCAGAATAATAAGAAAATCTTTACATAAAGAAATGCCCAAATATTCTACTAGGAGGTTATCTGATTGAAACAGGATTGAAAAATCAACATTACAATCTACTGGCTTCACATTTTGCAATATCCTTGATCTCGCTCACAACGCCCCAGCTGTGCACTGGTAATTTATGTGCAACAAACCAATAGGATAATCAGCGTTTTGAAATTGGACAGAGGTAGGAGGAGAGATAATACCTTTGAGGACGAATTTTATCAATAACCAATTAGCCTCATCCTGGAAAACCCATTTCATGCAACCTGTTGTTTCAACAAAATTTGAAGAAAAAAAAAAAAAACCTGATCGCTATAATTGATTACACTAGCAAATATGGCCTTGTTTGAACCAACTGCCCTTGCATCCCACAATGCTCTGGGCCTCATTGTACCTGCAATACAGGATATCTGGAATATACCACGGATCTGCTGTGCAAGCTTGTGTCGCCTGGCAACCGACTGGCCAAATCGATTTCTCCTGCTTTATTATTGTTTTTTGGCAATCTACATTTCCTTTGGTTAATGCTAATGATAATTTCTTTTTAGTTCATTAGTTAAATAGCAGCTTTATGGACGCACAGCTATCAGATATCCTGTTAATTAGGACGCTGTGACATGCTGTCTGTTTTATAATGAGAGGAAATAAGGTGGCAGTTTCCTCCAGTGGCATCAGTATTTCCAGCGCCTGGATCTGACTTTTCTCGAAACACCGAGTCATTGGTAGGCCTCATCAGCCAGCCAATTGAGAGGAAATAATTTAACATGGCTACTGATTTTGGCAGATTATTACTGGATGATCATAAAACACTGTCTCCCTTTCACGCAGCTAAATATGGCCTCAGCTAATTTAAAGTGAAAAATCAGATGTCAGAAAGTAACATATTTTAAATATAACGCACTCCACAGCCAAATAATATATGCAAATATGGCAGGGGGTACAGGTGAAGGGCCGAAGGAAATGACAGTCTCTTTGAAGTAAAGCATGGGACAGAGCTTACGCCGGTTCCAATCAAGCACAAGAGACCATAATAAGCTTATGGAGGACTGTAAGGACGATTCACATCATCATCTTCACATAACAGGATAGTTCTGTCTGGGAAAAGAGATGTACTTGCACTTCCACGCAATATCCACAAAAGTGGGTCACATCCACTATGCTCTCAAAAAGCTTTTGCACAAAATCTCCACTACATGCATTTGGTCTAAAGTTTTAACTAGGCCGGTCAATCAATTTGATTTTTAATTTAAAATTATAAATGCCTTTACTGTCACATTTGAGAAATTGAATGCATGGTTAGTGAATAAAAGTAATTCTGACCTAAAATGAATGGTACTGTATAAATACAACGGATACGTATAGAATCCTCAAGATAATTTTTTAAAACATTTGAGACAGGCACTTGTAGTAAACCAGATGACTGTTTTCCTTTCTCATCCTCAGACAACAGTGATGGCAGCGCGTGGCATGAGTCCCTGCTGCGAAAGCTGAAGGGCTGCTGCCACAAATAACATCTTAACCAGTCAAACAGAGGCAGAATGCAAGATACACACTGTTGCTCAGCACTCAGCCGACTGATTCATTCTCCTAGCACGACGGTTTTCATCACCACATGCACAAACACCGAAAAAAAAAGCCTTTAACTATTACTGTGTGTTCAGTAAACTGATAAGCTTATCTTTAGTGGGACTGCAATAATCATATTGTCAGAAGATACTGGCCACTAATAACTGCTCATATTGCTGTTGAGCCACAATAAAGATTAAAAACCAGAAAAATAAAAGCTCTAATGTGCTGATAGCATCTGACACGATTGCTGCAGAAGACAATTAAACAATACGAGCGAGCTAAAAGTCTTCCTTCCTGACGATACTATTAGTAATGGATTGATTGGTATACAGATTGTGAAGGGTGAAACCTAGTTACAGAAATATCTACACAAAGGGTTTGAATTCAGTTATCGCTTCACATTGTAAACCGTTTCAAACCAGGGCTGCAAGAGAAAGAACGGGATGCTGGAAGGCCATATTAATTAATGAAGTTTGTTCATGGCGACTGAAAATGCCTTTTGATAAGTCTTTTGTTCGTGGATGTGTGTTTTGAACAAAGGCTTAGATAAAAGCATATTTGATATGCAGACAAGTGTTTGAAAAGCGCCCTCCGTAGAAAGGAAATGAAAAAGGAGTGAATAGGGGGAAAAAACTTCAAAGATCGAGATGAAACCAACAATTTGTTTTGTTTATGTGAAAAACGATGAAATGAACCGCAGATGAAGAGATATATGTTTAGGGGAATTGAATTCATAGGATGGATAATATGATACATGTACAGGCTTTTAAACTTGTAATAATGCACCAAACAGAATCTGAAAGAAGCACGTGTTATGTGGTCATGTGGTGTCCACCTACCTCCACAATTGTGATCTTGGCTGCCTTGCACATGGGCTGGTTGAAGTTTCGTGCTGTTTTCCTGTAAAAGAAACAAAAAAAGGTACATGCTAAGCATTGAAGTCTGTAACACTGACTTCAAACGTCCAGAGCTGAGGTGAAATGTTATATATGAAAGACTGGATTGTCCTTTCCTCTATTTACGAGCCACTGATGAGGAAATATAGTGAAATAAGCCAGAATGACAAGCTATAAAAATCAGTTTGACTATTAAAATAACTATTGTCAAGTCATCATCCATAGTGGTGGCCTCATGCTAAAAAAAATTAACACAGTACGTTTCATTTTTTTTATGGAAAAGGAAACAGTGCAACCTGGTGGTAAAACAAGATGCTATACAAAATTATGTAACATTGGAAATGTGAATGTTTTCAAATGCAATATATCAGTATTTTACCACTCACGGCTATTTGTATAACACTAACTCTATAATATAATTCTTTAATATGGCAACATGCCTTTTGTGTTTTTATTTTAACATTTGTTAATGTATTTTATACATAGACTACTGTTCAAAAGTTTGGGGTCAGTAAGATTTGTATTTCTTTCTATTCATTAAAGAATCGTAAAAAAAAATGCATGATGGTTTCAACAAAACTTTTAAGCAGTGTTAACTCTTTTCAACATTGATAATAAGAAGAAATGTTTCTTGAGCAGCAAATCAGCATATTAGAATGATTTCTGAAGTATCATGTGACACTGAAGACTAGAGTAATGATGCTCAAAATTCAGCTTTACCTTTAGTAATAAATTACATTTTAAAATATGTTAAAATATAAAAGTTATTTTACATTGTCATAATATTTCACAGTATTATTGTTTTTACTGTATTGTTGATCAAATAAATGCAGCTTTGTTATGCAGAAGTCCTCTGAATAGCAGTGCATTTAAAAAGAATATTTAAAAATACCACTATTCCATTCTTTTATGTATTTTAGTACTATTTTTAGAACATTATTCTCTGTGGGTTGTATAATGAATAAAATGACTGGGTTTGAAATTACAGTCATTTTAAGAGTTTGCCTTGTCTACTGTGTTTAAAATTTAATCTAAAATAAGGTACTGTTTATGTCTCCTTTTTAAAAAGTGTCTCATGTGGCCTTCCTTTCAGTGAAACAGTCTGTGGGATTGTGCTAAATGAAAACAAAAAGGTGAGAGATAATAGCCATTTTCAGTTTGGGCAAAACACCAACCACACCAGTGAACATGTGACACTGCACAGTTAAGGAAAACTGTCCAAGTCTGTCTAAAGTAGGTCTGAACATCCTAAAAAAAATAAAAATAGACACCTGAAGATGACATTCCCAGCTTTGTCTGCTTTCCAGGCTTTGACCAGTGCAAAGTCCCCCGTAATGGATTTTTCCATGATATAGTGCCGGCCATTAAATTCACACACCTAAAATACAACATTGAAATCAATATAAATGCTAAATCTATTTTTACTGATCACACTTCAGATATTAATAGTGATCAAACTTCATCTGCAGAGACATCAGCTGTTTTATTGTATCAGTCAGTAAGACTGGAAAATAAAAGCAGTAGCTCTGACCTCTCTGGGTTCACTTGCGATGGCAATGGTACCGTCCTTGTTGTATTTGATAGGCGAGCCTCCCTCTTGGATGAGTGTGCCATAGCCTGTGGCAGTGAAGAAGGCAGGCACACCTGCGCCTCCGGCCCTGATCCGCTCTGCTAGCGTGCCCTGCCATGAACACAGCACAATGGGTAAACAAAATCCACCTAATTGGATCTTTTTGGAAGAATGGTACTATAAAATCTTTAGCATGCATTTACTTGGCAATAAACTTGCCATTGAGAACAAAGACGAAGTGTTTATTCTGAAGGTTTGGGTAAAGGATGGTCTCACCTGTGGGGTCAATTCCACCTCCAGCTCACCACTGAGATACTGCCTCTCAAACTCCACATTCTCCCCCACATATGACGAGATCATACGCTTGATCTGTTTGGTCCGAAGGAGCAGGCCCAGGCCAAAGTCATCAACTCTGTGTAAACCATAAAGAAAATAAAAAAATACACCTAAATATATCCTCATGCAATATATTTCTAACCTATTCAGTGCATACATAACTAATTTATTATTACCTTCTAGTATTTGCCTTGAGTACACTACATTACTGTAAAAATGTCATTCTTTATGGATGACCGTTCAAATGAAACCATGTTAAATAGTCAAAAATGGACTAGATATTTTTCCTTGTCTACTACCTTTGACATTATAGATCAGGATAGTCACTAGTAAAGAGAACATCGCAGTGTCATTGTCCTGCAGCTCTAAAGTGAGTATTCATATGGCATTCATAGCTCAAGGAGACTGGCTCAATACAACCCGACTGCAAAAGATGTGCAAGTGTGGAGATGTATTTTATTTTAGTTTGTTTATGTTATGTTTTTTTTTTTTTTTGTGTCACTAATGCTCACCGAGGCTGCATTTATGTGCTCAAAAATTCAGTAAACAGTAATATTTAAAATATCTGTTTTCTATTGTTGTATATTTTAAAATATAATTTATTCCAGTGATGTCACTAATGCTCACCGAGGCTGCATTTATGTGTGATCCTTCAGAAATCATTCTAATATGCTGATTCTGTGCTCAATAAACATTTCTGAATATTATCAATGTTGACAGTTGTGCTGCTTAATATTTTTTTTATTTATTTTAATATTTATTCTTCCTTACTGAATAAAACTATTCATTTATTTTGACAAATCAATCAATCAATCAATCAATCTTACTGACCCCAAACCTCTGAAAACTACAGTTGCATTCTTTCAGTAACAAATCCAGATGGTTAGCCACACCACCCTCAGATACTGTCTTAACAGTAAAGCCATAAATAAACATTTCTAGAAAACCAATGTCTAATTTAGGCTGAACTACTGATGGAAAAATATTGCCTAAACAGGTCTAAATCCAGTGTCCAATGGGCATTCTGTAACAAACAGGTAATTAAAATTCAAAACACGCACTGAATACAGAGACAAAGGCCACACAACTCATATTTACAGCATAAAACATGAAACATTTTACAGATCTGTTGGACCTCCTTAGCTTGATGTGTGCAGTGGCTTGGCACAGTTACAGAAGCAGTGACTCAAAACTGATTTTGTCACTCATTAACTAACGGCAAAATGACTTACTGACACTTGAAAGGCACTGAGGTATAAAAACGTTGGCTATCCCTTTTTAAAGGTAGTCAGTGCAGTAGAGCAGATCTGGACATTTTTAAACTGTTGATACCAAAGGTGTTCTGGTGAAACATGAGGGGGGAATGTTTGATGAAAGTTAATGCAGACATTTTATAAGCTCATGCATATTTTTAGGATCATTCAATCAACAGGGAGCACAGGCTCTTGATGTCACGACTCATTCACTGGACCGAGAAAGGTTGCAATTAGACACATACTGTGTCAAGCCGTGTTCTCATTAACTCTCTTCTAATGTGTCTTCTTCACTTTTTCACCTGCCAGAGAAACGACAAAGGCTTTTTAGTGCTTGAACTTAAACTAGTTTTAAGAGAAAGGATAAAACAAGCCGCTATCTAGGTCATATGTGCTTAGAATTTAGAGATAAAATCACTTGATTTCTGTATTTTATAAAAAGCACAATTAATATACTGTAACTAGTGCGAGTCAATGTTGAGTCATTTACATTTTAGATAATTTTGGCAGTTACTTACACAGCTCTGCCGGTGGAAAAAGTTCAAAATTAAAGAAAATCAGTGTTGTGAATCTACAAGATTCACACATCAGTGGTGTCATTTTCTTTTTGAATGAATCAGTTATTTGGGGCAAATTGTTTAAATGAATGATTCACTCATAAAGACAGGCTGTGCATAAAATTACCCCCATACCTGTATATAGTGCACTATTTGAGTGGACATTATTGAATCATTCAATCCCATAATACACCACATTGAAAACTGATGTACACTCAACAGCTTGCTGCTAATTCACATGCACTGTGAGGGTAGCACCAAATTAATTCCTTAGAACTAGCCAGCAGGTGGCATCCACCGTGCTTCTGGTGCACTCAGTGTCCAAATTCACTCACTCGTTTTCATTCACTCTTTCAAGTAGACTATTTCAGTTTAGTAACAGTAATGCAACAGTCACATGCTTTGTTCCTGTGAATCTGTTTTTTTTTTTTTTTTTAAATAAATCAGTTGAAGGAATCATTCAATAATTCAGTCATAATGACGGCACCTACTGGCGTATCAGTGTAACCTGCAGAAAAAGTAACTGAAAAATCCACTCCACTAATATACACAGACTGACAGTCTGGAAAATGCAATCACAGACAAGTGAGTGATTCAAATGTGAAAAAGCATTTCAGCCAAATTAAATTCAAGATACGGAACTAACTGTTGCACAATTATCCATATAACACTGCTGCAGTGTTAAGGCAACTCTTTCAACTTTTTATAATAACATCAGTCTGTAACCAGATAATAGGCAGTGGCCAATAACTACTTCCAAAAAAGTCAGTACACCATTTCTAAGTAACGAGTAACACGTTAAAAGTATCAGCAGGGGTTGTTGATGGAAAGAAGTTGCACAGGAAACAAAGTCCTTCTGTGCAAGCAATGCATGCTAATGCCAAACACTGCTGTGACGCTGGTTTCACATTACAGTCTCTCTGTGGTAGACCAAAAGATTTTCACCACAGAGATTCAGAACTCGCAGAACAAGGTCTACAACAAACAACACAGTCAAGAACAGCAGGATTCAAACAGTCAGATGGGAAGGAAATAAACTTCAAGAAAGGGAATCAGTCGAGAACTCTCTATTTAAAACAGGTCAAAACTTCCCTTGTGGTTTTCCAAAAACTAACTCTGGAAAAAAGCCAGCTGTATTGAACTAGAAGTGGTATTTATATGGTTTTGGGAAATTGCTGTTATAATGGAGCTGACAAATATAAATAATGTTGGAAAAAGGTTTTTTTTTTTTTTTATGTTTTCAGCATATATAGTCTTATTTAAGCCTTACTAAAATGATTAGAATGTACTTTATTGCTTTCTTCAACCATTTTCAGCAGTAACCCACACTGGCTTTGCTCTCTGGTCATGATAGAAAAAAAAAGAACCAAAATAACATAACTGGCCCACTTTCAGAAACTACGCAATAATACAGTCATAGACAACCAACCTGGGAAAATGCCAGGACAGAGAGGCCTATACATAGTGTCAAGTGACATGATCAGAGCAGCTGCAACATAGCAGCAATAAACCAAATGCCAATATCCAATAAGACAGTAAATAGACTATATATTAGCCATGTAAAAAAAAAAAAAAAAAAAAAAAAACTTTACTCTACAACGAAGGAATTTTGATCGTTAATTTCCTTGTGTGCAAATTTGCTTAGGCCTACTTAAGAGATTAGACTTGTTTATCCTGTTTGAGAAAAAGGTGGTGTGATGCTTCACACTGGTAATCTCTTTCTATTTGTGGTCAGTTGTGCACACATTCTCATCGTCATTTAAGGGAGAAATTCTTGTGGTGTCATTTAGAGAACAACTGAGGTTATGGAGTTGTACTCAAGACATCAGATGTTTATCTAGAGCGACTGCAGTTGATTTGGTTATTTTGCCATATCTCAAAAGGCTCCAAAATGATTTTAAATCTCACAGACTCAAAGAAGCATCCTTTCTGATTATGGCCGGACTTTTACACAATAATGGACTACTGTACATAGTCAACCAAAATGCCTACTACCCCCTTGTGTACCAAATAAAACCCAGGCACATGTGAAACTTGTTTACAAAATCACCACTAGGTGGCGCAAAGGGACAGTTGACACCATTGCTCAATAAAGCTAGAATTCTGACATTTTCACTTGCAAATAAAGGTTTAAATAATGAAATATATCAGTGGAAATATTAGAATAATAGGCTAATAAAGCATTATAACATTTTATCTTGAATTATTCATTGTATAAATGTTTATTGTTCCGGCTGTTTGACCACTGTTACAGTGAAATAATACAGTGACAGCAGTGCAGCTCAAAGCATGCTAACTTTTTACTGTACAGTCCCAGCCAGTATTTTAGATTACTTCTATGAATATTTAGATTACATTAGATTACAAAAGAGGTGTCCATTATGCCATAAAATATAAAATGATACAAAAGGTGGATTATTGTTGCTAAAGGATTATGAGTGATGAAGGCCTAGTTCTAACACATATTTTGGCATCATTGTCACAAAGGAAAGTTTTGAAACTTACTTTTAATAAATCACTGACACATTTCAGCAGGTCACGCGTACTTACACATATTCATTATCAGTCCTTTTTTGACACATCTATTCCCGCAAACAGAGCCCTGCTCATGACATGCCACAAATCTGATCAAATTGTTGATCACTTTTTATTAAATTGTTCCTTTGTATTAATTAAAACATGTTTAAATAATAATTAAATCATGTTTTAACTAACAATAATAATAAAATGCCTAATACATACCTTTTACTCGTTTATAATACATTTTTTAGGATATTCACAATTTAAATAAAATGATGGATCTTAAACCAAGAAAATGAATTAATAATCCCGGGAAGCAAATGGGGGTTCAATGGCTTGCTCAAGGGAACCAGTCATGGTTTTGAGGGTGGAAGAGAGCGCTGTTCATTCACTCTCCTCACCTACATTTCCTACCAGTACTAAAAGACTCTCTAACCATTAGGCCACGACCCCAGCCAATTTTAAAAAATGAAGGAGTCAGTGTCTCAATTCTTGTCTTGTTTCACTATTGGAATCTCCTGAATGAATGATTCAATGACAAATACTCTTTTTAATTCGGGCAGCTGTATATATGTAATAAATATATGTAAGTATATATATATATATATATATATATATAGTAGCTTAGAGCTATATATAAAGTAGCTTAGAGCTTAAATAGGCCTATTAAAACTAAAACAAAAAATAAAAGCTCTAAATAAACACACATAAGTACTAAATTTACTTCAGTGAATATGAAATATTTTAACTACAGTGTTTTTCTTTGATTTTCTGCCAACTGCAGCCGTCAAATGTAACCCTTTGCAATGCAAAGCTGACTGCTATTTGTGAAAATGCGCTTTGATGCATTCACTTTATAACTTGTGTTTAAAGCACCACTAAGGGGTCGAAAGCTGCAAATGCATTTTGCAGACACGGAGGCGGCGGTACTCGCGGTGGTAAAAAGCTCTGGTCGAGTGCCATCTGTATGTGTCACATTAATCATTTACTGTTAGTTTTAACACTTAAATATAAGCTGTTTCTGTTGTTTGCGTGTGTCAGGAAGTACAAGAGGTCAGTGTTAGGCCTACTAGTGGAGTAATAAAGATGGTCAAATTCGGTTCAATCACAGTTTTTGGCTGGGTTTATGTTGTTGTTTACATATAAAAAGGCTTACCCTGCATTATTGCTGACTGCAGTCAGGCTCTTAACTCCTGTCTTCAGCAAACTGTTAATCAGATTTTCTGGAATACCACACAGGCCAAAACCTGTGAATGAGAGGAAAGGTTATTATACAGTTTACAAAATGGTTGACGTCAGCTGTTTATCAATAATGCTGTTGTAATATAATATAATATAATATAATATAATATAATATAATATAATATATACAATAACAATAATAATAATAATAATAATAATATGTCATTTAAAAATCCTGTACAAGTTTTTTAAATAAATTAATATATTTTTGTCAGCATAAAACAATTGATTATTGATGATAAATCATAACTCTTACCTCCCACAAGGATAGTTGCTCCATTAGGAATATCCTTGACTGCGTCAAGGGGGTCTGAATAAAATCGCCCGGGCCGTTGTCTTGAAGTGGAAAAGTAACAGCCACACGTCTGCCAACAACAGACATTTAGCAGAATGAATGAAGCAGGCTGAACATACAAAAAACACTACAGGCAACAACTTCAAAGCACTAATGAAAGAGATTTACACACTTAAACTCACAGTCAGTGAATCTGTACTACAATGGAAATCCTTTAAGCTTCCTTTCAATCTCCATTTCCATTGAATAAACTCAAGTGTTTGTGCAATTCCATATACTGTAAGTAGTGTTTTGAGGCATACAGCCAAGTGGAATACTAACACTATGAAGATCAGTGACTTTTCCATTCATGAGTGCTGCGCCTCTAACAATGTTAACCATTTACAATGGAATCCTAAATCATGCATAGAAAATAAACATCAAGTAAGATCTATTTCGTCAGTCAACTACAACAGTTTGACCATTTCCCCATACTGACATGCACTTGCTAAACAAACCCCGGGAGTCCAGCCAAGACGTCCGTTTCATTTATATCCTTATATGTTGACACAACAGTGCATGTTTGACCTCACAAATGCTCCACTAAAGGACGAGGAGAGGAAACAGCTGAACACTTACCACTCGGCCTCAATAAATAACTTGCTTTGGTTTTGTATGTATGGCAGCCTTAAGCCATATTACCAAATAATAATAGACAAATAATAGTGTTATAATAGTAATCCAAAGAGCATAATATCTCACTCAACAAAGAAAGCACATATGATCATTACCACTGTTATTCCTTGAAACAATCATTCAAAGGTTTCTGCTCTGACTGTATAAAGAACAACTCCATGAACCTCAGAAGCACATGACACTAGCATGAGACTGTGTCATAACTATATGACTTCAAAACCCAGGCTTAGCAGTCTGGGTCTGGAGTATTATATATATACCTTTGTAGGGCAGTTATTATAGCAGTCTAGTTCACATGTTGTGTGATATAAAAAGGCAAAACTGGTAGGTGGAACAAAAGGGGAGGTGTGTGAGTAGGAGAGAGCAGAGTCAGGTTACTGTTAACCAAGGAATAGTGTTGGCAGTGCTGTCAAGTTAGTTGTCCTAATTTTAAAAACTAGCATTTTAATGGAAGCTATTGATAAAAATGGGTGTTTTGTGCCTCATTACAGTAATGCTTAGTGACCATGTGTTTCCAGATCAACAATAAAACAAATGAAAACATCAATGATTGGTTGTTACTCTGAAAATCAAGGTCAAAAGTATGCTGATGGTCTTTAAATGGTTTGCTAAGAAAATACAATGCAGCACAAAATGCCTAGTTTCACTAGTCTCTCTCTGTGTCTGAGATGTATGCAATTACACAAGCTTTTGAATTCAAGTACATATATAAGCGTTGCAACATCATTCTTTTAAACTCATGCACACACCTCACATATATATTAATATAGCCTTCTAATAAGATCTGCACGTTTATCTATCTTCTCCATGCAATGCAAAGTGGGGTTCAAAAAAAGACAAAAACAGAAGCACCGACACGTTCAACATCGTGCAAAATTTCGGAAGCACCGTCTTTTGTTAGTAAACACTGACCTTGCCTACGGAGAATCGCGAGATGTTCGTCCTGATCGTCGCTGTCACGTTCCTGATGATCACACTCTCCACTCTAGATAGCGCTTTAAGACTCGCCATGTCTGCAAATTACAGGCCTAATATTGTGTGTAGTGAATGATGGTGACAGTATGCCCTCGTTGATCTCAGATAGGCGGGAATGAAGTATGAGAAGGAGTGTCGGGGGCTCGATTAGCTTATTTGCATTTAACCCTCTCACCACCATCTAGCGATTTCCGATTCATGAATCGGATCTTTTTTAATGTGTCGGATGTTCACCATACCAGTCATGAATCGTGAATCTTTCAGAGTGGTTCCAGATTGAACAAGGCAGCTATTTAGTACATGTCTCAGTGATCCATATTATATTATATTATATTATATTATATTATATTATATTATATTATATTATATTATATTAAGAAATTACTAGATAGTATTGTGAGAGGTAGTGCAGCCTTGATCCAGCTCATTAAAACATTTAGAACCTAAGCACTTTTTTATTATTATTTACACTAAAAAACTATAATGAATGTGCATTGTTTGGCTATTTTTTTTAATGATATTTAATATGTGTTTCGTACTTGTGCTCACTATCATATAAAGTGAACCTACTTGTGCTTTTTTTAAAATGTTTTTTAAGGTTTTTTATTTAAAAAAATTCTATATAACAACAACAGTCAGGGGAAATTATTATTATTTATAAATCAATTAATGAATAAATAAATAAAATGCAAATACAACTAATAAAAATACATACACAAAACCGATAATAACAGTAATTATCAAAAGTAAATTACATAAAAAGTAACAGAAATATATATGCTAATCGGACACAAGCGCAACATGACACCACGTGATGGCACATTTACGTCATAACCTAAAATAATTGATGAATCTTTCCTTGAAGTGATTCTTTATAAAAAGCTGTTTGAAAGAATCGATTCGCGGAAATGAGTCGGACTCCCATTCAAAACTTCTGCCAATATTTCAATCCACTGTTATCAAACACAGAATATTATGGGGATAATTTTGACAAAGTAAGCTCCTACTTTGATGTCAGTGCCAGGCGTGAAGTTTATGAATGAAATTAAAGAAGAAAACATCCCTGTATTCCTCTGCACGTGAGTAATCGCGCGCTCGTCACGTGACTGTCGTTTGCAGTCATGGCCGACGACTACAGACGAAGCGTCGAGCTGGAGAGGAGGATTTTTGAGTTAGATAACAAGTGTGCCACTCTTCGGACGGAGAAACCAGGTAACCGGGAATCATGTCGTCAGTTGCGCAAAAGTAGCCTCCCGTTATTTTAGAAAATGCATGTTCAGTGGCAGAATCAGCCCGGTGTTGTCATCGTTAGCTGGTTAGCTTAGCTGCTCTGCGTTAGCATTCCTGCGAATCACAACAAACATTTTCCTGCCCATCTATCACCCCGTTTATACGACATATGTTTGACTAACTAGTTCATACGAACACCGTAGTACTTACACTAAACCGCAAGCTAATGTAAAAGGTAAAGCACGTTTATTACGATCTGTCATTTTGAACGTAATGCTAGCTAGTAAGATCCAGTTTGCATAAATTGAGTGAAGTCGCATGTGGTCATGCTGTGATACAGAACGCGATGCACAAATAATATAAAACATAACATACATCGTTATAGTCATTTTGCAATGTCATATTACAACCTCACATTAAATAATATGAGAGGTAAGTAAGAATTTAATGGCCTGTCAAACTCTTTTAGCAGAATTATTCAATACGTATTTGCCTACTTCAGCCAGACAAAAGGGCACGTTAATATAAAACAAGGCACAGATGCATGATCAGAAAAAAAATCACAATTCTGTGTTATTTACTTGTAGTCTGAATGATGCAGATTATTGCACTATTTTTGGGTCCTGTAAATCATACATAGTGTACACACATACCAATGCATTCTTGTTTTCAAATGCTTCAGTTGAATTATTCTCAGCAGATAGAGTGTAATCAGAATAAAACAGAGGACGTACACAGTGTTTTTAAAACAAGCTCTTTTTAGACAGTGCAATGTTGATTTTGCAGAGCTAGTTTCTTAGTCGTTGTGGTGTTGAATTTGTTTTATACCAAAAGCTGAGCTTTAGATTATAGATTTACATTCATTAAAGCTGCTATATAAGTGTAATATTTTCTTTTTATAGATATATTTAAAATCCTGATTCCAGAAAGTCATTTAGGGCCAATATTTTGCTGGAACAATAGCCTATATAACATCAGCTGTTTTTCTTAGACCACCAACTGTAAACTCTCATGTTGTATATCCTCTATTAGGTATTAAATATTAACATATTGTATTTTTTGTTTGTTTTTTCTAGATGATGACTACTTACAGAATGCATCTTCCATACTTGACAAGTTGAAAACCCATTATAGACATGGAGGAGAGAGCAGCAGCCTCCCTAAACTGCTGCAGGATTATACACAGGTACTTCACATAACACGGGTCTCACCTGCAACATTCTATTATAATTATAATTATATTCTATTATAACTATAGATTAACATGTTGAATGTGTGAACAATACAAAATTTAACAGGGTCCCATACATCCTTAAAAGTGTCTTGAATTCAGTTTCATCAAAAGTTTGAAGTCTTCAATATAAATTTAGGATGTCTTAAATTTGAGGCGGTAAAGCAATATGGCCTAATGCAAATAATAAACTGCAGACATTTAAAATGAAGAGTCAGTGTTTTCATGCTTATTTATATTTCAAATTCACACATTATCCAGTTTTTTTCTACATCTGGAATTTAATTTCACCCTCTTACAGAAAGGAGAGACTAAGAACATTATTTAACACATTCAATATGTAAATTTTATTATTATCGACACTAATCTGTTTAGTGGCTTTTCTTTAAACATATTATATCAGCAAATTTCAATATCGATCAAAACCTAATTCATATGTAATTATATATTAGTACATCAGCCGATTTCAATACATATGTATATGTTGAATAAAACTTGTCTTTTTTAAATGTTCAGCTATTGTTTTTTGCAGGTGAATGTGTGCCCAGCCTGTTCAATTGAGTAAAAGAATATGCAATATATGATTTTTTTTGCATGGGTTTGTTCTGCATATAGTATCTTATTTGTGCAGGGCTTAGAAAGTCTCAAGTTTCATTTTAAAAACACTGCAGATACCTTGTTTTAGATGTAGTGGCTCATATGGCCCATTGTTTTACCTGCTTTTCTACAGGTTGTCTTGGACATTACATTCTATGAGGAAAACAGGCTTGTAGATCAGGAGTTTCCTGAGGACACTTCCCCTTTTAAAATTCAGCAGTTGCTACAGGACTTGACAGAGCCAGAGGTGTTAGCAGGGCGGCTGGTACCTGCACAAGAGGTGTTGTATTTCAGTATCTTTAGAAGATCTTTACTTGGAACAATTTGTTTCATTATTTGCTGTTGATTCTAAATAAGGCATCCACACCCAATGGTTAATATTTTTGGATTAGGAAATGTCTTTTTTTTTTTTTTATACCGTTGTATCATATGTTGTTTGTTTGTTTGCAACAAAAGTGCATTCAATTTTTTTTTGCAACTTTTTATGCATTATAACACATAGCATAAGTAAACAAAACCTACAGGTCTATATTTTTCTAGTTTAATTGGCATTGACTGAATAAGATTCAAAAGCTCTGCTCTTAATAACTATAGTGTGATGATGTGGTTGGGTTCAGGTGCAGTCTGTGCTGGGGCTGGAGCTGCTGGAGTGCCTTTACTGGAGGCGTGGGGCATTATTATATATGTACTGCCACACACTACACCAACGCAAGCAATGGATCAAGAAGAACAAAGCCACTTTCCTTAAGGTTCTTTCTCCAACCTTTCACTCCACAGTGCCAGTTTTAGTGGCCATGACTTGAGTAAGTGTTGCAATGCTCCGTGTCTTCACAGTGTCTTCAAGAAGGTGTGCGTTACCTTATGAGAATGTTGCAAGTGAGGAACTCAGTCAAGCTAAACGATGGTGTGGTTTTTCATGACTCTGCAACCGCCAATTTTCTGGCAGAAGGTACATCTTTGCAAGTGTACTTTCTGTTATAAAACTGAAAGACCAATTTTTGATTTTTGTGGCGTTTCTAAGCTGTGTTGCAAGTGTACTTTCTGTTATAAAACTGAAAGACCAATTTTTGATTTTTGTGGCTGCACTGACTTCAGATTGTGTCTTATAAAACTGAAAGACCAATTTTTGATTTTTGTGGCGTTTCTAAGCTGTGTGTGACACATCAGGCATTGTGTCTCTGCAGGACAGATTTTCAAACCAGTGGGTTATCAGTATCTTCAAATATTTAATTTCATTTACGAAGTAAAGTAATTTTCCATCAGAAATATGTGTAGCCTGCAAACTCCACCCCTAGTTGCTTCCATTAATCTATAGCAACCAATAATTTTGAGATTGCTAGTGTTTTTAAAATGCATTGATTTTTACTGAAGTTCATTATAATTAACATTTGCTATATAATAATAAATGATCTGCAAAGTTCTATGAAGTCATATAGCTTGTCTGGAAGGAGGCAATTGAAGTTCATTGTAAACTTTGAGGTTAATGTGCCCACGAGATGCTTAGTTTTATTTATTAATTCATCTTAAAATCAAGCATAACGTTATTTTTAAAGAATATGATTTTTACTAATCAAAATAAAATGTTTGGTGTGTGTGTGTTTATATTCTTTTCAAAACTGACAAATGTATTTTTTCCCCTCTAGGTATCTTTTCTGATACTCACTTGCTTACAATGATGTACATTGGTGAGATGTGTTTCTGGGCAGTGAAATATGAGGACTGCAGCATGGACACCACAGAGCGCAAAGAGGACAGGCTTCATTTCCGAGATATTGGCACACAAATCCTCCATAAGTATGTGCTGGCATGCGAGGGGCCACTTCAGGGTCAGGGCTGGAACACAGAGAATGCCAAGGAGATCCTTAGCATTTTACAGTAAACCTGGAGAGAGCTTTTAGGAGAGGAGATTCACAAAAATGTAATTGTTCTGAAACTAGCAAAAAACAAAAAGATTTAAAAAGAAAAATACAGGAAAAAAAGGCACTTATCTTCCGGTCCAGATTTGTTTTCTGGATGTGTGTTTTTGCCGAGAATGTGGAATAATACTTCTAATGTAAAATATAAACAAATAACTATTTGTTTAAGAAAAAAAATTCCAACCAAGAAACATCGCAACTTTTTATTTATTTTAATTTTAATTATTTATTTTCAATTCATTACATTTATAAATGTCATTTATATATGTTAAAAGAAATGGTACAAAGGAGAGGAAAATGCAGGTATATGTTGCATATTAAAGTATTTGTGACCATTTTTAAGTATGGATCTTTTCTTTTTAATAACATCTTTGTATATGACACCTCTTCTGCTCGCTTATTAAAAGTTGCATCTTTATTTCTTTCATTGACCAGATGTTAAGAGATGGGAATTTGGATATTTTGATAGTATACTTTTAAAAAGCTAAACTTTTTGGTCATATTCTTTTTAAAATGAAGTTCATTTTTTGGTTTTTATGTCTTCATTGAAATAAATTTTGGGTTAAGAAATGTTGAAATGTTAACATGTGCGTGATATTTTGGTTTCACATATTTGAAAGGTTGGTACATATTCAAAAGGTTGGAGATGCAGGATACTGGTTCAAAAGTCTTTTATACTCTTGTTGCTAACCTTTTAATGTATAGAAAAAACGAGCATCCTTGATTAAAAAATCAGATTGAAACAAAAACAAATTATGATTATGCATTATGTAGTATTCATTAGAATTTTATATATATATATATATATATATATATATATATATATATATGTGTATATATATATATATATATTAAATCATCTTACCACCTTACATTTCTATCATTTTATGGGGTCAATGGCTACACTACATAATGTTAGTGGCCTTTAAAATCATTTTGTTAATGTTAAATCAACAATAAATCATATGCTTATCCAAAGTAAACTCTCACACAGAAGATAAATTATTGTTTTCTGCAAAGTTGTGACACTAAGTACAATCTATAAGTTACTGGGGTACTAGAAGAACCATTTTTAAGTACGTTAACTGCTTCACAGTATGTCCTTATGAAGGGCTAGGATTGATACTTCACACAAATTAAGGAATAATATTCAATTTGTGTTTTAAATGGTAGATAGTAAATTTACAAATTTGAAAAATATAGTTTGTAGAATTATTAAATTGATAACGTGTACTTTTATTTTATTTTTAGGTGTCACTCCTAGTCCTCCATATGTCCTCCCAAAAGCTGAACATGATAGACCTTGCGAGTTTGGCAGTGTCGATTTCCAAAACTACAGTTCCCACAATGCAGTAGCCTACTTCGCGTGACGTTCCATACACGCCTATGATGAAAACACGAGAGACGTGTAACTTTGACAGTTCCGGGAAAATCCACAGGAATACTTCATAACTGAAATCGTGATTAACAGTTAGCTGACATGTCATGTATTGAATTAAAGGCTAATCTATTAACGTTTTTGCTCTATTAAAAAGTTACATGTAGAAATCTTTCTAAGAAATATTTTTGACAAATAAGTGTTAGTATGCTGAGCCGATCTATAGTCGTGCAAAGTCTCAGGAGTATTAGAGATAGGTTTTTTGATAGAAGACGACAAAGAAATGAGGAAAGTGATGGTCAGGGGTCAAGTAATGAAGCCACGGGCCCCTCTCTGGATAACCTGTCGGTAAGGCACGACTCTTTATTTCATATTTATAAAAATTTCATATTAAGTTATTTACCTGACGTTTTATTGAAAGTACAGATTAAGGCTATGTTGCGAGTGGAATACTAGCTTACTATGTACTAACAACTGCACAGTATACACTGTATACTTCTTACTGAAAGGCCTTATATTAACAATATACATTAGGCTGCTACATTTATATCATCTTGCTTATTTAATTTGAATGGAGCCCAGTGCTCAATTTGTAGTTGTGTAATTATTTTGTATTTTACCTCCATTTTTTATTTTATTTTTTTAATTTGGTACTCTGATCAAATAATGAAACGGGAAACAGAAATGTGAAAAATAACAGCTGCTATTACTTCCAGTTCATATATGACACAAATGCATTGAATTGTGGGATTCATTATTGTAAACAGGATAAGGGATGCTGTTATTTCCAGTTCATATATGACACAAATGCATTGAATTGTGGGATTCATTATTGTAAACTTTAAACTGCATCATTTTATAGGATTTATTTGTGGGATTCATTGTTTTGTGGGGTTAGTTTTTTTGTTTAGTAATCATTTTTGTTTAATTGTGGTTTTAATTTTTGTAAAAAGTGAGTTTTTTTGTTTGATTCTTTTTTTATGATGGAATTATTGTAGTATGATTTTGGTAGTATGGTCTGCATAAAATTGCATTATTATAAATATAGTATTATACTTATACTGCTGGTGTATATGTGCATATGTTTGTTTAGATAATGTAGGTATTAGAGGTTGACAACATGATTTTGGAGCACTCATGCAAACCTTGCCACAGCCAAAAGGATGCAAAAAACCGGACTTGCTGCCAAACTCTCCTGAACCTGAAAAAACAAAAGACCCAAAGGATTTTAGAGTGTGGATGTTTTACATTGATGATGAGTTACATTGATGTTATGTTATAGTGTTGTTATTTATAATGTTTTTTTAAAATAATTTATGTTTTTTTTAAATTGTGTTTTTTTTAAATTAAGGATGCATTACATTGATCATTAGAACAAACAAACATATTAGAAGACCGGAGTAATGGCTGCAAAAAAAAAAAAATCTTACCAATCCCAATATTTTGAACAGTAATAATTTTTAAAACAATTCATTAAAACACTTTTTTTTGTCTTTCTTATCTAAATATACAGGTTGACATGCAGTTTCTCATTATGACCTTCCTGTCTCCACAAGACCTCTGCAGACTGGGAGGCACCAGTAGATACTGGCAGTCAATGGTTCGAGACCCTGTCCTGTGGAAGTACTTCCTGTTGCGTGATATGCCACTCTGGCAGTCAGTTGACCATTTATCAGTGCCCCAGGTCAAGCTCACTGGCTCAGCTGTGCTGGATGACTCTGAGATGCAGCTTGATTATATGGCAGAGTAAGAGCTTACTGCTGCAGCACATGGCACTTCAGTATCAGAAATAATCAGACTACATATAAAAAGACTATCCAGTCTAAGAAAAAATAATATAATAAAAAATGGTATTTTATTATTATTTTTATTATACTTTATTTTCTAAAACAATAATAAAAGTGGTTTATCTCTTGTATCTATGAAAGTTGTTAGCCTGTATTTAAAAACCCTTAATATTTACTGTAATATTCTCTTTAACATGGCACCCACAGGTATCTACGTGTTTGTCCGGCCTGTCGAAACCAGTGGCAGTACCAACCCAGAGCCTTCGAATCTGTGACTTCCTTCTTCCAGTCTCTTGTACCGCTTTCAGAGCCACAGTTTGCCATGTTCGGCCCCGGGCTTGAGCAGTTAGAGATTTCCCTCATGAATACAATCATGCATTCCCCTCATGTACTGCCTGTAGCAGGACTACCTCACCGTCAGATTGATGGTGCTGTGCCATTATAGTTTATTCAAGTCAGTTATTGAACGGAATACACGGATGTTGTGCTATGGTTGCTTTTTCTGTACTTGACCATGTTGGGATTTTTTTTTTCAGGCATTGGATCTGGAATCAGTTTTAAGTACAAAGATCAGCACAGATTCAATATTGCAACTTTATATTCGACTAACAGGTGAGGAAGAGGATATTATATCGTCATTTAGAAGTGTTATACACATACTAATGTTTAAATGTTTGGGGTTGGATTTTTTTGTAGATTAATGTTTTTAAAAGAAGTGTCTTATGGAAGGCCATTTCTGCCAAGGGATTAAAAAATAAAGTAGATAATTGTGACTTTTTGTCTCACAATTATGAGAAAACAGTGAGAATTGCAAGATATTAACTCAGAATTCTGACTATTTTCACAAAGTTCCAAGTTTGCATCTCACAATTCAGATTTGTACACTTTGCAATGTTTTTTTTTTTTTTTTTTTTGGAATTAAAAAATTGCTTATAATAGAACATTTTATCTGACAATTATGACTTTTGAATGGTAGTGTATGTTGCTTGTGTATTTATTTGTACCATGCATGTTAAATGGGATCTGATGTGCATGTCACATAATACAGTTTGAATGAACTGTATGAATGAGAGTCTGTGTCTCTGGGTTTAGGACAGAGCGAGAGAGAGCACGTCTGGAGCATCTCAGTCTGCGCAGTAAACTCTTTGTCTATGAGGAGGATAGTGAGTCCAACATACCCTTAAGCATCAACTCCATGTTTAATCAAGTTTGTCAAGCTGTGAATGGATTCATCTTTGTGGCCAATGCTGAGACAGACAGAGGTATGTTTGTCCTTTATGGATTTAAAGGCCTATGCCTACTGTATATGCTTGAAATTAGTTTTGTACACCAATAGAAATTGTGACAAAGTATGAATTTCTTAAATTTGCTGAAACATTGTAAGCAGATCCCCATAGTGATTTTGCAGTTTGTACTGTCTATCTCTCTTTTATATATTGGAGGAACAGACAGAGAGTGGGAGGAGGAATGTGCCCAGATCAGGGTTATGTTAGACCCTGCGGTGGGTGCTGTGTCCCGCCCGATCCTGGTGCTCTCCTGTGTGTCTAGAGAGACAGCAGACAGACGCAGGATACCTTGTGTGACCATTGCCCATCAGCTTCAGCTCAGCTCACTGCCCAACCCTTGGATGGTAAGACATCAAACAGCATCTGCAGACATAATCAAAGAATTTCTGACTGTACAGTGTACAAGAGATTAATACTGAATATGCAATAAGGCTTCAGTATTTGTTTTGTCATACCATAGGTTCAGGACACGACTGCAGAAACACTGACAGGACTGCTGGATGGTATTGATTGGCTGCTGAGGCACTCTGGAGTCAAGCTATAACCAATAAGACTGTAATGAAGCTACTGGATGTATCAAGTCACACTATTCTAGGTGGCTGTGCTTTTGGTGGCGATCAAAGTCATACCATTACATTTATTTGTTTTTACGTTGCACTTTTCAACAGTTGACCTGTTATCGTTTTATCTAAATTTAGTCCTTTAACTGACTTGTTAGATTTTTTAAAAGTGAAATAGCATTTTACATATTTTTTTTTTTTTTTTTTTTTATCATGGGAATTATATTTATGTAGCTCTAAAGGCAATATTACACAAGCAAGAGTGCTTTTGCACTGAACATCACAAGTCCAACACAAATCCAAAGCAGAGCCAACTATCTCCAAACAAGCTTAAACAAATCAGGGTTTTTAAATGAATTGGTTGAGTGAATGATTTATTGACTCACTTCTTGTTGTCCCAATGCTGTTGGACTAAATTTGTGGATATTTGTTCTTGGAATGTTGCTTAACCGATCAAATTCAAGGACTGGAACTGCTGTAGAAATATGTTGCACAGCATAGCCATTTCCTCTCTTTATGTAATGCATATAAAATATGTAACCTCAAAATAATGATAGTTCAATTGATTTAACCCTGTGCTGTGCTGAAAATACTTTACCTAATTTGGTCTTTCCATATTTCAATATTTTGGTTTCAATATTAGGTAATATTATAGCATAATATAGCACCTCATGAAGGGTGTTTTTCCTCATTTGTCCACAAAGAGGCAGCATCCTCAGCTTTATTAAGATGATTTGTTGACAACAATAAGAACACTGACCTAGTATAACCTGCTGTTTTATTCAGGGTGGAGGTCATCCAGTGGCCAGTGTTCAAGAAATATTTAGGTATTGCTTTGTCTCTGTCTTCTCTTTGTCTTTGACTCCCCGCGGCTATGTTCTCTTCCTCTGTTTAATTAAAGTGAAAGCCAGCCTATGCTTTCGGCATTTTACAGAGGTAATATGCTAAACGGAGTAATAAAGACTAATGTTAAAGTTCAGCCTTCCTAAAGGCCACACTGCCACTGCCACTTAAACTCTCAAACTGAGTCACTTGAAATAGTGAAAAATGGGATTCAATAGAAGGATAAAGGTTGCCTTGAAGTGCCTTAAAGAAATGAGACAGGACTCATTGTCTTTTTTTCTCTTTCCGACATATTTTCCAGGTTGAGTGCTTGATAGATTAGACAGGTGGGTTTTTATATGACAGCTAACTCATTTCTAAACACTTAAGTACATGTACTAATAACCAATTTCTTTTTATTTTTTTTTTTTTAAATTCATTTTTGGTTGAATTGGTTGGATTAAATTTTTTTGTCCTTTTGTATTTCCCTAGAGGAAGAAAAGAATTGTTTTTTCTTGCAATCTTTTTTCTTACTCATAAAATGATTATGTATAGCAATAATCACTGTCTTGAAAAAAGGGATGTTTAAAATGAAAATGTAATTGCTGCAATTTGGATGCATTAAGTCTAACCTGAATGATAGAGAAGGCTGGCTGCTCTGTAATGAAATTTCACATAATGGAGAAAGTGTTGACCTTTCCGTATTAAAATGTTCCCTTTCACCTCCCTAGAAGCTCTTGCAAACAGTTTTCTTACACGTGTGTCTCTCTAACTCACTCATGATTTCACGTAGTGAGACAGAACATGTATTGGCTGCACCCATAAAACAGACAGGCCTGAAATCTTTTTTAGAATAAATTGCTTGCTGATTTCCATGGATTATTTTAAAACTGCATGCATCATTAATTGCTTAATTGCCTAGTTTAATTGTAACTAAATCAATTTAGCTCTATTATATATTTTTTCAATCAAAGTTTTTTCTGTTTTCTTCGTCCAATCAAGATATAACAAACAGACAGATAGATAGATAGATAGATAGATAGATAGATAGATAGATAGATAGATAGATGTTGCAAGTAGCAAAGTGGACATAATTGCGCAATGATTTTCATTTTGGCAATGGATGTAATCAGTTTTGGACTTATCATTAAGTGAACTCCTGGACCACATACTGACTGGTGGGTGTAAAGACAAAGAAAACATTACATTTATGGGCTGAATTCAACATTGGTCGCTTTAACTTGATTCAGCTCTACCAAACACTTCAGCTGTACAGAGATGGTGGGTCATGAACAACGTGACTAAAATATCAGTTCTTATGTCAGAATGTGAGTTGTTTACTCAGATTTTTCCATTCAGTTATTCAGTTATCTTGTTTGAGGAGAATGGTAACCGTAACAACGCTGGTGGATTTTTTTACTCAGATTTTTCCATCATGACACAGTGGGTCAGAGTCTACAGAGTAGCATCTATTTTCTGAAAATGTATCATGTTTTTTTTTTTTTTTTTCACTGTTATACTCAAATAGCTATTTTTCTTTAAAAGCTTATAATGTTTTTGTTTTCTGTCTTTGTAAATAATGAATTCTGTTTTCTCTTCGGATGATAGCTGTGAAATCCACCAGCGTTGTTACGGTTACCATTCTCCTCAAACAAGATAACTGAATTAAGCAACAGGCCTGCAGTTTTGATTATATGAGAGTATTTTTTATCATAACTTTTCCACCTTTTACATTTTTATTCATGAATTACTGACAAAGTGTATAGTTTCTTTTTGTTGGATTAATAGCAATATTTCACACATGGCTCTCTTCCTCTCATACACCCATTTTTCACCGCCAATTAGAATGAAATGTCTTATTTGTATTCTTTGATGTTAATCTCCATTAGGATCATCCATGTGCAAGAAAATGAGGAAAACATTTCATTTGCATATTATATTAAAACAGTGACAAGGACTGGGATGCTAACTGCTTTGTTTTTACTCACCCACTGAGACTTTCAGCAGGCGGGTAAAAACATCTCTTTTGAGCTCAACAGCCTGATAAACACATACTATAGTGCTCATTAAATCATCCTGATTCAGTGTTCAAATCTGATATTAGCTAAGGTGTTAAATTGTCATCTTCATACAACACTAAGGCTGCATCTTAAATTGCATACTTCACTTCTGAATAATAGGCCACATGCACATCTGATGGACACTTTGACTTGACTATCCAGGCCACGGGAGAGGATTTGAGAATGGAAGTGAAGCACAGCAAATGACACTGGTAGGTCACATGCTAAAGACAACATGGTGAATTTAGTACGTCTGGATTTCATTCATACTACATACTGTGGATTTCTTAGAACAGATTTAATACTGCATTTCTTAGAACAGATTTAAAAAAATAAATAAATAGAAAGTATTTAAGGCATTTTTCAGGCAACTAAAAAAGGTAAGAGCTGATCTGCTAAATGTGGATGGAGGACGCATTCTGTCTGTCTCTATTCCTGTCCAATAATTTGATGTTTCTCTTTTCCCTTTACACTTTACTGTCATTTCAATTACGTAACAACTTATACAAATGATGTTATCTTGACGCCTCAGGGAACTTAAAACCAGTGCCGCATCCAACCAGCCAACAGGCTGCACAACAGCCCTTCTAATCCAATTGAGACTTAGCTACTGACACTGAGGTAAATACACATTAGCTTGGTGTGACACCAACAAAGTGAATTAAGCTTCATTTGGAGCCAGAAAAGGCCACATTTTGTGTGAAAAATAAGGATCTTACAAGCATTTCTGTTTCATACCACTTTTCAAGGTCCATCCAAAGACCATTTTCTTCTTGTTTATTTTCCAACTTTTATACTTTTTATAACCTAATGCCTGTAGCTGAACACTCTTTTCAAATCAGTAAGAAAAATCAGCTCCAAAACAATGATTATCACAGTACTGGCAGTGTTGCAGTATGAATGCAAAATATGCCTTGACCCCGACCCAAAATTGATTAACAACAACATAGATGTTGAGATACATTATTAAGATAAAATATAAGGGCAAGCTGCAGTGTTTAAAGTTTGCTGAGAGGGAAGCTGGACACTCAGTCTGTTTGTTCACATGCCACTTTCATTTAATGTAAAGTTTCTAGTTTTTTTTTTTTTTACTCTCATTCACTGGGTCACTGTTGGGAGTGAAGAATGGGCGCCTTTCAATGGACCACCCTTCTAAAATCTAATCAAAATTCACTTTCACTTTCACAAAATTCATTCCACCTCACAAGTTATAGTTTCTTTTTGAAAGATTGATATAAAAAATTGCATATTCAACTATTTCATTAGAGCCAAGTCCAGTAATTATAAGGTCACATGACAAAAGACATAAATGATAAACTCTGACCTAAAGTAAAGATGAGGTCATTTTATCTAGCTGTCCAGACTTGGTCTGGATTCTATTCTTCCACTGCAAATTAGAGAAGATGAATAGAAAAAATTCTCAGTCCTACATAAATATTACTGCTCTACAATTCATGTCATTACTCTCTAGTTGGCAAGTTGTATTGTTGTCCTGATAATATAGACAAAAGTAATTCGTCCACACCAGGTCCATTGATCTGCAATTTATTAACACAGAGATAACCTACCAAACCCAAGATTTAAGTCAGAGTACTATAAAGCAATTAAAATCTAAATCTTTAAATAGACTACATGTCCAATGCACTTTCTTCAAGTATAAGTGCTTTTTGGACCAAACTTGAAAACCAAAAAGGCACACCATTTGAATTCATAGTTTCCAAAGCGGTCAAAAGTGTGGATAAGTTAAAATAACTAACAAAACAGTCCTGTCTTGCTCAAAAACCTGACCAAAGTGACTGAAAAGTGTTGCCAATGTGCTCACTATCCCAACTTTCCCAAATTAGCGATCCAAAAGAGTGACCACTGAACAAAAGTGGCCAAATTGAGTGAAAAACTGTCAACTTAACCAAAAAGAGCAGCCAGTGTCCTCTCCCTAATAGCGACAAAAAGAGTGCCCTGAGCTGGCTGTCTTTTAAAAATTGCTTGAGAAGAGTAAGCAGTGCGCTCTCTCCCAAATAAGCAACCAGAAGAGTGACTGGTCTCCCTCAAAAACGATGGCTCTCCCAGAAAACTATCCAAATACCAGAAGAGTGACCCTTTTTAATCAAATCTGGATGTCTCTGAAAGATATCTATACATACGTACTTCATTTGAGTGACTTCATTAATTTCTTTAGAAAACAACCAGAAAGAAGCTCTCCGCGTCCTCGATTCTATGCGGAATGGCACGCATCTGTGTTCTGGTTGTTGCCGCGCGCTTCAGCGCGTGGGAGACCGCTCTGGCCCATATTTCGCAGCTCGCAGATGACCGCAATTTTCGAGGACAGCCAGGATTGCTTATCGAAATGCCGTTTTTTTCCTATTGTTTTTGCTATCAAGTCTGTTGTCGACGATGCGCATCAAAGTTTTAGTGGCAAACAGAGGGGCGCGAGCCAGTGACAGCGGAGGAGAGAAATGAAGGAGAGTGGAAGGAGGACGGAAGAACCAGACCAGTGCAAATGTGAATCTGAAGAATATTGCAATATGCTACTAATATGGCAGTCTTTTTAACGTGAACTTCATTATTTTTGAGACCCGTTCAGGATTCGCGAAATTCAAAAAACAATACCGTTTTGGCGCCCCCCCCTCTCCCTCTTAACAATCAAACGGTAACTGTACAACACCTTACAACAGCAAGCGTGGCCAAGTTTATTGTTCCATGATATACCTGTTGAAAACTTCTGTGTATTGAGTTATGAGTTTTTACAGAGAGTTTTGCATGGAGTTCAGTGTTATTAAATAAATGTTGATAGCGCGTTATACCTGAAAACCGTGCAACTCACTCGATTTTTTTTTTTTGCATCATTTTAAAAGCGGCGAATAGAAGTTATATCGGAGAGCCCCCACATAACACGCTGTGGTCTGATGATCCGGATGAACACACTGTTGAAAAAGTAAAACTCGCAACAGATTTTGCTCTCGCGGACAACTTCCCTCCAGCGCGTGGAGACCGCTGAGCTCGCGCCAGGGACTGAATATCTGTTTTCGCCAGACCAGTTATTTTTATGAAGACAAGTACGGGCAGTCCATCAACGTGAGGACCCTTCAGGAAACTTCCCTGGAGCTGAGTGAGTTTTTTTTTTTTATTGTTTTGTTTTCGTTTAAGGTTTTGTTTTTAAACATCTTTATTTGGAGTTTTTTTGTTTGGGTTAGCTTCCCTGGAGCTGAGTGAGTTTCGCTGTCGTAGTTTCGCTGTCTTCGTTTTAGTTGGGCTACGCTTTGGTTTAAAGGGGTGCGCAAAGCTCGTGAAGCACAGGGCAGTAAACAGTTTGGGAATTTAGTTGGGCTACGCTTTGGTTTAAAGGGGTGCGCAAAGCTCGTGAAGCGCATTTGTAGTTTTGGGATTTTTTTTGTTGTTGTGTGTGGAGGGTATAAGGCTTTTGAGTTTAAGTAATTTTTTTGTTTTGTTTATAAGGGGCCTCAGATGGCTTATCGGCTGCGAAAAGTGTGTGAAAAATATTTGTTACCCTTGTTAAATCAAGGCCAGAGTAGCAAGTTAAACAGAGCGGGAATTAATGGACACATTTGCTGTTTATTCCTGTTATGAATTTGCGTGGCAGCTGGATTTATGCACGTGGCGTCTGTCATACAGGTGTTTTCCGCAGGTTTCAGGGCCCTTCGTGTGTGTCAAGTACACCTGAGGTATGAGAATATAAAGAAGCTGGTATTTCTTTACTGTTTCAACAAATGTGTCTTCTAGTTTTGTATAGGCTATTATTGTTTTGTGCTTTGTTTCTCTGATGTAAAATAAGATTTAGTAGAGAATATCAATTTTGAATACTTTCAAAAATATTTTTTTCAGCAAACAATTCATTCTAAACTGTTAGAATGAAATGCATTTACTTTTAGTTTTCTTATTATATTTATGTCCATATTTAAATGTGTCTCTAAATAAAAAATATCAATCCACTAAAATTGAAATCTTAATTTTAAAAGATGCCATAATCTATGTGATGCCCAAGTAAAATGCTGCAAGTAATAACTTTTCCAATCACTTTGAATTTTAATACTTATGAAGAAAGCAAGCTTGACAATCTACAAACTCAAAAACACAGAATATAATCATAGAAATTATTCCGACAACCTCTTACACTTTTTCAGAGGCTGCAAATCCAAGACTCCCTGCATTTAATATTTCCAAGCAGCCATTACATTACCTGTGCAATTCTACAAAATCCTGAACAAAGAGATGTAAAAGCACTGCAATCAAATTGCCCATTTCACAGATGCTTAAACAGAAAGGTCATGAGTTCCCGATTGAAACGTGTCTGTGAATGAAGTACATAGGCAGCTTGTTATGAAGAGAGAGGTCTTAAGATGACAGAGCAAGAAGAGTGCTGCAGATTTGCATATTCCTAAAACACTGACTTAAATCTAATAAACAATTTTTCTGAAGTTAATATACTGAAATTCATTATTCATTTAAACTCATTATTCATTATAAAATGTTGCCATTCAACATTCAATTTAATTACTTTTTCAGCTTAATGTTAGTCTGTATTTAAATGTTTTATGTGTTGATGATAATTGTTTTTGGCAATGTACACAAAGAGGATATCAAGGTGCTGGTAATCAGAGAAGAGTTCAAATTTAGGTTAGATATTAGTATTTGCACACTTTTAGGACATACTTAAAATGTCTGCATTTCATAATTTGGCTGTAAAACATTAAACCAAGTGGCATCTGTAAACAAATGGTGCATTTTCTCAGAAATAACTCAGAAATAAACTGCATTTACTTTAACTTACACATTCAAGCGTCGTATTTAGTGAAAGTTTGTTCTCCTCAAGTTGACACAGGTCTTCTAACAATAACCACAGCCGTACTTCATCACATTACCGATAAACATACTGACATTTGTACAGCCATTGTTTTATTAATTAACAAACATCTCTGTAGGAATTTGTTTCATTTCCTTAAATACAAATGGCATTTGTTTTGATATTTTGTTATAAAATACCTTTCAAAAGGTTTGTGGTCAGTAAGATATTTTAATGTTTTTGAAAGAATTCTCTTTTGCTCATCAAGGCTACATTTATTTGATTAAAAATACAGTAAAAAACAATAATACTGTGAAATATTATTACAATTTAAAAGAGCTGATTTCCATTTGAATATATTTTAAAATTAATTTCTTTGATCGCAAAGCAGAATTTTCAGCAGCCATTATCAGGGCAATTTTTTTTTTTTTTTTTATATTCCCAAAATATATCATGAAATATCTAAATTCTCAAATATGTGTAAGTAAATGCATTTTGCACCTTTATAGATTATGTTAGTTGATCTATAATGGGCGATGGGCAAAGTAGCATAAAAGTGTAATCTATTAACTCTGCATAAAAATCTGTCTTTTTACTTAAGTACCAGATTTGGGTGTCATACCATAAAACATTTTTAATCCGACTGACTTTGTATTTAACGTGAATTTAATAAAAACATTGTTAATTACTTATGAGCCTGTAACAATTTTATTGTACAAAAAGAGAGCAAAGAACATTTACGTTATCAAAGAATATTTTCACTTCAGTCCAGCGAGTTCAAGCACTCACAGAAACCTTTGAACAGCAGTGTATAACACAAAAATATTTTATATGTATTTAGATGTGACTTAAGTGCCAAACTCTGTATATCAGAGTATGAAGGTTTAAGCTTTACACTGCACCAGCTTTTGACTCTCTGTGAAAAGCGTCTAGACATTCAAAGACCTTTGCAACACAAACAGGTTTGCAAGCACTCTCTGCACAAACATGATTGACCTCAGTTTACCACGGGTGTTGGAAACATGATATTTCTCTCTCCTTGTTTGGAGTCAGTATCATAAAACTCAGTTTTCTCTCCCCACACACATACACGCACGCATGCACACACACACACACAGACACACAGACACACACACACACGGTTCGGCAGAATGTAGATCCGTCCCCCTCCAGCAGCCTGCTCTGCTGACCCAGGCTTTTCCACTGCCCTTGTGAAATAAGAGCGACAGAGAAGATCAGGTCTCACCAGCCAGAACTGAATGCCAACACAAAGCAAAAAGACTCTCATATGCTGCTGCTGGCAGACGCTCACTTTAATCTCTGTTTGAACAGTGTTAAACACCTGTCTAACCAACTTAAAATCCCCTTTCCTCCAGCAAAACTGCAGCACATGCAATTTTTCCCTGTGCACATGTATATACATGTATAATTGTTTACACAAGGCTTTGTGCTTGTTTCACCATAACACACTGTTTGCTTGCTTGTGCAACTGGGGTGACTGAATGTCACCTTTGAACTTTGCATATTCTTCTGACTAAATCAATCAGAACAGGAAAGGTTGAATCCTCTCTGATATCCTTTTTTCTGCAGTAGACAAATGCTGTGAGGAGTAAGTACTGCAGTAATGGCATTTGAAGATTATGCTAGAATTAGATTACACCAGTAAATTCAGAGATGTTCACGATGGTTAATTCAAAATCAATTGACACGATGGTGTCGAACAAAAAAAAAAACTATCCAGTGATGAAATGTTTTCTGTGTTGTCAAAAGTTGTGCGATATCCTAAACTGCTGAGATAATTACACAACGTGTGCTGTACACGTCTGATTTGCGAACTAATGTTCCTTTGAACCGATTCAATTTAATGAATGGTTTAAACAACTGACCTGTCCAACACTGAACTCACGAGACGTCTGAATTGGTGTATATAAAAAAAATCTGTAACACTTTACAATAATGTTCTATTTATTAAACTATTTAACTTCATTATTTAACATTTACTATTACTAAACTGCACTTCTACAACATTGTTAATTTCAACATTTAGGCTATAGCCTTCATTGTTGAAATCAAAAGTTGTACAGTATTTGTTAACATAGTTAATGCACTGTGAAGTAACATTACCAAACAACAGCTGTGTTTTTATAAACTAAGATAAACAAAGATTAATAAATATAGTAGCAAAAAGTATTGCTCGTGGTAAGTTCATGTTAGTTAATATGTTAACAATTCAAACCATATCCTAAAGTTACAAAACAAATAATTTACTCTAATTTAAATAATACTCTGATGTTTAAATCATTTAAAATGAGAATGTAAGTGTGCTCACCCCATTTTTGTTTGTAAGAAAACATTAGATTATAAAAAAATTTAGATTATAATAAAAATTTAGATTATAATAAAAATTTCCTGATAATTGACTCACAACCATGTCATGATGTTCATGTCTTTCTTTCTTCAGTCGCAAAGAAATTAAGGTTTTTGAGGAAAAACATTCCAGGACTTTCTATTTCTATTTCTATTTGCCACTTAATAAAGTAAATAAATGGAAAAGTAATGTGTGCTACTTTTTCACTTAATAAAGTAAATAAATGGAAAAGTAATGTGTGCTACTTTTTCTACTTTTTAAGTAACTTGGATAATATGGTGTGAATGCTACAGCAGGATTGTTTTACAGCTAGGCTGACAAGCAAGATTGAGCTAGGAAGAAGGCAGGTGATGCCTACATGTTTGTTTTACATCATAGATGTGCTGACAGCAGGATTGAGCTAGGAAGAACTGGAAAAAGGTATTCAAAATAGGTGCCATTAAGAGCAATTTACGACCAAGCACATCACCGCACACAGATTTAGTATTACTTCCTGTTTGGAGTGTACCGTCATAACAGAGTATGACTCAGTGACTCTGGACATTTATTATATAGCAGAGATCAACAGGTTTGAAATGGTAAACCCTGCTTGCATTACTCACTGCTAATTTTGGATGTTATTAATTTAGTCTGGGATGTTCCTGTGTGCCCGACAGGAACGATACTCTCTTGTTTGTTAGCCAGAGCTCTAGACCTGTTAAATTAGTAGTTCATTTTGTGAAGCATACAACATTCAGCATTCAGAAGTTTTGTGTTTGCAAATGTGAACTAAATGAAGTGAAGATGTGAAAATTATGATTTGTGACTTTTCTTCTTCACAAAAGTTCATCCATTTAAGTATACAGTGAACTTTGCTTATATTATATTATATTATATTATATTATATTATATTATATTATGTTTTATTTTATTTTTTTATTTTATTTTATTTTTTTATTGTTATTTTATATTATATTATATTATATTATATTATATTATATATACTGTTCACTACATTATTTGAGCTGTGTATTTTTATGTTTTAGTTATGTGTCTTGCACTGATATCTAGAGAGTGTTAATGTTGCATCTTTTACCTTAATTATATAGTTTTAAGAGTGTTTGTAGCCTGTGTGTGGAATGGTAAGGACTGGTTAAAACCCACACTGATAGCAATCATTTTGTATTTATATCAAGTTTTGCTCTAAATGCTTTAAGCAACAAATAAATCTGACCAAACTATGGGCTGTCTTCCTCTCAACAAGACACTGCAAATGACGTTAAACAGACCAGTTTATTTGCACAACCCCACTATACAACAATGCCCATATATATATATATATATATATATATATATATATATATATATATATATGCATGTGTATGTAAATATGGAAAGGTCTGCGCTAGAGCAATCATTACAGTTACTTTTGTTTCAAAGTCATAGCCCTCAAATGGGCAGTGTTATCAACTGCAGACAAATTTTGGAGGTTAAAGGGTGAGAAGCATTGCCTAATATGCAATACTGGAGCAATCTGTGAAGAACTCGAGAAGCGGGAAACTCTTTCAACCAATCAGATTCAAGGGAGTTTCTTCCCCCTCCTCCCTTTCATGGATAACTGGACAATCAGGTCCTCTGTGTAGACTGCCAATGCTTCTTTATTTCCCTTGTGGGGTCAGAACCTATTGGCCTTCCCAGTATCTCCAAACACTCCACATGGTGGAAATGTGGAAATGTTACAGCAGAGCATTTGTATATGCCTCCTTATAATATAATATAATATATATAATATAATATAATATAATATTAAATCTGAGGTTAGTGTTATTATGTACTTATTTATTTGTTAGCAAGGACACATTACATTTCATATAAATGCTATTCTTTTGAACTTTCTATTTATCAAAGAATCCTGAAGAAAATGTATCACAGTTTCCACACAAATTTTAAGCAACATTGATAATAATAAGAAATGTTTCTTGATAAGCAAATCAGCATATTAGAATGATTTCTGAAGGATCATGTGACACTGAAGACTTAAAATTCAGCTTTGCATCACAGAAATACATTTCATTCTAAAATATATTGTAAAAATATTTCTCAATATTACTGCTTTTACTGTATTTTAATCAAATAAATGCAGCCTTTCAAACATTTCCAAACTCATTTAGTGTTATACTATCAATAATAATAGTACTTAATTATTCTTTACTAAATGCAATACAGTTTCATAGACCTAATAAGCACTGGACTGTCAGTGTGGGTGTGTAATGCATTTTACACTCTACTGCTGTATGATAGCAGCATTTGTGTGAGTACTGGGGCCTCTCCACTACCTGACTGAGAAGGGCCGTCTCTTTGAGAAGAATAGGGAGGATAAAGGCGAGTTTGAGGTGTATTTGTTGACTCTGTTCTTACCAGACTTGAGACCAAAGCACAAGGACACAAGAACATTTCTACAGTATAATTTTAGAAAATATTTGACTTTAGTAATGAATGTCATTACAAAATAAAGTATTTTACAATGCAAAAAGACACGGTTATGAAACCTGCATGTTGTTATTCTAGCATTGTTAGATGTTGAGATGGGGTGAAGCTACAGGTCAAGTGCAACAAAGCCAGATATTTGCTGACTGTGTATTTTCCCACATTTGGAAATTATAGCCTGGTGCTGTTTTCAACAATCCACTGCCAAGTGCAGAAGAAAAATAGCTTTGAAGCCAAGTTCTAGACCAGAACTCCTCATTAATCAAACTAGATCCAGAAACACATCAGGGCAAGCTCAGTCTAAACAACATTTATTAGCCAGTTGTCCACTTAAGATGTCATATATTTGACACACATTTAAACCATATCAGAACTTTTTATTTTTTTCTATCAGGCTGTCTATATAAATCTACAGGCTTAGTTGACTGTTGAGATCAGACTCATCAGTCGTGAAGCACCACTGACCTCTCTATAATTTGTGCTGGTGACCAAACAAATATAGTCTACTTATTTTTAGCCTTACTCTTCAGCTAGCTGGATACAACCTGTTCAGACTACATGCTTTTGATGGTAATTTCTCACTATGTCACAATGTCATCATCATTTCAGACAAACCATTATCTCTTTTATTATTGTGATAAGACCCAAAAGTGGTGAGGGAATAGAGTCAAGGGTCATCGACAAACTCAACCAAGCACAAAGTGTAAATCACAAAGCTCCCCCACGTACATAAATCACAGAATGAAAGATGGCAATGTGTCAATTTCTGTCCCACATCTAGCACTAATATAAGTCAAAGCCAGTTTAAATTCTTTATGCTTCGTTTCACCAGAACCTTTAGCTGAGATAATGTTTCACATTATGAAAGGTTTTCTTTTAGCCTAGCCTAGCATCATTTTATAAAGGATTTTCTAGTTTAACACAGTAAATGCACAGTAAATGTCTGCATGCTCAAAAGACCCTCGGTTACCTACAGATAATGATAAACCCACATATGGCTGGAAGTGCTGAGCGTTGCAGAGCCAGTGTCTGGTTGTTAATTGTCTGGTATCCTCGTATAGGGTTTCACACAGACCAGCTAAGAATAAATGGCAGTAACAGCCAACGCGCTTTGGCGTGAAAGAGTAAGGAAATTAATTGGGAGAAGCTGTGGAGATGGCAATGGCCCTGGGGTTCTCAGGAGGTTTCAGCTCAGTATTTGTCAGAGGGGTGTCATCCGGGAGCACCACTGATAATGATTTTTCTTTTTCCTCCACTCAGGGAGACAGCAGAAGCTATGGCTTACTCTCTCTCGCTCAGTCTGCTCTACCTGGGCTTGCTGTGTGGAAACAGACTGGTGTCCGCAAGAGGATCCGAGCTGTTCACTGCAGGTAATGCACTCGCAACCATGTCAAAAACATTTGTTATTTTACTTTGCCAAAGCTGGCCAATTTGCAATCAAGTAAAAAAGATCTATTAGGGCTGCACGATAAAAAAAAAAAAAAATGACATTGCAATACTTTGTATATGTTCTAATATGAATAAATACAGGAATATTCACCAGATGATTAAATAGCTATATGAATTTACATTTAGCAGACGCCTTTATCCAAAGCGACTTACATTGCATTTAGGCTATGCTTTTTTTTTTTTTTCAGTATGTGTGTTCCCTGGGAATTGAACCCATGACCTTTTGCGCAATGCTCTACCACTGAGCCACAGGAACATAATTAGGGTTACTTTTTACAAGCATCATCTCAAATCTTTTTCAGTAACACTTCAGAGTTTAAAAAATCTATTTAAGCTTTAATAGACCACATTCCCACTGTTAAATAGTAATTGTGATGATTTTATTGTGGTTATTGGTTATAAAATTGAGATTGTTGTGATTATTATTAAATACAGATATTAAACATAATAAGAAATATTTTGTAATAATACTGAAAAATAAAAAGTAAAATAATTGTATTATTTTACATGCATACAGTCTCAGAATGGCTTGATTGACAGTAAATGAACCAAGCCATTCTCAGACACTGAAATACTGTATCATGAGCTACATGTGTGTAGTGCCATAGTGGAAAATGCATAAATTTATTTAATTAAAATGGCTGCCTGGGCCATTTGACAGTCACACAAATCCATATTGTGATACTCTGTATGTATGTACTGTACATGTGGAAGAATTGACAATAAAGCAGACTTGACTTGACTTGACCTATGCATTTAGTCTGCCCTATTTGTTAATTGTTTGCTTATGTAAATATACTGTACATCAGATGGATGTCTTTGGCTGCTTTGTCAGCTGTACTTACTACAGCAAAAAGCTTTGCATTTAAGTGATTCATTTTGAATTACTCCGATGGTAGAAAAATGTCTTTCTATGGAAATTACAGATGGCTAGGGGGCATGGATTGTCAATTAGTGTTATTTTCACTTTATTTTTTTGTAAATTAATAATTTAATCAATTATTAAATAATGAAATAAACAAAAAAATAATAAAAAGTATAATTTTAAAACTTATACATAATTATTGATGATATTATATTAATTAATCTGTATATGTATTTATTATTTTATAATATTTAAAACAATTACCCTTATAAATATGCGAATGAATACACATATTAAGATTGATTCATTGATTGATTTATAAGTAATTGTTGCAAATGTACATGTAAGATGTTAAAATGAGAGTTGGAATATAAATACATTTACAGAGGGCTTTCATCAATCACAGAATGAAACTGTAGATGTCTGTGCCAGGTCATTATTGGAAAATCATTGGGACTGTGTCAAGATTATTCACCTTTGAGCACACAGAACATTTTGCTTGGGTCTAGTCAAACAATCCTTCAATAAATAGGCTTTGTTTGAAAGTAAACACATGGACTGTGGTCATCCAAAGTCCAGGGACAGGATACAGTGGCGCTTATGGGATGATGAACTAAATGGGATTTCAAGGCAGTGATATGTTATGGTGAATAATATTTGTGTAATAGGCTTTCAGAGATGCAGTGAATGACTTGGGTTAATGACCCAGTAGCTGCACACAAGTTGGAGCACAGATTTTAGCACTTTGACTAAAGTTCAATTTTTGGTTTTATGTTTGAATATGTTCTCTTTTAATGTTTATTAAGTTATTATTTAACTACTATAGATGAAAATATTGCCTCTGGAGAGAATGTTTTTTTTTTTGTTTGTTTTGTTTTTTTTTTTGCTGCAAAAGTATGATGTGGAGAGCCATGTCCATGGTGTCATTTTTCATTTTTATAATATTTTATACTAATGAAAGGGCTATTAATTCATTAGCATTTCACATCATTCTCAGTTTAAATGCCAAGATGTTTCAACAAAGATGTACTAGAATTTATGACGTAAAAGATATTATTTCATCAGACTATGTGCAAAAAAATCTTTTTATTTTTTATTATTCCAACATGTTGCCTTGTGAAATATGTCTTGTTCAAGCCAACCTAGTCTCATGAGAAAATGCAACTAATTTATGTTTTGGCAAATTGTATGATGAAAAAAACTAAGCATAAAGGTCCACAGTGGGGCGTAAGCAGATTGTATGAAAATGTACAAATTCACCACCATTAGTTACGAATTGCCACAAGAGTGCGTTGTCTGAGACTATCATTGGAGTTTTTAACACAATATGAGATCATAATGAACATAAGTTTACTACACAACCTAAGGCATCGCATGTTAAGGAAAAATTCTAGCTACAGATCTTTTGCCCTGAATATTTTCCACAATTGAATGTTTGATGGGTGGTGCCATCGTGTATCTGGTTTTCAACTGTTCAATAAGGCAGCATTTAAAATATTTGCATGAAAACAAACCCTAAGGACAGAACTCTGGAAACCCTGTTGAACGGAGTGTCCGTTTGTCCTTTTTTATGCTGTCTGCCCTGACTAAGGTCTCTTCAGAGGTGTTCGGAGGACAGGCTGTGGTTTGATTGAGAACAGAAGTAATTGTCTTGAGTTATGGCTTCAGACAGGGGCCATATTAGTGGACTTTTTTTGTGAGGGAGTTCTGGCAAGCATGACTCTTTGGTTTTGGCTGGAATTTCAAAAACATGATGATGTCTTGTAGAGAAAAGAGAGTGAACTGGCAGCGCTGCAGCACCATCAAAGTCATGCATGTATGCTAATGTGTCTCTAATAAATCGGATGTGCGTGGATCAACTTGCCATGGGCCAAGCGTATGGGCTTCATGATAGAAGTGTAATGAGATAAGGCTGCTAATTTCAACTATTAAAAACATGCAGATTTGTTGTGCTTGAAAAAGTACTGATGACTACTAATACTGTAGATCTGATATCATCCAATGATTGAGTTATGTGATTACAATATTTAGATTCTTGGATAAGAGGAGCCCAAGGATCCAAGTGAAAAATATAACACCAACATGTCAGAAAAAGAAAAAAGAAAAAACTGAAAGAACCAGAATTCTTTTCTATACTCACAGTATATATGCTACATAATAGTAAAGATAAATAATAATTTATCATAACTAATAATAACTGTTGTTGATATGAATTAAAATAATAATAATGCATTTTATTACAATTAATAATAATGACAAAAATATTATAAGTGTTATTGTTCATAATAATTAAATTACTAAATGTAAATTCATTAGTAAAATATAAATTATAATAAAGTAAATAAAATGTATGATGATAAAAATAACAATAATAATATTAATAGTAATTAAATAAAAGTGTAATTATTAATATAAAACAATTATTAATTAATATAATAATAAGTTGTTATTATTATTTCTGCATTTTGACACAATAAAAGTAATCATTATATAAGACAAAATGCATTATGAATATATTAACATTACTGCTACTATTAATAAGAATAATAATAAGAAAAATCATTATGATAATGGTTATGTATACTATTATATTTATGCTAACTCTAGCGATCAAACTATTTGAAAAAATTTTATTGTCTTGACTGTTAAGTTAGAAAAAAATAAAAGATACTTTATCATACCATTTATCTGTTTGTGCTATTTATTGGTAAACCTAACTTTAAAATATCAATGAGCCCTTTAGATTACAATAATCACAATATGAGCATGATGGTAAAGCTCTGCTGCAGTCTCAAGAAGCTTGGATCTTAACCCAATCCTGATGTACAATGACCAAGGCCAGGTTGTTTCAAAGGGATTGTCCTTTAAATAAATTAATAAATAAGCAAACAGACACGTTGAAGACTTCAGAGCAATCTTTTCGTACACAGGAAACAGTTGGTAGCATGAATAGATTCTTGGAAGTCAGTCTGTTTTTCCTCCACTAACAATATGTTCACTGAGGAGCAAGCCACTGTACCGCTGAAGCGATGTTTTCTGCAGAACATGCTGTTTTGCGTTTAAAAACCTAGTGATTATGTTGGCATGTTGATTCCTTAATTCTCCCTGCGCTGTTCTGCCTGCCATAACCCTCGCACAACACAGGGGCCGCTGTGAGCGCTCAGCAACATGAGAGTCTGCTGCAGTGACTCAGGGAGTTTCAGACACAGGCGGAGCCCCTTTTGGGCTATAGTTTATTTACGTTAGTCAGCGGGGTGAAGTCAGGGAGAGAGCTGAGCCTGAACAGAAAGTAGAACAGCAGAGGACAGCGAAGTCTGCCCTCACACAAGACAGTAGTTGGCTCTTTTTGTTCAGAAAAACAGAGTTCAGTTGCCAAATGGAGAGCAGGACCACAGGGCCGTTCACATGAAACTTTTTCCAGAAGGAGCATGCGGCCACAAAACTATTCCTCTTCATTTGCAGGCATATTTCTATGGTCTGCAGATTCAGCATAATGGTTTGTAGAAATATGAAACAAATGTTAAATGTTTGGTTGATAGATTTTGAGGGTTAGCAGTGTGGAATGTTTTGTTTGTGGTAATAAAAAATGTTAAACAGTAAGCAATTTAACAAGAGCTTTAATGTCAGCATCTTTAGTTAGTCAAAAGTAAAATGTAATATAATATAACATTTTAATTATTTATGTAATGCTGTATATATAATAATATTATATCTATAATATATAAAAAGTTGAAAGTTAAGTGACATACAGCCAAGTATGGTGACCCATACTCAGAATTCGTGCTCTGCATTTAACCCATCCAGAGTGCACACACACACAGCAGTGAACACACACACGGAGCAGTGGGCAGCTATTTATGCTGCGGCGCCCGGGGAGCAGTTGGGGGTTTGGTGCCTTGCTCAAGGGCACCTCAGTCGTGGTATTGCCGGCCCAAGACTCGAACCCACAACCTTAGGGTTAAGAGTCAAACTCTCTAACCACTAGGCCACGACTTCCCCTAAATACAACATACACATTAACTCAAGTAATGGCATCATTATTATAGTATTAGAGAGGATTAGGGTCATTATTGTAGGTTCATTTGACAGAAATCTGCTGCAGTTTAGCCTGAGGGTCTGGATTTGTGTTCAGTGAACATCAAAGAGCGGTTGTGCTAATGATGGACTTAGACAGGGCAGCTGGAAGCCAGCATTTGTTTATGGCTCTTTGCCTGGCTTGACATTACATTTGGAAAAATACAATAATTTACATGTTAGCAAAATGGCAACAGGCACTTACCTGTAGTTCCCTTTCAGTCGGTCACTCTCTACGTCACATCGGTGACCAAAGGATTGGGATATTGCTTCGATAGACCAATCTACTTTGAGTGTAAATTAATGAGCAAATGCACCTTGGTATGCAATTACTGCATCCAGCTGCCACTGATCACACCGTGAGTATAATAAGGCAGCAAGTGCAATGCATACTAGCTTTTCGCTTCGGAGCCGGGCGACAACATAATTATATTCTACTGTGTCTTCGAGAACTATGAGTTCAGCACGCTCTCAGAGGCTTCGTGTGTTGGCGAGTTGGCTCTTCAGCAGTGGTCGTTCCAGAGTCGAGTGGGTTGCGCACTTCAGGATGCACTACCCTCTGTCGTGCTGCAAGCGGCAATCTCCCCTGTGCGCCTTTCTTCACGGAAGTGCATGACGAGTTCACCAGGTCGTGGACGGCACCTTTTACTGCCAGAAACCGGCCAGTGGGCTCCTCCTCCCTCGACGGCGTTGCAGCGAGGGGGTATTCGGTGATTACCCTCCTCCCTTCCTGGGCCTGTAGGCATTCGTCTGGTCTAACCGGCAGTGCTTATACAGCTTGCGGGGACCAGGCCAAGGCACTGAAGGACCTGCATGAGGGTTGTCACGATCCGGAAGTTCTGAAAGAAACTTGCGCTCCCACGCGGACAAGGGTCACCACACGTTCTCTGGGTCGTGCGATGTCCACGCTTGTGCTCCAGGAACGCCATCTCTGGCTGTGTCTGGCAGACATGAGGGACGCCAACAAGGTTCGGTTCCTCAATGTTCCTGTGTCCCCAGACAGGGCCTCTTCATTGTACCCAAGAAAGGCAGTGGGTTAGGCCAATCTTGGATCTGCGAGTCTTGAACCGGGCCCTTCATCGGTTACCATTCAAGATGTTGACGCAGAAACGCATCTTCGGGTGCATCTGTCCCTGAGATTGGTTTGCAGCGATTGACCTGAAGGACACGTACTTTCATGTGTCGATCATTCCGCACCACCGATCATTTCTGGGGTACGTGGTCGAGGGGTGTGTGCATATCAGTACAGAGTCAGTGTTAATACTGTAATTAAATTACTTATCCACCGATAAAGTAAAGTAAGGGATTACTGCTCATTTTTAGGTAATTTAATTACAGTTACTTAAAAAGTATTTGCATTACATACAGAAAATCATTTCAACAGTTCTAAAATCAATATTGAATTTGAAATCAAATCTAAATTTATCGTCTAAAGCTAAAATTAAATGCAGCGTCTTTAACCCTCTGCACGCCCGCGTGTCCACTTGCAGTTTTTCCTGAATTCATTCAGAGAAACCTCAGCAATAACAATCCATTCAAATATAAATTTGCAGACATGTTTTTATTCATATCAGGAGACAGATACGCCATGGAAAACAATAAGGGCAAACGTTCTAAAAAACTCACTCTGGGGGCTGAGCTAGAATTTGAAAACTTACTCTTGAAAGGGTTCATTGAGTTTCTTTATTTCTAATAAGTCTCACAAGTGCTTTAAGACTATCTATTTATGGTGTATTATCGATGGTTTACCAGAAAGAACCACTTGTGTGTTTGCAGCTTTGGAGCATTGAAAACGGTCACCCCCCCCGATGCAGATTGACCCTGCAGGAATGGATTGATCTTTCTGAGAGACTTTCTTCCCTTGGGACTTTAATCAGGCATAATTTGGAAAGCACTTCCTTTGCATGTTTTAAGGGGGAGTGTGTGGCCATATAATTTTTTGAGCGCAAGCAAATCATGACTTTCTTACACTTTTGAAAAGACCAAGCCCATTTTTTAAATATAATTTTCTACATGTTGGGTGGCTTATCATGAAGGGTGTATTTTTTAAGCTAAGGAACACATTTTGCATAAAGGGTTATTTACTCAAGAGTTGTTTGCTGCTGTACTTCTTGCTCTCTTTAAATTTAATTGATTATTTTAGTTGTGATTTGGACTAAAAATATTGAACCACTTGAGATGCGGTTATGCTGTGGCTCAGAGGGCTTTTCAAATGTGCTCATTAGTGACTGTGAGAATGTCTGTGTTGTGTGTGTGTGTGTGTGTGTGTGTAGGTGTGTGTGTGGTGTGCGTGTGTGTGTTGTTGGTATTGGGTTAGTTTTGAGGGACTAGGAGAATGAAGATTACATAACTGCTGCCATATTTTTTGTGCTCATTACTTGGCTTGTTTTATTTATCACAAGTTGACCCCCCTTGTTGCTTAGGTAAAATATTTAAAAAAAGAAGCTTTTTTAAAGTGTGTTGTTCTGGCAACAACGCGTGATGGGACAACCTTGTTTCTATTTTCATTTCCCCTTTAACTCTAAAATTTAAAATTGAGAACACCCTAAAGCAAAAAATGTTGTGCTTTTAGTCTTTCAAATAAAAAGAGGTGATCTGTGTAGCTGTTTTACCATTTAACAGCCCATTGACGTAACGAATTATCCAATCACAACATCTAATTTAAATAAAGAGAAGCTTTCTCTGTTCGTTCTTTCATAATTCAGGCTTCCGGAGCACATGAAGGTAAAAGAAGCGGTAAATGGGATGTTTGAAGCTTCATTTATGTATTTTGCCATATGACCTGAAGACAATCATGAGCTCTGGATTTATGTTAAGCCATTGCTGTTTGCTTTTCATTTTTTCATTCTAAATAAGTTGTAAATCATATTGGTCCAAAAAATGTTTTCCGGAACCAATTACTGTTGAATAAATTTAACGACAACAACAATCTATCTGTGCATAGTACAAGGATGATAATCATAATGTTCCTATTTTTTTTTTCTCTGTGATAAAGGCTTGGAATCCCTGTCTGGTAATGAATGCATCCATATGCTAATAGAACATAATGTTCTCATGCTGTTTTTCTCTGCTCAGAAAGGCCAGGTTTTTTTTTTTTTTTTTTTTTTTTTTTTTTAGATTGACCCACTTTGTGATGTTTCCAGATTTTATGACTGGTCTTTGGAGGTCTCCAAAGTGACCTAATTCCTCAAACACTGACACATAAAATACACAGCTTTTTTTGCGTATTTTTGAGGAAACTGTTTCCGGTAAATGAGGTGGTCCCCGTGCGCACTCATATCACATATTTCATAATGTTACCTGTAGATTTATACCCCATGCATCAGTCACCTAAAGGACTATCAATGAGGAAATCTTTAAGTCTTTGCATGTTTTCATGTTGTGCTTATATCACGCGCAACACAAACATATTTATGATATAACAGTAACTGTGGCAGCTATATAGCAGCTTTCACAGGATTCTACCTGTCAGTGGACTGTAAACCGTAAACTGTATTTACATTACCATTTAAAAAGCTTTTGTTTTGGAGTTGGTAAGATTTGTTTTAAATGACTGTTTTTTGAAAGAAGTCCCTTTTATTCTTTATCAAGGCTGCATTTATCTGATCCATAATATAGTAAAAACAGTAATATTGTGGAAATATTATTACAATTAAAACAAGTTTCCTATTTGAAATATTTGTAAAGATTATCTATTTTCCTGTGATGGCAAAGCTGAATTTTCAGCAGTCAGTAACTACTCCAGTCCTCCTCAGTGTTTTGCTTATTTGTGCTTTAATTTTGTGTGCTAAAATTATAATATTTTTGTGAAAACTCTGATATTTTTTGGTTCCAGGATTCCCGCTTTGATGAAGAAGAAGTTTCAAAAGAACAAGAATTTTTCTTTGAAAAGGAAATATTTGTAACATTTATACATTTTTTTTTTTTTTTGTTTTTTTACTGGTACTTTAGATCAATTTTTAAAATTTTTTTAGCGCGATCCTTTGCTGATAAAAGGTAATAATTTTTACTTAAAGAGAAAAAAAAAAAAAAAAGAAAATATGATTGTTTTATCATCTTTACTGTTTGTATTTTTTTTTAAGGTTCTGATTGTGTTTTGAAATGTTCAGTTTGAGTACTTAACACTCTTTCATTCTGTAAGGAGTCCCCCCTGTATTTAATGTAAGACATTTTAAATGATTCTTTTATAAGTTTCTTCCATGAAATTAACTACAGTTTTTAGAAGGTTTGTGTTATTAAAAACCTTGGTGGTTAGCTGTTTTTTCCTCTATTTAAATACAACTAAATGAATTCCTGTGTGATTAAGGGGTCACATTTTCTGATTTAAATTAAGTGCCACTAATGTGGAAGTACATCTTCTTAGGTGCTTACCTTTTAGTGATTGATCATTGTCAGTTAGGGCACACGTGATGCTCCAACATTCTTTCAATGAGTTTTCACATGGTTCCCTGAATGACACACAAACTGTAACAGCATACATACAGAAGCTCACACAACCTTATGTAATGCTCTCATAAGTGCAACAATTGGTAACCGAAGACAAACTGTGTGAGTTGACACATGCTATTTAGCTTCGCTGAAGTAACACACTCTCTTGTGATTCTGCTTTTATAAACTGTCGTCTTTGCAGCAATTGAGCTGGAAAGATGGTGCGTCTGCTCAGCAAGCTTCATAACCCTGAGCCAAATCACGACATTTTGCTGGACAGTCAGATTCGCATGACGGTGCTTTTTTTTTTCTTTTTTTTTCAAGCAATCCCTCAAGATGTTTGTTAATCCATAAAGTTGGAAATGTGGCCTTATTTGTTCAAAAGTTTGCAGCTTGCTTGAAGTGGAAAAACATTTGGGTCCTGTCTTTCTGTTCTGGGGCTGGTAATCCTAGTTACCGATGGTCTGTCTTAGCGGGAAGCTGAGTAAACATCATGTTTTTGCATCACTGGAAACCTTCACCCACAACAAGCTTGTATCTTTTATTTAAGTTTCCAAGCAGGTAGGTGTGTGCATAAGCACCTGCATCATTAATTTATTAGTTATAATTATCTGAACATGGAGTGGGGGGGGAAATTACCAGGCATCACATGAAAACCCTTTTGGCTTCATGTCTTGCAAAATCAGCGGTGTAAATTTCTAACAGGAAACAAAGAAATTGATTTATTTTGGTGCCTGTCATGCTCGAACAAGTGTAAAAAAGCCATACTGAAATTTCATTAATGATTTGTAACTGTCCTCTTGAGTAAGACTCCCGTGGTCAACCATGTTCCAAATAATTCCGGGCCTGCCAACCACATACGCAGATTAGTAGTCCCGCAAAAACTCTGTGCCAAACATCTCTATGATAGAATGACTCTTTGTTTGCGCACGTACTTTGGCTCCCAAAGTTGCAAAAAACTCAAGTTTCCCACATCATGTGCCAAACCTGCAAACCACAAGCTTGTATAATCATCACAAAAAAAAAAAAAGTGGGGACAGATCCCACAAAAAAAGTGTTTTGAAAATATAAATGGGAGATTTGTTTTGTAACAAGGAAGAAAAAATTAAATGGTTTTTAACTGAAATTTTGTAAATTGGTTTTATATTTTGTAGTTCCATCAAACTGTATCCAAGCACATTTGTAATTTTTCCAATTGTACCACATCTGATTGTTCTGAATAAAAGTTTCCCTAAACTGACATCTTACACGTTGAAACTGGTCCCAAAGGTTAAATCTGGCCTTTTAACGCTGCTTTTGCAACATTTTTTGAAGCGCAGGATTGGTGTGTGCTGACGACCAGTGTGCGTATTTTTTTTTTTTGTCCCCCTTTCCGCAACCAAACCAATATTGACCATGAACAATTTAGTGGTGATAATGTCCCTATCTGTTCCTGCGTCCCCATCCGTTTCCGCAGTGGCCCACAAATCATTTAGCGTTCCTCTGCAGCCTATTGCTCCATCGCAAGCTCTTTTTATGCAACTTGCCGGAACTATTAAGGGAGGTAATACTAATAACAGTATTTGGGAGTCAGAAATGGGGAGAGAGAAGCATTAAACACTGAGAAGGGAAAAGGGATACTTTTATTTTAAAAACAAAGCCACCCTCCGAAAAATGCGACCTTGTGTCCTGTGCGATAAAGGGAATGCAAATGGAGTTTTTAAATTTTTTAAAGAAGTCGTTCAAAAACATTTCTTAATTCTATCTTGTTGTTCGAGCAGCAATCACATATTGAATGATTTGAAGCTAGGTAAGGCTGCAATTACTTTTTTAAAATATATAAAAAAGAAAACAGTTTTTTAAAAATTGTAAAATTCTTCACAAAGTTTTGTTTTACTTTTTTTGATCAAAAAAAGCGCCAATTTTGAAAAAGTTCATAATTTTTTTTAAAATTTGTGTTATTTAGTGGACCTGAACTTTAAGTTAAAATATTAATACATTTTTATAGTTTTCTTGGATGTAAAAAAAAAAAAAAAAATGCTTAAAAGACAACTATTTTAATTGAGATCTAAAAGGCATGCATAAAATTTATAAAAAAATGATAAAATGCTTTTTAAAAGGTTTTTGAGGGAATTTTAATGTTTTCATTTTCATTTAAAATATTTCAAGCCAAACTTCCCAAATCTCAGTAGGCAAGTACTGAGGTTTCTAAATTTTATACTCATAAAATTTTTGTTTAATACTTTTTTTTTTTTATTGATTGGCATTAGTGCCCTTTCTGAGTGGCAGGAGTGTCCAGACACACACGTTTTTGGAAAATGAGTTTTATTTCAACAAGACCCAAAAATCTGGACCTCCTACTTTTCCCACCCCGGCTCATTTTCCTCAGAACAAAACCTAGATGACGCTTTACAGTGGAGACATGGGTGAGTTAATATTTGAAACTGCCCCAGAAAAATAGGCCCTTTTACAGAAAAACAATGTTGGGGGCCCTATTTGTTTTTGATTTTCCGGGCATCCTGCCCCCAAAGGGGCCAAACTGGACTCTACTGAATGTGGTCGCTCAGGGTTGCACTTTGAGCCCTTTGTGCCTGGGCTCCCCCTCCATCAGCAGATGTGCAGAGGGCTGGAGGCCTGGTGTACCAGGTTTATTCCGGGGGGAATGCTCCCCGGGAGATGGTAGTCAGCACCTCAGCGGGAGAAAGGGAAGGGGGTTTTGAAAAGGTTTTGCAAAAAATTGATAAAAAAAAAGAAATTTCATTAATTTTTTAATAATTCAACAGTCAATTTTATAAAATCTACTTTACCCCCATTTTCCACAGCACATTAGATAGTTTTTTAGTTTTCTCCCAAAACTGTGTGTAGGCTCGTTAAAGTAACAATATTTGTGGAAGAAATAATTTGATTAAACCATACACATGTTCTTACTTTAAAAATGAGTAGAAAAATGATATATGGTCAAAAAATTTGGGGGGAGTTTTTTTATTTATTTTTTTACTTCTTCCCTTTCAATAAAGGGTTTTTAAAACAAAGAATATGCAAATGTGAAATAATATATCTTTATTTGTAAAAAAACTAACCTTGGCACACTTTATTTTACTGTATCCTTTTTACAGTGTAATTTAAAATTTAAGTACTGCATAAAATTTAAATTAAATACATGTACTTTAAAAGGTTTGGTTGGGGTTTGGTTTTGGTTAGATGCAAAAAATTTTGCACAATTCATTGTTATTACTGTATTATGTACAGTATATGTAACATGTAAAAAGGGCACCGATAAAATAAAGTGTTACCTTAACCTTTAACATTTTTATCAGCCAGTGAGGATTAAATATTCAGCAGTGCTGTGGCATAAAATAATGTAAACCTAGAGAATCCATCTTTAAAATGAAGTCTGTGGAGTTCAGCAGACCATCACAGAACATTCAGATGCTGTTTTGATCTTCCTGTCTCGATGGACTCCCAGGCATTGCAGTGGAGGAAATTTGGGTATACCACTATTTATTGTATTCTGAGAAATACCATTTTGTGCTGGAGACACATTGGTGTCATAATATAATCTACTTTTTTTAAAAGGGTCACTACTCGGTCCAGGTTAAGTAATATATGCTCTGTAATTCAGGCTTAATTCTGGGAGATCAAGTGAATCTGGTGTGATCCTCAGGAGCTCTTTGGTTACATGCATGACAACCACGTTCCACGGTCTGCCCGGCGGTCCTGCTCAACTGAGCAGGGACACCACGGAAACCACACATTAAGCCACATGTAAATCACTGCCACTATCGGTTGACAGTCCTGACAAATCAGAGGGGAATGATTCGCTGTCACCGTTATTCCATAGGCCTATCTGAGGTCACTAAGTACATAGCTTTTGGTTCTCAGAGAGCTTAGAAGTATAAACGTTTAAGGATATTTTTACTGAGGTTTGGGGACAGTTATTCCCCCCTTCTTTGTGGGTCCAAAATTGGTGCTAAAGCTAGATTAGGGGGATAGGGGGTACAAAATAGGTGCAATGTTTACAACAAAAACACCAAAAAAAAAACAATAAAAAGGAAGGCTTGGCGAAGAAAAACAATAAATAATAATAATACGCTGAGAAGAAAAGCCCCAATCAAATGAAGATTAAGTCATGAGTTTATAAATAAATGCATTGAAAACCGGGGCTTTATAATAATGGGGCTTACATGTTTTTTTTATATTTTCCCTAATCATTGGCCTACAGTCACTGTACAAATAATTCCATTGTGCAATTTGTCGACTAAATTAAAATTGGAAACTGTTTTCCATTCAAAACAAATTAAAATTGACAGTCCCTGAGAAAAACGTACAGTTCTGTTTATTACATATACCCATTCCGTCTCTCTGAGTAACAAAGTAATTAGTCAATAATGCTAGTTTATTGCTCAGCTACCTTGGTGTTTTTCTTTCCTATTAACTCTTTTTTGTTTTTCATCCTTTTCTCTTTCCTTCCTTTTCCTTATATTGCAGATGGACCTGGAGAGACTGGCACACAGCAGTCAATTCTATGGGTTTGTATACTGACAAAGAGTATGAAGTCCGGGGTGCGCCCAAAATGCAAGGAAAATGCAAGCCTTTGTACAAACTTTGGCGAAATGTCAGTCAACAGCCTCATTGTGCATGTTGCACAGATTACCCAAGGTCAACGGTTAGTTGACACCCCCCCAGCCCCGCCAAGAACTTGGCACAAACGTGAAAAAGCAGCTGGGTAGTGTGCCGTGAACCATCATGAAATCCGTTAAGGCAATATTGCCCCAGGGTAAAGAAAAGAACATTTTTCCCTTTGCACAGAACAAAAGAAAAGAATCCATGTTCCCCGACCGAGCCGTTGTTTTAATTTTTTTTTTTTTTGAGGGTGATTTCGAAATTTCGGAGGGTGTTTTTTCCTTCTTGTCCTCAGCTCCATCTTCCCGTTCATTCTCTTCTCTGCAGCAAGGCAGAGGTGAGAATAACTAGTTTTAAAACACCATATATTGTGTATCCTCCCAGATATGGATCATATTTATTGATATTTCAAAAAAAACTTCACACCGCAAACTCAAAAGAAATAAAAAAAATGTTAGAAATAGATTATTAAACAACACAATTGCAGATTGAGGTCCCTTGTTTTTAAAAACCATTAAGATTTAAAAGTTAAGAGTTAATATTTTTTTTTTGTAATGTTAATCGTTTTATGTTAAGCTTATAAAAAAAAAAGCAGGGAATTGTTCCTAGTCTCCCAGAACACCCCCAGATGAAACAAGCATACACTTACACATGCATATACTGTTTTCATAAAAAATTTTACACAAATATTTTTTTCTTTCCTAATTTTGTTGGTTCCACAGGTTGATGGGTAATATTTTTTTATTTATTAAATACCACCTAAATTCCCTCCTGCACCTAAAATTAAGGCAGCATAAGAATCGCATGAACCCCGAGCTATTGATCTGAAGGGTAATTAAAATGATCATTTAAAACACCCGGACGATACAGATCTCGACTCCTTTCACCATGAACAATGGGACCCTGATATTTTGTGGTTTATTCTGTTAAAAAAAAAATACACATAAAATAGTTTGTCTTGTTTTTTTTTTTGCAACTACCATGCAAGTAATTATAATTAATGTGTAAATACGATGTTTTTCATTAACATTATAGAAGCATAGAAAATGTTTTACCTAGTGCATTGTTTGACTTTAAGAATTAGTCAGAAATTACTACCGCAATGTCGCAAAACAATGCTGTAAAATATTGATAGACAGCGTTTTTTAAAGGCAGATTGTTGAAATAATAGTATTAAAATGTTTTGCATTATAAAATTAGACTGAAAAGATTGAAGCCTGTGTGCAAAAAAACCTAGGCAGGAGTGGCAAAATGGCGTATGAGACAAACCTGCAGAACTTGATTGTTTTGAAAAGGTCATGAGTTGTTCGACAGGTTGTGGTAGTGTCTCCAGGTAAGTATAAAACCCCTATACGAAATGCTTAGGGACCTTGTTTATTTAGACACACCCTCGTTACTATGTGGTTTAGGGAGCAAAATGTAAGCAATTACACAATTAAAAACCCCACACACCCGCACCACCACCACAACCGACCCCCTTAGCCATCAGAACAAAACACTACCTAGCCCACATCCGAAATGTAATGTTTCTGAGGAGATGATTGATTTTGCAATGATTTAGTGGTATTTTTTCTTTCCTCTCATAGTTCTACTTTTATTCGTTATATCGGACTTGTTTTGTAGGTCCTATCTCATAAAACACACAGCAATGATTTACTTAACTATCTGAACAGAATTGGAAAGGCTCGACCCGCTCCATTCTTTTGTTGGCAGGAGGTCAGGATATGTTAAGCCGGATTTCTTCTACCATGAGGGACGTTCCAGTGGGATGGTGTTCATCCAGCTGGACCTTGATGACCCCTGCAGAGAAGAAATGAGAGTTTCTGATACACACCGAGCCACAACATCTGCTGGGCTTGTCTCGCTCAGGCTCTCCTCAATTCCTTAATTTCAAAAGTGACAACGATTTCGGGTCGTGCTAGCTGCTACGACCCAGACATTAAATCCCCAAATCCCAAATAAAAAGAACAAACCTTTGGCTTCGGTCTTTTTCTTCTTTTCTGCCTGGCCATTCAGGGACGAGGAAGATATAACCACCCTCATGGTGTTTCCAGAAGCAGCTCATCCATCCCTGATATCTTGGTTTCCAGCAGACATCAGAAGTGGAGGAGACTCCCATTCAAACGCAAACCCGCTGTGCACAGCTGGGGTTAACATGGACTTTTATGCCCAAGTAAGTGATTTCACACCCAGCAGGAGGTGTCTTGCTTTCACCTGGACAACCTGAACAGCTCTCCAGTGAAAAAGAAGGGAGAAGGGAATGAAGAGAAGATACAACAATTCCAGTTGCTTTCCGATGGAGCCTACACCCCATCAGAGAACCACAGCCAGGCTGCTTTCTGCCGAGTGTGCCACCCAGTCCCTGTCCTGAGCAGGGGTACCAAGCATTCCCAAACCCAAGCCGTTGAGGGGAACCTCTGGAATGGTGAGAGTACCTGGTGTCCGCCAATGATTCCCAGACGCCGTTCCTGGTTTCCTGAAGCTCCTCCAGCCCCCAATACTGCCACCAGTATCAGACTATACTGTAGTGCAGGAGAAGTGGATGGCCCAGCACACAGCCTCCTCCTGAATCCTCCTTCCTCACAGCCTGCGATTATGCCCTCACAGCCCCCAAACAAACATCTCCCTGTAATCCCAAACCATGCCCCATGGCGGTACCTCACCCCAGACCTTCTGGGAAACCTGAACCCATGAAGGGACTAAAAAGCACAAAGTTTCATGGTCTTGTTGTACATTTGTCACTGCTGGAAAAAGTTGCATGAATGGCGTGACACGTGACGAAAATTCAAGGGGTGAGGGCACATGATAATTTTATCTAGTGCCTGTACGCAACAAAATGGAAGAAGCTGAAAACGTTTCTTTTCTGTCAGCTGTTGCAGTAGTGATACGCTAGCCTCACCGCGAGATTTTAAATGTGCTTTCGATTTACAAACAGAACAGCTGGTTACATGCAAAAAAAAAAAAAAAAAATCACTACATATATATGCTCGCTTGCTGTGTCTGAGAACCATTTTGAAAATGTATTTATCTTATAACAAAGATACAGATCTAGAGCTACTGTGGCATTAGGATGAAGAGTTAACTAAATGAATTCAAACATATCTTTATAAAAAATTGTTTACACATAGGTGAAAGGAAAGACGAATCACTTTATTCTGATTACACCAACCCAGATTTGCTCATATATGGTATATTAAAAATATATCCATTGCATCATATCAAGTTTCCTGAATTATTCTATTTGTGGATTGAGTCAGGCAATATATTTACTCAAATCTCCACACAGCCTTGATCTTAAGGGAACCTGCTCTCCCCAGATTTATGGGAGCCTATTTGAGCGCTGCATCCTTTCTGCACATTTTTATCTTCTTCGCCACAGCCCAGATGGATAATAACTCAGCAAATTAACATTTTTCAATATGCTAAAACACTTAAAAATGGGGTTGTGGTGCAGATGTGTATGCTTTGCATATCACTATATATGAGTGTAATATTTGAGATCCATTACAAGAAAATTGTTGTGAGACAAGGTTTTGGGTAATGATAATAGCGGTTGACTAAGGTGTTACCTTGTTCAAAAAGTGAAAAATGAACTTTTTTATTTGTAGATTAATGTATCCAGGGGAAATGTCAAAAACAAAGTGCTTGTAGAATCTTTGGCTGTGCAATGCAGACATGTATGGCAAGTTTCTTATATGATTATTTTTGTACATGTAGCAGTTTATATTGATGCAGACGCTATAAATGTATACATGCATTTACAATGGGAGTTACACTACAGAATAAGCTTGGAAAGAGTATCGACAATTTTTGGACTTGTTCTAATTGTAGACAAAGATTTGCCATTAAATAAGGCTACACAGTTTGCCTGGAAAGCTAATTCAGTGAGTTTGTTCCTGCCCCCCCCCCCCCCCCCCCCCCCCCCCCCCCCCCTAGAAAACAGCATATTCTTGGGTGCACGATGGCCTTAGTCTACAACGGGCTACGTCGGACAGGAAGAGCTGCTTTTAAAGTATCAGGCTAGGTGTTTATTAAATTGTGCCTTATAATAACTGGAAAATTAAAAACTATGGCGGCCTTTTTTGGTAAAGTTTACAACCCACAGATTTGTCAAAGCCACATATTGGAAACCCAGTTGGTGAATTTCTCACAGATGTAATACTATTGCTCTGATAAGTTTTTACAGAAAAAAGTACGGCTTGATAAGTTGTTATACAGTAGATGAGCTTATACTGAGCACTTGTGACGCTGCACGTTCTTGTTTTAGAGAAACACAGTGGGAGCTATATGATGGTGAAGAAGGAGCCTTGGTTTTACAGCTTAATTGGTCCTGGGTTTGCCTATGATGCTTGAATATTGGGTCCTAACTTGTTTTAGGTGTCGGTTTGTAGTTCAGTGCCTTCCAAAAGTGACTTTTCTTCTGATTTGGAGTTAAATTTATTTGTGCCCCAATCTTTTACATGTACAGTGGGGCTCGAAAGTTTAGGCACCCCTTGCAGAATCTGTGCAAAATGGGAATAATTTTCCAAAAAAATAGAGAGAGATCATACTAAATGCTTGTTATTTTTATTTAGTTTACTGTCCCTGAGTAACGATATTGTACATAAAAGATGTTGTACATTTAGCCCACAAGACAAAAAAATTGCTGAAATTATTCAAAATAACCCCATGCAAAAGTTTGGGAAACCTTTTGGTTCTTAATACTGTGTGGGGTTTACCTGGATGAGCCACACCTGTCTTTCTGTTTGTGATGGTTGAGCACATGAGGTCCCTTGGTTGTTCTGAACAGTTTAAACTGAGAAACCTGTTCTTCAGAAAAATCTTTAGGTCCTGCAGATTCTTCAGTTTTCCAGCATCTTTGCATATTTTGAACCCTTTCCAGCAGTGACTGTATGATTTTGAGATACATCTTTTCACACTGAGGACAACTGAGGCACTCAAACACAACTGTTAAAAAAGGTTCAAACATTCACTGATGCTCCAGAAGGAAACAAGATGCATTAAGAGCTGGGGGGGTGAAAACTTTTGAACCAATGAAGATGGCCAAATTTTTCTTATTTGATTAAATTATATATTTTTCATTTAGTTCTGCCCTTCGTAAGCAACAGAAGATACTTGTAGTTGGGTTTCCCAGCAACACAAATAAAGTACACATTTACCTTTGATCTCAAATTCCAAAAGTTTTCACCCCCAGCTCTAATGCATCTTGTTTCCTTCTGGAGCATCAGTGAAATGTTTGAACCTTTTTTAACAGTTGTGTTTGAGTGCTCAATTGTCCTCAGTGTGAAAAAGATGTATCTCAAAATCATACCGTCACTGCTGGAAAGGGTTCAAAATATGCAAAGATGCTGGAAAAACTGAAGGATCTGCAGGACCTTAAAGATTTTTTCTGAAGAAACGTTCTCAGTTTAACTGTTCAGAACAAACAAGGGACTCATGCTCAACCATCACAAACAGAAAAGACAGTTGTGGATCATCCAGGTAACCCACACACAGTATTAAGAACCAAGGGTTCCCAACTTTTGAATGGGGTTATTTTAATAATTTCAGCAATGTTTTGTCTTGTGGACTAAATGTACAACATCTTTTATGTACAATATCTTACTCAGGACAGTACTTAATAAAAAATAACATGCATTTAGTATGATCTCTATTTTTTGAAAATTATTCACATTTTCACAGATTCTGCAAGGGGTGCCCAAACTTTCGAGCCCCACTGTATACTAAAGCTATTCAGACAGTCTCACAAACCATTTCTTGCTCAATGAATTGCTCTTAATTCTTAATATTGCATATGCCAACAGCATAGCTAAAGAAATAGTTCAAACAAAAATGACAATTCTGATTATTTTTAAGCACATTCGTCATGCACATTTTAGTCTCCTCATTTACAAAGACAGTGAACCATGATTTTAAACTTCAAAAATTACCCAAATAGAAAGACATCAATACGACTGGTGCTCTATATTCTCAGTCTCCAGCTGGTGTCATATTTGAAAGCTTTGTGTGATCAACAAACCAAGACTGAAGCTGTTATTCTGTTGATAATCTTCAGCTCCATTAGACTGGGTCTCATAAAATTAGTGTGAGTTGAATGATTCAGGAATGGACTTTGTCTAATCCAATTTGTAAATCTTATCAAATCCTATTTTGTTTACTGAAACAGGACTCACAAGAACAATTCGTTTCACTTATCCAGGTCTTAAGTTCAACTCACTGCGGTTCTTGAGTTCTGGACACTTAGCAGGTTGCATAAGATTACTTTTGTTGTCATTTTCAAAGCTTGATCATCCTAGTCACTATGAACCAATATAGTATAGGAAATAGCAATGAGAAGATTTCCAAAAGTTTCCTTTTTGTGTTCCATGAAAAAAATACAATAAATAAATAACAGCATACAAGTTAAGAACAACACAAGTGTGAGTAAATAATGACAGAATGATTCAGTTTGAATGAAATGATCTTTCATAAATGGCTTCATGTTAATTTGCTGATCTTTCATACTGATGTTCTGCCAGATCTTTTACAAGATGCCATGAGCAAGAACCTGCTTGTAGTGCAGCCTTTGTGGTCAGTTCATTCCCTTAGTATGTAAAAAGGTCTAAAAATGTGCTGTTACTTTTAACCTGCATGCAGTTTAACATTTCTTTAGGTTCCTGCTAATTCTGTGAGTTATTTTATCAATCTCATTCATAGTCCCTTTTTTTTTTTTTACTGAGAAAAATCTATTGAAGTTCTTTAAATATATTTAAATTGATTTTGGAAGGCAGTGTATGTGTTTTCATAACTCAGGCTAATCAAATGTATTTCTTGATTTAATAATTTATTTAGCACAATTTGAATGTTTGTTGTACTGCAGCAGAATGAAGTGCCATAATTATTTCATTAAGCCTTTGTTATTGTACGAACATACAGATACACCTAAGACAAATGGGACCAAAAACTGTTGAAAAATGAGCCAGAGGGGAAGACTTGATGCGGTGAAACTCTCTCATATTTAGATATCTATTATATGTAGATTATTGGTGTAGAGAAAAAAATGGTACATTAGAAAGTATTTAGCTTTTTCTTAAGTTTTGAACATGAGCTGAGAGAAAAAAAAAAACAGTTTAAAATATTTACTTTTATATTATGACATGCAGAAATAAAAGTATTTAATATATATATATATATATATATGATATATATATATATATATATATATATTATATATACAATATGTATAATATATATGATACATTTGAGATATAATAGACAGATTTGAATGGCCTACAACTATGTGCTCTCACACACACACAGAACAGGACATAAGCTAAATCAGTAAGTTTAAAACATAGATGAGGAGTAATGATTTCACTTTTGAAGTCCTGCACATGTTTATTATGTGTTTACACACCTTAATAGTGGGCCTGTACACGATGTAGTCAATATAACACTGTGCTTAAGGAATGTGCCATTTCTTTTTATATATAAAGATATTGCGCTTATTAAGAAATATCAAGTATTATACAACTCTTCTGCTGCTGCCATTGCTGTGAAACCAGCATGTTCATGTTTTAATTGAAAAAGTTCTTAAGCTTTCATGATTGGGTGATGTACGATATGTATTTAGCTTCTGCTGGTTTGTTACGTTCCTTCTGCTGCTCCCTATCTCTTACCTTCTCATGTAGCATTTTCCTATGAATCTCTGTCTTTTGCAAAATTCTTAAAATGCATAGCAGTTAAATGCCAGTTCGTACATGCAAGCTGACAAATGTACCATGTATATAGAACATGCTAGTACATTTAATTTTCTGTATGGTAGTATTGTATGTGACTAGATATTTTTGGAGCAGTATATTGCCTTATGGATGCACACCACTGAAACATTACTGAGACATTATACAAAACTTTCAGGTTTGTTATTGAAACATTTGTACAGTTTGTTATTGGAATTGGTTGAATTCTCATACCTCAAATGATTGTAATTTTCAGCATTTGCTTGTTCTGTTTTCTTCAATTTAATAAAGATAGCTTCAAAATATTTGATTATCTGTGGCTGTATGCTGTTGGTTGTTTCATGTTTTGTTTAAAGACATGGACTGTTAAGTTAATCTTGGTGCAAGTAATATTAGTATATTGTTCAGGCTGAATGTGTGTTCTGTGCACTTGGGAAATACTGTGAAAATATATGTTCCAGCTTTTAAGGCATCATTTCCCTCAAGGTGAGGACAAACTGGTAAAAATAAACAGAAATAGCCCTGAACATAAGATTGATTGAGAACAACAACTGAAAAAATCCTCCAGCATGTTAACAGAATTCATTTTTAAGCAAACAATAGAAGGAAAAAGTGTTAGACTTGCATTATGGGCATCCAAGAGTCTACATTTATAAAGCAATATACCATAAAAATTAGTTTTACTAAACTTATACGCCCCAATATTGTTACAGAAGAGGAACAGTGTAGTGCCTTTCTACCTTTGCAGAGAAAAGCAGGAAATACATTTATGAAAGTATTGATTATTAAAATTTAATTTTATAAATTATAGAATAAATAAATTAATAAAATAAATAATTCAGTTAATTTATTTTATAAATGATAATTTAGAAATATAAATTATTTAAAATATAAATAATTTTATTCAGTAGGAATGCATTAAACTTATCAAATGTGACAAAGACATTTACTGTATAGTATTTAAAAAAATGCTGTTTTTTTTTTTTGTTTTTTTTGTTTTTTTTTTACTTTCAGTTCATCAAAGAATCCTGGAAAATTGTCTCACGGTTTCCACAAAAATATTAAGCAGCTGTTTTCAACATTGATGATAATAAGAAATGTTTCCTGAACACCAAATCAGCATATGGCACTGAAGACTGGAGTAATGACTGCTAAGAATTCAGCTTTTTTATTTATGTTTCTATTTTAAAAGCATTTATTAAAAGCAGATATTTCTTTATAAATAATGTTTCTCCTAACAATACATGTATAATATTAAAGGATTAGTTCAGTAATAAAAATTTTTCGCTGATAATTTACTCACCTCATGTCATCCAAGATGTTCATGTCTTTCTGTCTCAGTCACAAAGAAATTAAGGTTAATGATGAAAACATTCCAGGATTTTTTCTCCATATAAGGACTTCAATGAGAAACCAAGGGCTGAAGGTCCAAATTACTGTCACAGTCTTCAGCTGGGGTGCCCAGGATGGCCACCAGATGACACTGTTTCTGTGCGCACATGGCTGTGTTGTGTTGTTGGGTGCCATGTGCCTCTCTCCCCTATTTTCTGCCCCACCCATCTTGTTACATCATTGTTTTAGTTGCTCCACCTGTGTCTCCCTCGTTAGGTTCCTTATTTATTCTCCTGGTGTCTGTAATCCTGTGCTGATCTGTTGTTTTCTATTGTGGTGTTATGTCTGTTTATAGTACAGTTTCGAGTCTGCTGTTTTCCCCTCGGGGTTGTTTTGTTAGTTTTGTTTCATTTTCTTATGAAAAAGAAGGACCCTTCTGCCTGCATTGAGTCTTCGCCCCTTTCTCACCGTGACAGAACAGATCAGCCCAGATTGAAGACTCAGCGGCAATGGGAATTTTTTTATACTCAGCTGCCAGACAACAAAGGATCCCGACCCTGGCCAATGGGTCACATCACCCTGCCCACAAGACAATCGCCCCTTTGGGCTGTATGCGGAAGATCTCTTCTATGCAGGGCAGGGGCTAGGGTTTGAGGAAAGCACCCTCATCCACCTGTTTTTAGCGGGCCTGGATGAGCCTGTCAACTGGGAGGAGCTGGGGGAGCTGGATATGTTGGGTCCTACTGGGAGATGGTCGACCACATCATCTATCTGAAGGAGGTGGAAACTGCGGAGGGTGCCCCCCTCCAGTGTGGGCTGCTGTTCCAGAACCTCCTCAGGTCGTGCCGGCTACTTTCCAGGTTCTGGGGGGTCATTCTCTGGCACCGGGGTCGGGCTTAGACTCAGCATGAAGGATCCTTCGCTGATGTCGGTGAGGGAGGCAATGGCCTCTCACAAGGTTTCGGTTTCGGAGGCGGCGGCGTCCACTCACAAGGTTTCGGAGGCTGCGGCGGGTGTCATCCGCTCACAAGATTTCGGAGACGATGGCGGCGTCCGCTCGCAGTTCCCCCAAGGCGCGGCGGGCGTCCTCTCACAAGGTTTCGGAGGCGTCCTCTCACAAGGTTTCGGAGGCGTCCTCTCACAAGGTTTCGGAGGAGGCGGCGGCGGCGTCCTCTCACAAGGTTTCGGAGGAGGCGGAGGAGGCGGCGGCGGCACGTACTCTCACAAGGTTTTCGGAGGAGGAGGCGGCGGCGGCCGTCCTCTCACAAGGTTTCGGAGGAGGAGGCGGGGGCGGACGTCCTCTCACAAGGCTTTCGGAGGAGGAGGCGGCGGGCAGCGTCCTCTCACAAGGTGTTCGGAGGAGGCGGCGGCGGCGGCGGCAGCGTCCTCCTCACAAGGGTTTCGGAGGAGGCTGCGGCGGCAGGCGGCAGTCCTCTCACAAGGTCTTTCGGAGGATGGGCAGGCGGCCGGCGGCGGAGTCCTCTCACAAGGTTTCGGAGGCGGGCGGCGGCGTCCTCTCACAAGGTTTCAAGGTTTCGAGGGTGGCGGCGTCTACTCGTAGTGCCCCCGAGGTGGCGGCATCCGCTTGCAGTGCCCCAGAGGCAGCGACGGTGCAGTTGCCCCCCCGTGGTGGCTGAAGATTTGGCATGCAGTGTTCCCAGAGGGCGCGCAGTACGAAAGCGCAGTGCCACCCTCTCGGAAACGGAGGAGGAGAAGGAAGGCTTCTTCACTGTCCTTCAAGGCCTGGAGGTCTTCCCAGATCTGGGTGCCATCCCAGAGCCGCCCACGCTTCTTGCCCTGCCGGGGCCACCTTGATGTCAGGGCTCTACCCCGGCTGCTCGCCCTGCCGGCTCCCTCCTTGAGGCAGGCCCCACTCTTGCTGCCTGCCAAGCTGCCGGCTCTGCCATGGCAACTTTGTTTACCTCTTTCTCCAGGCCTTCTTCCAATACATGGGCCTGGCCCCACCATCTCTCCCCCAATCCACCTCCATTCCACCTCCCTCTGGATTTCTTCATTGGAGCATCTGGGAATCCGCTCCTTAAGGGAGGGGTGCTGTCACAGTCTTCAGCTGGGGTGCCCAGGATGGCCACCAGATGACACTGTTTTTTCTCGTGCGCACATGGCTTGTGTTGTGTATTGTTGGGTGCATGTGCTCTCTCCCCTATTTTCTGACCCCACCCATCTTGTACATCTTGTTTTAGTTGCTCCACCTTGGTCTCCCACGATTAGGTTCCCTATTTTTCTCCTGGTGTCTGTAAATCCCTGCGCTGATCTGTTGTTTTCATGTGGGTTATGTCTGTTTATAG